>NW_027185612.1:8505837-8527180 GCF_028583685.1 Petaurus breviceps papuanus | reverse complement strand
CTCTCTCTCTCTCTCTCTCTCTCTCTCTCTCTCTCTCTCTCTCTCTCACACACACACACACACTCACATAACTAACATAAAATCATCAGTAGTAAGTACATAAGAAAGATTAAAGCAGAATGCTACATGAAATCCAGTGAAGATCATTAATAACTAAAGTGGGAGTATTAGGGAAGGCTTCCTGAAAGAGGCAGCTAATGAGCTGGACATTAAAGGATGGAAAACACTCCTAGCATGGTGTTGCAATGAAGAATGGGGTGTATCCATGAGAAGGATAGTCCATTTTAGCTAGAACACAGAATACATGGAGGCAGAAAAGTAATTTATCATACATATATGTGGAGCAAATTCAGTTGAAGGGTAAGATCTATGGAAATGTGGAGAACTTTCCCACCATAGGTACATTTGGAATGCTGGGGGGGGGGGGGGGTTCCTAGCCTAGCCCATCCCACAAAACACAGAAATGGTAGTTGCTGGGCAGCAAAAGTAGGCCCCTCCCTATCCATAGAGGAAGTACATATTCCTTAGAGGCAGTGTGATACTATGGACAGAATGCTAGATTTGGGGTCAGATGAGCTGCGTTCAAAACCTGGCTTTGCCATTTAATATCTGTATAATTTCAAAAGTCACTTAACCTTTCTAGGTTGGAGTCTCCTTATCCATAAAATGGTGGGATGGGGGTGAGGGATGGTGCATTAGATGAGCTACAAACTCTAAATCTATAAGACCATGAAATGATGAAAGGATCCTAAGCCAGAGTCCCATTCACCCCGTGCTAGTTACAGCTCTTTGTTTTGTTTTTTTTGTTTGTTTTTACTTTTAAATTATAATTTATTGATGTAGAAATAAAGGATATGGGCAGAGAAACACTTAAAAATCTAACCACCCAGAGGTCCAGCTTCTCATATAGCCAGGATATGTTTGCTGCCCACATTTAACTAGGAACTGGACAGCTCTGCCAAGACTGAAGACTGACTCTGTGTAACCTTCTCCTTTATACCTCTCCCCTCACTAGGACATTCCTTTTCACCTAAATGCACCAATACAAGGGAAGAAAATACTATGTGTCTATCAATCTACCAATCAAAAGTAAGCCAGTTAAGAGAATATACCTGAGGGGCTACAGCTTCAGTTTGAGTTTGCGGTTTTTTGGATAGTGAGCTTTGCCTTATGGAATCACTAATCACTCTGAATGTTTCTGTGTTGGAACCCATCAGCCCTTACCAAGAGGCCAGGTATGACCAGACTGCCTCATTCCAGCCCACAGCTATCTCCTTCTCTGAACTCCTATACCACTTCTGTCTACTCTACTTATTTGCACTTAATATACACAGACACTGCTACACATCACAAAATGGGAGCTGTGCTATGTGCTGAGAATGCAAAGAGTAAAAATTAAACAATAACTGTCCTCCAGCTTAAATTCTATTAAGTAATATGAATATATATTTATATATGCAAACATGTCCAAAATATGTAAAATGATACAAGGTAATTGTTTATCGAGTGGAGGGAGTAGGATTTTGGGTGATCAGGAAGGCTTCAAGTTAAGTGGCCGTGTTTGAGCTGAGTTCTAAAGGAATCTAAGGATTCAAATTGGTCAGTTAGGTAGCTCAGTGGATAAAGTGCCTGGCCTAGAATCAGGAAGACTCATCCTCCTGAGTTCAATTATGGCCCCAGACACCCACCGGCTGTGTGACCCTGGGAGTCACCCAACTCCATTTTCCTCAGTTTCCTCATCTATAAAATGGAGAAAGAAAAAACAAATCACTTCATTATTCTTGCCAAGAAAGCCCCGAATGGGGTCACAAAGAGTTGGACATGACCAGAAAAACAACAAAGGATTCTAAGAGTCATAGATGAGAAAGGAATACATTCCAGTCATTGAGGGAACAGCCTGGGCAAAGGCATGGAAGAAAGAGATAGAATATCATGTGTGAGGAACAATAAGAAATCTAGTGTGACTGGAACATAGAATATGTGTAATTTATATTAAGGCTAGAAATGTCACCTTGGGCTAGTTTATGAAGGTGTTTAAATGCCAAACAAAGGAGTTTATAGTTGATTCTAGAAGTAATGGGGAGCCAATGGAGTTTATTGAACAGGCAAGTGTCATGGTCAGATCTGTGTTTTAAGCATATTACTTTGGCAGTCATGTCAAGATGGATGGCAAGGATGAGGAGGAAGACTTAAGGAAGGAAGACTAATTAGAAGGCTACTGTAGTTGTCCAGGAAAGATGTGACAAGTGTCTGAACTAAGATGATGGGCATATGAGTTGAGAGAAAGATATATATATATACATATATATATATATATATGAGAGATCTAATGGTGATAAAAACCTAATAAATAATAAATCCTGAGACTTGATCCTTTATTATTAGCTAACCTCACTTCTACAAGTAGAAATTATATCAAGATAAGGCATTAGCTAATGATAATGCCACCCAGGGCAACATTACCACTTAATTGTTTCATGTGTGAATGTCTTTTTTCTTTCTTCTCTCTTCTCAATTAGGGAAGGGATCCGATTTCATACCTATTGCAACTCCCCTGGACACATGAGGTCTTAACTTGATGTCTTTCAACTTTAAAAAATAATAAGTTGGTAACTTTATTTCAATATAACTGTCTTCCTTTGTAATCTTATGTATTTTATCTTACTATACTGATAAGTAGTCAATAGCCTTCACTAGATTTCCCAAAAGGTTCATGACACAAAAAAGTGAATAATCTCTGTTTTAGACACTATAATGAATGAATGAATGTATACATGCATGCATGAAGAGAAGAGAGTGCATCCTCAAGAGAAAGCACACATGATTAAATCTGCCAGATTCTTAAGTCCTTCCTTATTCATGCTTCCGTAATGGGTCATCTTTCTATCTGTCTATCTCATACCGAGGATGGTTAGTTGCAACTCTTTGTGGAGAAATGTTATGAGAAAAGGCTGGAAAAATAGGGTGGTATCAAATTATAGAGGGCCACAAATGCCAGACAGAGAAGTCTGAATATCATTTATGGCCATAAAAGAACCACTGATGGGTTTTAAACCAGAGCAAGGACAAGATCAAATCTGTACACAAGAAAGATTATTCTGGATTGGACAGGATGGTAGAGAAAGTGGAGGTAGAAATACCAGGCAGAATACGTAGCAATGACACATCCAAGATGGAAGCTTGGGCAGAGAGAAGTCAGTCACACACACATAGACTGCTCATTACAAGGAAGGTTAAACAGACAAACAGTTCCTCTAGGAAACCTTGTGTGTTCCAAGGAACTGAGCGCATGACCCTGGCAATGTCAAGGGATGGATGCTATAGTCAAATAGTAAAGAGTTCCTTGGCTAAGCAAAACACTTAAGGAACATGCACTCAGAGAGGTGGAGTGGCAAGAGAAAATCAACAGGAGAGTTCTTGAACAAGTGGAACAATTTGTGGACCCAGAGAATAGCAGAGCAAAGGAGTAATGAGGGACAAAGCTACGGGGTAAAAGACAAATCTGAACTTTGCCCTTCACTGGTATCATGACTGTGACTGTGCAGTTCTAGGGAAGGGAAATCAATGCTTTACAAACCCAAGGTTCTTTTCCTTTGTTGGAAAGCTTCAATTCCAAGAAAATACTGTGAGCCCAAGTTCCCTTCACCAGAGAGGAAAGGAGGATGTTTGGTTGTTTGTAGGCTCACATATGAGTCCTTTTTATCTTTTGTCAGATTAGATAAAGACTGTTCTATGTGTCTGATGTCCTGTTAGCCTGCGTGTTTGCAGAAGAGTTGAGGATCCTTTATCTTTTGAAAGACTTCAGTAATGAACCTGGTCCCTGAAAACCTAGGGATTTGGTTGCAGATCATAGTTCATAGCTGTATCGGGCTGAAAAAAAAAAACATTCTTTCCATATTACCTTCAATTATGCCTCAATGTAAATGAGCATTTCTCTTGGAGATTCTGATTCAGGGAGCTGAAAGGTGGTTGGGGTAACAGGTTGACTGAGAAGTTAACAGTGGATTTGGTAAATGATCTGTGAAACTCTTTCTCTGAAGAGAGTCTCTAAAGCCTTCCTTTGACCTCCTGTGCACTGTGGGAGGATAAAATTGTTTGCCAAGTTTTCTGAACTTTTGAATTTTTTTTAACAAACTTTTCTTGGTGGGCGAATTATTTAGAGACATACTGGTGTATCTTAACTAAGGAGCAAAAGTTGACCTTCATCTATAAAACAAAGTTTCACAGGGAAGTTCTTGAAAGGCCCCATGACAAGGCAACTCAAAAAAGTCTTGCTTTTCTTGTCTTCTTTCTTCGCATTTTAATCTTAGATTAGCGTCTACCCCCCTCCCCATTTCTGTTCTTTGTGTTCTCCTCAATTTCTTTTCTCATACCTTTGCCTCAAGTTGATATCCTATGAAGCAGAATAATGAAAAACTGCAATTTCACCCCTGGAGACTGGTTTAAAGTTAGCTAAATTTGGTCACATCAATTTCAACTTCCATTTACTCTAGGTACCTAAAGAACTCTTAGCCAGGAGACTACTGAGAGCTGCTATAATAGGGAGGGAAAGAAGGAAGGGAGGAAGGAAGGAAGGGAGGGAGGGAGGGAGGGAGGGAGGAAGGAAGGAAGGAAGGAAGGAAGGAAGGAAGGAAGGAAGGAAGGAAGGAAGGAAGGAAGGAAGGAAGGAAGGAAGGAAAGAAGATGATGGTTAAATTACTTACCCAAGGTCATATACTTAGTATCTGAAAGCATATTTGAACTCAAATCATCATTATCATTATAATTAACATTTATGAGGTACTTACTATGTGCCAGGCACTGGGCTAAGCACTTTATAATTATCTCTTTTGATCTTCAAAACAACCTGAGAGATAGGTACTATTATGATTCTCATTTTACAGATGAGGAAACTGAGGAAATCAGTTGAGTACCTTGCCCAGAGTCACATAGCTAAATGTCTGAGGCCAGATTTGAACTCAGGTCTATCCTGATACCAGGCCCAGCACTCTAATCACTGCAGGTGGGACTTGGGGTATGTTATGCATTGTCACCTAAATGTCTAACCTTACTGAAAGGTCAAGTGTGTCATACATTAGAATAAGAAGACTGAACTTAAATTGCCAATTAAAAGCAGGGCTGGTTTGGGGGAATAAAACTCCAAGTTATCCTTTCTGGATTTCTGAGTTATTATTCTATGACATTGTTAGGTCCTTGTTCACTCTCATTATGTGCCTACTTTTCCCATGGAAATGAAAAGAATGACATAGGCATACCCTGATATATAGACATTTGGCTTATTAACTCCTGCAGTAGATTCATGTAACTGATACTGGGAAGTAGATAGTTATTTGTCCTGTACTGGGAGGTGGGCAGCTTTCCCCCAGAGTATAACAAGTATCCCTTGAACATTATTCATTCTTCCTCACATGTTTCAAAATACATTCCCTCATCAAATCCCTTTTATAAATGGTGGTTAGTTTTCCAGGCCAACCCACAAAAGTCTATTTCAACTATAATGTCCCTGAAATACTGTACATTCGCAATGACAAAAAGTATAAAACAAGAATGCTGAAAAGGTATATAGTACTTTATTTTAGTGACATTATAGATTAAGTATGTTTTAGAGGCTGGCCTGAGAACCTGACCACCATTTTTTCCATTGCTTTCATGGGAAAATGGAGGCTTCAACATGTAAGGAATAGGAAATAACAGTAACTCAGAAACAATTTTCACTCCCTAGTATTGGGAAGAAGTATCCATCCCAAGCATAGAACAGACTGATTGTATGCATATGACTATTCGGAGATAATCTAGAATGAAAAGATCTTAGAAGATCCTATATTTTACAGATAAGGAAAACTGAGATCAAGAGAGATCAAGTGACTTGCCCATTAAGTTAATAAATATTAATAAATAATAAGATAGGCTTTGAACCCAGGTTCAGCTTCCCAATATATCAATATATCTCTCTTAAGTCACATATGTACTTGTATGAAAGTATACCCATAGTGTCCCTTTTGCCCCCCTTGCAAAACTGAGGACACACTAAAATTCTACTCTGATGCCGTATGATGGTGTGGAAGTGACCCTATCTTCTCAAAACCTACACCAGTTACAGTGCCAGTTCTGGTAAGCTTTACCAAGCTGAAAAGGCTATGAATGTAGCCCAATTATGGAATGACCATCTGTTGCCCAAGAACCAGCTTATCTAATTTCTGTGGTACATCACCAAGTTGTCCAGAGCGTGATGTTTTGTTCTCATTTCTTGTCACACCAACACTCCAAGACCATCTACTGAGTTAAAGAAGGACTGAAATCTAGGTCAGCAGAGGGAGTGCCCACACAGATGAAATTATAAGGGCTGGAAATTAAAATGTTCCATGAGAAAATACATTTGAATTCCACACATTTAATTGATAAATGAACACTGGTATCACAACCTGTTTGAAAATGGAGGACTATTTATGGTAGTGTGATTCATAAGCCTATTTTTTTTTTAAAGACCAGACCAATGAGTCTTATAGAAGCAAAAGGTTGCTGAGTTGGAAGGGACCTGGGAAGGCCCCTGGTCCAACTGTCTATTTTATGCTTAAATCACCTCTAAAATGTCCATCATGGGAAAGCATTTGGACTCTACTTAGGCACTTAGAATGAGAAAACTCATTACTTCCTTAGGCTGCATATTTTATTTTTGGTCAATTCTCATTGTTAGGAAGTTCTTCCTTATAAAAAGTGAGAATCTCTTCCCAATAATTTCTCCCCTCTGAAGCTATTCATAAGTCCATTCCCTGTTACATATGAGAGTTCTTTAAATATTTCAAGACACTGATCATGTGCCACCTGAATCTTCTCTCATGCAAGTTAAATATCCCTAATCTCTTTAAAGGCTTCAAATGCCAAATGATTTGTCATTGTCATATAACATGATTTCCACAGACCTCAATATACTGGTTCTCCTCTTCTGGGAGAGGACAAGATCACAGAATATCAGAGTTGAGAGACACCTCGGAGGCAATCTAATCCAACCAACACCTGAATGAGAAGAGACTCCTTCTTCCAACACCTCCAATAAATATTCATTCATTCTATGCTTTAAAAGGAAAGCCCATCATCACCCAAGATAGCCCATGCCCCTTTTGGACAATTCTAATTATTAGGAGAGCTGAATCTCAACACCTTCCATCCACCATTCCTAGTTTGACCTCTGGAGCTAAGTAAAACTTTGGCTCCTTCTTTCTCAGGGGCATATCCAATCACACCATTGGATAAACTTAGGAGAATGAAGCTCTCAGTTATAACCTAAAATTCAACTCAATTCCACAAATATTTATTAAGCATCTCCCATACACATGCAAGGTAATGTGCTAGTCCTTAGAGATACAAAAGTCAAAACAAAAATAGCCCCTGCCTTCAAAGGGTTAATGGTCTAAAATTACAGTGCAACACAGAGAGATACCCCCCAAAGTCAAGCCCGAGAGAGGAGGCAGCCCTGAATGAAATGTGGCTTCTCTGCTTATTTCACCTTTGGTTTTCTTATCTAGGTTGTTCATTAAAAGGTGATTGCTTCATGTTGATATTGAACCAAAGTTACCACGCAATACCGAAAAGCCCCACCATGATTCCTAATCAATGCAAATGAGTGTTTCAAAGGTGAACAGATCCCAGAGTCATCTGGGTTTAACCCAGAATAAAGTTGATTATGCCTTGAGGATATAAATTCATCCTGTTTTTGTTCTATTTAGCTGAGCAGTTCTTAGTTACCCATCAGTTGCATTTGGCATGCAATCTTAAAGGGCAAACTGCGAGGAGAAGGAACAAGGTCCCCTATGATTATTAATGACGGCAATAGCACAGTTTCCAATGTGGTGATTTATAACTGGGCCTTTAAGCACCACTTCCACTGGCAGGGAATGGTTCCTGCATGAGATGATATGAAAAGGAAATAAAATTATCAGAAGCTAGGACAAAACAGGAAGGGGCCAAATCAAGGAGACCTAATCACAATATGGGACGAATTTACCCAATTACATCACCATAATTAATTATCAGAGCAGAAAACTCCTAGTTATAGAGTTTGTGTCAAAATGCTGTATGGCTTTGCTTTCTTCCTTTCAGAGTCCCCCATCTCTACGAATATTTATATGCTAATAATTACAATCAATATGCTTCTCAAAGAAAGATATCCTCAGATCCCTATTGTTTGAATAATCAGAATTTCAGGGCCTGAAGAAACCTCAGTGGTCATAGAGACCAACTGGAAAAACAATCCCCAGCATAACACACCCATCAAGTGGTCATATGGACTTTACTTAAAGACCTTCATTTCCCCAGTAATCTACTATCTCTGGAAGCAGCCATCTCACCTTGGGATACTCAAATTGTTAAGAAGTTTTGTTGGCTTTCCCCCCTAAAATCAAGGTTATATTGTCCTCTCTTCAACTTTGACTCATTGATCCTGCTTCTGTCCTCTGAGTCCAAAGGGAACAAATCCTTCTTCTAGAAGAAAGAGGAAGGATGGGATTTTAACTTCCTTATTCCTAGAAGTTGTGCTATTTTAATGCATTCTAAGATTACCTTAGCCTCTTGGACTGTTGTATCAAATTGTTGACTAATGAGTTTTCAATCTATTAAAACCCTGCATATTTGTTGGGTGAACTATTATCTAACCATGCCTCCCCAGTCATGGACTTAAAAAGTCAATTTCTTGAAATCCAAATTTAAAACTTGACAGTCATTCTTATCAAAATTCATCTTATTAGTTTAAGTCCATTCAAGTCTGTCAACATCTTTCTGGAAACCCATTCATGCATTCAACAAGTATTTATTAAAAGTCTGGCTTAATATATGTCATGGCGCTAGGCACAAAGACAAGAGAAAATAGTCCCTACTTTAAAAAGTTATGCATTCAAATGCAGGGAAACTACCATTCTGTGTGTTACTTGTCCCTCCTGGCTTTATGTAATCTGCAAATTGGATAAGGAAGTCATCTAAGACTTTTTGCAAGTTATTGATAAAAAATGTCCAATAACACAGGGTCAAGCACAGATTTCCTGCTGTATTGCAAGAGAGACCTCCTTCACAGCTGGCACGGAACCATTATTGACTTCTCTTCTGGTCCAGCCATACAACCAGTTCTGAGTTCATCTTTTTCACAAGAATAACATGAGACACCTTATCACACATTTTGCTAAAATCTAAACAAACTATATCAACAGCATTCCCCCTATTTAGTCATAGCCTTTTCAAAATAAAGAAATAAGGTTAGTTTGGCTCAGTGAAACAATGCCGGCTTTTTGAGATCACCATTTCCTATTCTAGATGCCCACTAATCCTTTGTTGTTGCTGCTGCTCAGTCATGTCTGACTTTTCATGACCTCATTTGGGATTTTCTTGGTAAAGATACTGGAGTGGTTTGCTTCTCTAGCTCATTTTATAGATGAGGAAACTGAGGCAAACAGGTTTTGTAAATGACTTGCCCCCAGGATCACAAGGCCAGTAAGTGTCTGAGGCTGGATTTGAATTCATGAAGATGAGTCTTCCTGACTGTAGACCCAGGGCTCTATCCACTGTGCCACCTAGCTGTGCTTCATAATCCTTAACTTCCTTCAAGATTCAACTCTGATGCCAAATCTTAAGAAAAGGCTTTCTTCATCTTCCTTGTTGTTAGCCCTCAAATTATCTTTGCCTTATTTATCTATGTAAATATCATATCCAACCAGCAGAAGCAAGCTCCTGAGGGGCAGAAATTACTTTTTATTTTGTCTTTTATTGGCCAGCACATAGCACAGTGTAACCACCTAGCATGGTAGGCAACTAATAAACTGTCATCAAATTTTTTAAATCTTGAGGGCTTTGGACAAGATGACCTCCGAGGGTCCTTCTAAATCTAATATTTTATGATCCAGGTCTCCTTACTCATTGGATAAGAACTAGGCCATAGCAAAACTGTCAGAAAAAGGTGGTTTATTGTCAGTAGCCCCTTTCTCTCTTCTCTGATTTTCTTTCTTCAATTTCAGTATTTCTTGCTTCCTAATATCCCCATCAGGAGAAAAGGTATCTGATAAATTCATTCACATTAAGGTGGCATATGTTATTCTTCTAGGGGTTTTATTTGCATTTTAAGAAAGTCAAAAAGAGAGTGTAAAGGAATTAATCAAGAGTGGAATTCTGGGTAATATCAAGGAAGAATGTGGAATGTAGGCTCCTTGAGGGAAGAGAGATCAATTTTTAATTTTTGTCTAGATATCCCAGAACATAGCACAGTGCGGCACACATAGTGGGCACTTAGTAAATGTTTGTTAAATTGAACTGAGATGTTTGGGGGCAGAGGAAGACTTTCGAAGTAGTCCTTAAATCAAACTGTTTATCATATATACTTTATCTGACTTCATTTATATATGCCACCAGTTCAATCCCATACACACCAAATTTATATACGTATCAGGGGCCATCCTATGGAGAATACTACAGGAGACTAGGACTGTGCCCTGGCCTTTTATGATATGGGCCACACATGTGCCCTGGACCATTGCTAAAGGGCATGTGCAGTCAGTGGTTTCTGATTGCTCCTCTGGTCCCCATGATGATAGAAGATGCTGTATCAAAGAGAATCAATGACTAATCCAGGAAGAGCTGCTCACTCTATGGGCTATGAGGAGTAAGGGAAGATGATTTCTCATCACTTTCCAAGAAATCTCTTTGGACCACCGCCAATGCCAGCTCTCCCATGGACTTCAATCAAGCAAGTAAGGGGGAAGTAGGTATTTCTCTCCCTAATTCCCAACTCTTAGAAGCCATGAAAGCAACACGGGCATGACAAAGAGAGTAGATACCTGTCCATAGGAGGCTGAGACTGGACCTCAAATCCCCAGCTGCCTCTTCTGCTCGGTGTATGTTTCCCTGAACAAAGGTGACAAAACAGTGATCATAAGATGGATGTTTCTAGCCTTGGCAGCTACCTTGTGAGCTTGAGAGTTTAGGAGATCCAGAGTCAGGTCTTGACTGCCAGCAAGAGGGGACGCCTGAAACTGCATTTCTCGGAGGAAAGGAACACCACTGCCAACAAAGCTGTGCAGCTGAAGGGCTAAATGGAGCCCAAGATATGTCCCAGCTTGTCAAGAGCGCTGGACTTGTGAGTCGCACAAGGAATACAGGTCAGAAGTGGAAATGAAAGCTCTATTTAGTGGTCCCATAATGTATTTCATGTTTGAAGTATTTGAATTGCTTGTGTTTAAAACATTTCTCTTTGTGGCAGAGGAAATAAATAGCTGTCCGACCTATGCCTATCTACTACTTTATGCATTAAGTAACTTTTCTAGAAGGGATCTTGTTAATCCCTTTTAAAGAGAACCTAGATGTGAGCCATGAAGAAGCTGCACTTAATATTTTCCCAGGGCCTCCTGGGTGGGGGCATAATGAGCCAAAGAGTGTGAGAACAAAGGTTGACTCCCTCTTCTAGAGACTAGGTTCCCCCCCCCCCGCCCCGGCCAACTAAAACTAGCATGTATAAGAACAGAATTGGATCTCTTTTGTGGGCAGGGGTCTCCCTTGGGTTGTGGGTGACTTTACAGTTTGTAAAGACCTTCTTCTGTTCTTAAAAAGAAAAATGCTTCCGTTTTCTCAGTTTTTCTTTCCCATATTTTTACAGGTAACAGGCAATTTATGCTTGCCATTTCTTCAGGCTTTCCTTGTTTCTGTCAACAATTCAGCAGAGGAAATCAGTGGCCAGGTATTCAGGGATAGGAAAGTACTGCCCTTTCAACTTGTAAATAGGGAGGTCTTGAATGCGGAAATGAGCCTTGTTAAGTGACCACTTCTGGCCATGGCTGGGCAGAGGATTTTAAAATACTCCACCAAGAAAATTACTCTGTAGTTCTCTTTGCTAAGCCAAGCATTTTGAAGAGTTTATTGTATCAGATAATAATAATGACTTATTATCATGCTATATATAGTAATAATATTAAAAATAATACCTGGGATTAAAACTCTTCTCAAAGCATTTTCCCATCAATTATTTAATTTGATATTAATGGCAACTCTAGAATATTGCTGTTTTCTAAATGTTCAAGTTGAAAAGCTATTTTACTCTCATCTTTCTGAACTGAGAAAGTAGGAATTAGATTTAGGTAAAGATTGAACTAGATGGCCTCAGAAGACCCTTCCAACTCTGATTCCATGAATCTGGCAGTTAGCCACCTCTAGTCTGAATGTGCTGGCACTGCTGACAAGCAAGAGAGTACTGGGACCAAAAGAAAGTTAGGGAGAAGTTGCCAAAGGCTGAAGAAGACGAAAGAAGGATATAAGATGGTGTGATGGGAGTGGGAAGAGGGGAAAATAATACCCTAAATGGAGACTGCCAACTTCGCAGCAGTATTTTCACAACCGATAGCTGGTTGGACAGAGTTTGAACTGAGGTTCTTGGCCCTCTGTGACCTGAACAAGCATATGGTTTGGCATTCCCAAGAGTGGACAGGATAAGCAGCTTTACTCAGGGCTTCCAATACTTCTTCCTTCCAATGTTTCTGATTTCCTTTTCAAATACAGCACCTATGTTGGGAACTCCTACTGTCAAAATTCTCAGTCCATCAAAAAGACCCAAAGGGTCAATCAGTTTTACTGATTGCTTCTGATCTAAAATAAAGTCTATCCAAAAACTTATGTTATCAAGAAGTCTCTTGGCTTAATCACTGATTATCGTGTGCTGCAAGATTTCATTAAGTTGTTATATTTCATGCTGACATTACAGATTCATGACTTAGGAACTTTGATTGAAGAGGGATTAGAGGGTAGCAAGAATAACCAAGTGAGGAGGGAGTGGTTAGAGATGGTGAAAGGGTATTAACATAGCCTTATAATGCTGTCTGAATCACACAGAGATCAGGGGAAAAAAATGACACAATCAGAGAGAAGACTTTTTTTTATCACGAGAATAATCAGCAAATTTTACTGCATTCAAAAATACCATTGCTGTCCTGTTGCTAAAGGCTAATGAAGTGCACATAATTGGATGACTTAATTTGCATATTCCTTCAGTGCCTGTCTATCTTGTCTCTTCCAATGATTCTTTTGGATTATAAGCTCTCAGTGAGTAGGGTTATTTGGTAATATGTACGACTGTTTAAACATGAAGACTCTTTAAACGTTAGAGCTGGAAAAGACTTTTTGGATCAACTAGCACAAGAATTCTTAAATATTTTTGTGTCATGCACCCCTTTGTCAGTTTGTTAAAACCTATGGAACCCTTTCTCAGAATAATATTCTTATATGCTTAAAATATGTAAGAGTACAAAGGAAACCAAGTATATGGAAATATAGCTATCATAATATTTTAAACTACTTAATACACTCCAGATTAAGAACCTCTGATCTAGTCCAATAAACTCTCACTTCATTTTACATATGAGGAAACTGAGGCCCATAAAAGGGAAATGACCTGCCCAAGATGACACATTTCAATTCAACAAACATTTATTAACTATCTACTGTGTGCAAATGACTGTGCTAGGGTTCAGGATTGATACAAAATTTAGATAAGTAGTAGTCCCTGACTGTCCTCATGGAGACTACGGTCTATCAACATGATATATGACAAGTTCTCTGACAACTCTAATACAAAACAGCATACTGCAAATGTATTAGGAAGGTATAAAATGAAATAAGGCTAGAAAGTTAAGTTAGTCCTGAAATGTAAAGGGCCTTGAATGCCAGGTAAAGGAGTCTGAATTTTATTCAATAGGCCATACAGGGCTGTTAAAAACTTTGGAGCAGAGGCCTGGCATAACCAGAAGAGTGTAACAGAAAATTTAGTGTGGCACTGGTGGAAGAAGAGTGAAAAGAGGAAAAAATAAGAGAAATGACAAATTGGAGAAGTCAGAAAAGCATGGAAAAATATCTCTGAGTATGGTACAGTGGAAAAAACTCTCAGATATCCTAGATTCAAATCCAGCTATGACAATCACTACATCTCATCTGTGAGCTGAAGCAAGTTGACATTTCTGGACTTTAATTTCCCCATCTGGAAAATGAAGGGGTGAGGGTGGGAGGTCCAGATTGTCTCTAAGGTTCCCTTCTACTCTGGATTCATTATCCTATATCCTGATGCAAAGTAAAGTCAGTAGAACCAAGGAAACAATGTACAAAGCTACAATGATGTAAGTAGAAAGAACAATAATAACAACAACACAACCGACTCTCAAATTGAAGACTGTGTAATAATGACCAAGTTTGGCCCTGGAAAAGAATTGAGAAAATGCATCTCCCTCCTTCTTTGCATTCTGAGTACATGAATTATATAGATTACACATCTAGCAACTTACCTACATGCATTTCTATTTACTCAAGGGAACTGGGGAATGCTAGGTCAGATATTGAAAATCTTTCTAAATAGCCTCAATCCATTCTCCTACTTAATACAATCCAGCAGACCAAGGATTGCATAGTGTCTCAGTATAAGCATCCTGGGTCCAAAACAGTTGTGTGACCATGGGCAAATCATTTGACCTTTCTGAGCTTTGGTTTCTTCATCTAAAAATCTGAGATAATACTAATTTTATTGCTTACTGCTATATAAAGTATAAGAAATATGCTATATTGATTATAATTTTGATTACTATAAACATTTTGTATAAGGATTCTCATTGTATAGGAATGTAGTAAACATATAGAAGATTTAAAATATCACATTGAATATATATATATAATATCAAATAAATTCATGAGGCATCTGAAAGAAGTATATCAAATATTTGAGAAAAACATTTCAGACCCTATTATCATGAAAAAAGTCACCGAGAATATTAATAATTACCAACACTTAAGCTGACTTTTCCATCTAAAAAAATTTAATAAGCATAATCTACACATACACACACACTTATACAAATACATATCAAGGGCATCCTTGGTGAAGGAATAAGAAAGCAGGGTTTTGCAAATGATATTCTGTAGCAGACCACACAATCATTTTAAAGATGGAGAGAACACAAGATCCCACAGCATTTCTTGTTTTTTACTTTAAAACAAGTGACATTGATGCATTTTGCTTCTACATTGCAAACATATACATATTATACCTACTTTATGAGAGATCTCTTATAACAAAGTAAAATTAGCTATAAAGTGACTTCGTGTGAAAGTTCATGCAACATTTCACGTCTGTGGTGCCCCCACAACTCTGTGGGGTTTTTTTAATTAATAGAAATATATTTTATTTCTCCACACACACTCCACACCTCCTCTCCTTTGGGGAAAAAGTAAGGAAAACAAGTATTTGTTGTTCTTCAGTTCTATCTTACTCTTCATGATTCTCTGGGGTTTTCTTGGCAAAGATCCTGGGGTGGTTTGCCATTTGCTTCTCCAGCTCATTTTACAAATGAAGAAACTGAGGCAGTGAAGTGACTTGCCCAAGGTCACACAACTAGTAAGTGTCTAAGGCCAGATTTGAACTCATGAAGACAAGTCTTCCTGAGTCAAGGCCTGATGCTCTATCCACAGCACCAACTAGCTGCCTAACAAACATGCATAGTCCCTGTTATTGTAGAGGGCAACACCATCCTCCCAGTCATCCTGGATTCCTCACTATCTCTTACTCCCCATATTGAAGCTATTACTAAGACCTGTTGATTTCACCCTTGCAACATATCTTGAATAAGCCCCCTTATCTCCTCTGCCACTGCCACTCCCACCACTGTAGTGCAGGCCCTCATCACCTCAGGGCTGGAACACTGCAATAGCCCCTGCTGGGTCTGCCCTGCCCAAATCTCTCCTCCCTCCAACCCATCCTCCATTCAGTCACTAAAGTGACTTTCCTACAGCATAGGTCCAATCATGTCAGCCTGCTACTCAATAAACTCCAGTGGCTTCCTATTGCCTCCACGAGCAAATACAAAATGCTCTGTTTGCCAATCAAAGCCCTTCATAACCTTCCTGCCTTCTGCCTTTCCAGCCTTTCCTCCCTTACTGCCCAATGTGTACCCTTTGATACAGTAGTACTGACCTCCTGGCTATTCCACAAACAAGACACTCCAGCTCTCGGGTCCCAGAATCCTCTCTGGCTGTCTCTTGTACCTGGTGCTTTCCCTCCTCTGCTCCAGCTACTGATGTCCCTGGCTTCCTTTAAATCCCAACTAAAATCCCATCTTCTTCATGAAGCCTTCCCCAGCCCCTCTTGATGCTAGTGCCTTCCTTCTCTTAATTATTTCTTATTTGTCCTTGATACAACTTGATGTGTATGTGTATGTACACCCATACATAAATATGAATATATATATGCATATATTTGTTTGCATGTTGTCTCCCCCATTGGGTTGTAAGCTCCTTGAGGGCAGGGTCTGTCTTTTGCCTCTTTTTGTATCTCCAGCACTTAGCACAGTGCCTGGCACATAGTAGGAACTTAATAAATGTTTATTGATAGTCAAGTAAAACAAGTTCCCTCGATGTTTATATACACATATGTATGTATGACTCATTCTGCATTTGAACTCTGTCCCTTGTAATGGATAACATGTTTCAACATCAATCTTCTGGAACTAGGCATGATCATTGCATTGATCACAGAGGAGCCACCACCTCTGTGAAACCAGCTTTGATCCTCCCTCAGCCCCAAATGAAAGTGTTCCCTCCTTCCCTAATGTTGATAGAGCAATTCTTTTGGATCTCTCCTTTGCCCTCCTCACTCCCTACCTTTCATTAGACATAACTGTGTATGTGCTCAGTCCCCCTTTTCTCCCTCAGATAGAATGTAAGCTCCGAGGACAAAGACTACATAATTTTTTTTTCAAATCCCTGTGTTCTCTCCCCTCACTCCTCACACCTAGTGCAGTGCCCAGTACACATTAGACATTTAAGAAATCTTCCTTTTTGGTGACATCAGGTCAAGGAACCTGTAGTGTGACCTACCCCAATGAGGCCTGGGAAGATTGTTTTCAAGAAAGGGTGTTAGATGGACTCAGGAGGCAGTGTTGTCAACAGCAACAGCTACAGTCACAGCCTCCAGGACAGTCTCAACTGTCACATCTTTGCAGACAAAGCCATCACCATTAGTTATATCATTCTTCAAAAACAAAGACTTTATGTGTGAGTTGGTAAAAAATATGCCATGAACTTTTAGTAGTCAAACACAAAAAGTAATCCAAATAATAAACAAGTATGTGAAAAACCATTTCTTAGCGAAGAGTAATGAAAATGTTGCTTTCCTCCTACCTTCTGAGGACCTTAAGGTCATGTTCCATCTGTTTATCTGGATTATATAATTATATAATGTGTTCTTCCAGGTCCTGTTCCATAGGTTTGATAAGGATTGAATGTTAAACCAGGCACTCTAGGCAACTATTCTTGTTAGAGGCAACGACCAATGGGCATAGGCTCTGTATCAAAATTCACTGAAGTCAGGATCATATAAGGAATTCTTTAAAGAAACTCACTTTATAACTCTTGAAAACTTACTCCTACATTCCCTTTTCAGGAAAGGCATATAATTAGAGAAGCAGTGTAACTGAAAGGGAAACATCTTCCTGTTGTAACCTTGTCCCAAGGCAGGCCCATTCACGCCTAAGACACAGAGGGTCCTCACTTTCTCCATTTTCCATCTCCTCCATGTACCTTTCCAGATTTGCCCCGTATGTAAATGTGTATGAATACATTTATATGTACATGGCCAAGAAAGTGAGATAAAGGGAAGGGGAGGAGGGAAAAAGGAAGAGAAAGAGAGGGGAGATAGGGAGGCCAGGTAGCACAGAGAGTAAGAGCACCGGCTCCAGTGTTGAGAAGACCTGGAGATCGAATCCCAGGCTCAGACACTTAGCACCCACCCAGAAACACCTGGCCATGTAACCTTGAGCAAGTTACTTAACCCCAATTGCTTAGGGGCGGCCAGGTGGCTCAGCGAGTAAGAGCACTGGCTCCAGTGTTGGGATGACCTGGATCAAATCTGGGCTCAGATACTCAGCACCACACCCAGAAATAACTGGCTGTGTAACCTTGAGCAAGTTACTTAACCCCGATTGCTTTAAAAAAAAAAGAAAGAGAGGGGAGAAGGGGAATGGGGATAAGAAGGAAAGATGGGGAGGGAAAGAATTGGGAGGAAGAAAGGGGAGAAGGGTTTTGAAGATGGGAAGGGGATAAAGGAAAGAGAGGGACAGAAAAGGAGGCTAAGGGGAAGAGAGGATAGGGAGATACAGGGAAAAGGAGGAAGGGAGAGAGGAATAAAGGGAAAAAGGGAAAAGAGGAAGGGAGAAAAGGAAGATAAATAAAAACATAGGGCAAATTATCTCCATAAACTAGAACCAAAAATAAGCAACATATATCAAGTGTCATAAAAACCAAGCAAGTCCCTTCAAGCAGAAGACAGAAATAAAACCAGACAAATTTTGAACCTTTCTGGATGATGCAGGGCAATTCCTTGGACTTTGTCCCTGGAGACCCAGAGTTGTTGCTACTGTGGGTTGCCAATCAAATTAAATTTGCTTGCTTTGGGAGAAACTGCAATTTGGCCAATCATTCCCTAAAGGAAATGCAAACCCAATGTGAGATTCTGTGCAGCCAAAGCAAAGAGGCTGGCCCCAAGCCCTAATTAAGGTTCTCGTCAATTAGCAACAGCAACCCCTTGCTACCTCCAAAGTGTGCCAAATTAATTAAAGAAGAAGGTTTGGCTTAAAAAGACAGTTCCAGTTTACAATTTTAAGGATAGAGGGAGGTTGGGGGAAAGGAAGGGAGCCAAAAGAGAAGAACAGCTATTGTAAGAAGGATTTCAGATTCAAGATCAATTCTGAGAATGTGTCTGGTTGTTCAAACTATAAAGATGTCTTGGTCAAAGTCAAAGTATTCTGAAGCACTAAAATTTTCCCCAAAGGCCACCACTTACCTATCACGAAATTCCAAAGCCCCAAAAGACCATCATGGCATTAGACTGAACCAAGAGAATCAAGAAAATTTTACATCTACAAAAGACCATAAAAGATCATCTTGTACAATGAGAAAAGGAAATTTATGACCAGCCTGGGTTGGGGAGGGCCTATCCTAAATCACACAGCAAATTACAGACAGAGTCAGGACAAAACCTCGAGGCTCCTGACTGCTGTTTTGTTGTTGTGGTGGTGGTTGTTCCAACTATTACACGCTTCCTTAAGAAAAACCCTTTGGAAACTATATTACAGCCATCTAGCCTGCATTCTATTATAAATGAGATAGGCAATTTATTGTTAAAATTCTCCAGTTTCCTCTGATGCCAAATTTTATTGAGTTTAAATATTTTCCTTACTTTCCTTAATTTTTATCACTCCTTGAAAAGGCAAACTCTATTAAATCATTTTTACCTTTTGGTACAAATGCTAATTAAGCTTCTTCCCTTGCTTAGGGTTTTCAGTCTTAAATACATAGATCTATGTATAAATTACATACATACATACACATACATATAAATGTATAGATTATACAACTGCACATATGTGTATGTACACACATATGGATCTTTTAAGGAAACCTCTTTTCAAACAGCAGCTTTTGCACCTGGACGAATTATGTCTTTAACTTTCCTTTCAAAAAGAAGATAAAGAATTGTTGCCAAAATAAATTCTTCTCTATTCTTCTTATTCTTAGTTATCTAAAAAAAAAAATTAAGTCATATCCACTACCTGGGCATTATCCTTTAAAAAAAGAGAAAGAAAGAAATCAAGCTGAGGGTTATATTTGTTCCAGAATTAAGGTTAGCTTACGATATGCCGTTCCTTTCTTGTGGTTGTCTACAGAGAATTCCCTGGCTTTGTGCTAAGACGAGCCTCTCAAGCATTGAAGTGGTGTTCCAAGGCGTTGGAATCTCCTTTGTCATTCCACACACAGTTGACACACTGGGTTCATTCAAGAAAGGGCTACAAGCCATAGAGAGTATGCCCAGGCAACTGTCCTTTTAACCTCACATCTACTAAGCAGAGACCAGTGGGTAATTCCTTTCGTTAAGTAACAGGCTCAGTACATGTAATGGCTGTCTCTTAGTTCAACCCACGGTGTGGGACAGAGTCCCTGACTGGGAATCAGAAGACCAGGATTTTAGTAAAGCTCTACCAACACTCTGTCTTCTGTTTCCTTTTCTGTAAATTGATGGGCCCCAGATGGGTTTTCTATGGTCTCTTTCTAGCTCTACAATTCTGGAATACTCTGCTGTGATTTCCTCAGTAAGAAAACAGAGTTTGTCCAGAATGTGAAATTTGAACCCACTATTTCTCCCCAAATTAAGAAAAAAAAAAACAAAGCATATAACAAAGAAATGCAACAAGGGGTTGGTAAAACACACCAAGTTGGGGCTAGGAGACCCAGGATTCTAATTCTGGCTTTGCCACCCACACACTGTATGACTTCAGACAAGCCACTGTTCCTTTCTATGCCTGTTTCCTCATCTACAGAGACTTCACTACCTACCATGGCAATACATTCCACTCTGGACAGCTCTAATTGTTAATTAGTTCTGAGGCAGAACCAACATTATAACCTCTCTACTACTTAAGGCACCAGTCCATGGTACTGCCCTCCAAGGCCAAGTAGTACAAGGTTAAACTCTCTCCCACAAATTCCTGAAGACAGATGTAATTTAGCCTAGCCACCAGGCCTTCTCTTCCCCCAGTGCCTTCAACTGATCCTCTTTAAAAATGTTTCTAGATCCTTTCACTATATGATCCCCATGGGGGTCACAGCCACACTAAGCTATGAACGACCAACAATTTAGGGTGTGTAAAAAAGGCTTAAAGCCTTAAGCTAAAGGGATAATGTGTTTGGTGTTTTTCTTTTTCAATGAATTTTTGGTAGCAAATACTCCTTAATTTTGGAGGAGAATGGAAGCGTTTTTCTGAGTCCACAGAATTATTTCACTTAAGTGGTCACCTTCACACTCTAGTTCCTTTGAAACTTCTCATTCTTCTAGAATAAATGAAAAATCAGCAGCAATTCATTAAAAGATGTTTAGACTGGAAAAGTTCTGTCTATCCTTGTCAATAATATCACCTCTAATAATTTCCTTCCCTTTTAATCTCCCATTATCTTTTTCACCTTGAAGAGTTTAAATGATCACCACCCTGTCTGTTTGAAATCTTTGAGTTTATAGAATTACTGACACATGTCAGAGTTGGGAGGGTGTGGAGAGATTATAAGGTCATAGATTTCAAACCAAAAAGGACATTAGAGATCATTTAGTGCAAAGGTGTCAAAAGTCTGACCCATATGAAGCTCACAACATTCCTGAGTACTGCATAAATCAGCTTTAGTTTCTATCTGATTTGAATGTGTTGATGTATTAATAACAAAAGAAATATATAAACATGTGGTTTTCTAAGTCCCTCTCTCTCTCTCTCTCTCTCTCTCTCTCTCTCTCTCTCTC
>NW_027185612.1:8460497-8505737 GCF_028583685.1 Petaurus breviceps papuanus | reverse complement strand
CTCTCACACACACACACACACACACACACACACACACACACACACACACACACCCATTGATCTAGTCCATGAGTTCTCAACCTAGTGGCTTACAAACTTAAAAAAAAGTTTTTATATTATTTCAATATAATTGGATTCTTCTTTGAACTCTATTTTACTTTGTGCATGTAAAAGAATATTTTGAGGAAGGGTGTGTAGGCCTCCCCAGATTGTCAAAGGGGTCCATGATACAAAATAGGTTAAGAACTCCTGAACTAGTTCAACTGTCTCATTCTATAACTGAGGAGGAGACTGAGGCCCAGAGAAATAGATTTGTTGAAGGTCACAAAGGTCATAAGCAGCAGAGCTAGAATTTGAACCTAAGTTTTTTTAAAAGCAAATTTTAAGAAAAAGGGAAATAACTGTGCAGAGGGCAGTGCTGAAGAGGGAAAGGGGTCCAGGATGAGGTAGTTGCGGGGGGGGGGGGGGGGGGGGGGGGGAGGGAAGACACCATCTCCATCTCCTTCACAGTTTTACCAAGGCCTGGCACTGCTCCTAACAGAAGGAATGGAGGAGCAGGAGCCCTGCTGAGATTCATTAGCCTTACCAAAATTGCCACCTTGAAAGGCATACTGAGCTTATAAGCACTTGCCGGAGACATCATTGTCTAGCTCCCACCCAAGCATCCTCTGGTGAGTCACTATTTACTCTCCTTTCATTTTAGAAAGATGAAAAGTTTCAAAGAAAATAGTTGTTTTAATTTTTTTTAAGGAAAAGAAAAAAACCATTACAATTAGGGGAGGGGGAGGAAGCACAAACATTTGAAAAGGAAAAGGGGGGCTTTGGTGTTCTGTTTTTAGGGTTGGGGCTTAAGGGGAAAACAGTTTTTAAAGAGGCATTTTCTTCAAGGAAAACTCTTCTTGGCCAGAAGCACTCTGAGGAGCTAAAACAACAGTTAATTTGAGTCACAAGCCAGGTAAGTGAATGGCTTCAAAGCTAGGGTTGTTTGGACAGGGCCATGATTATTTCAAAGGCCTCTAAAACAAATGAAAAGGCTGCTTGTTTCTTTTTTTGCTGTGGTCTCTGAAACAGCAGCCAGGGCCTCATTCACCCATATGCTTGCAGCAAGCATGAGGGAGGGTGCACAGTGTCTCTCAAAGACTTTGAGAGACTCTCAGAGGCCAGGTCCAGAGAAATCACACCAGACCATTTTTCTGGCAAGCCTCCCATGCCCCTTTTAAAGGACATTTAGTTTGATCCCAATATTCCTTAAGGTTATAAAGGCCAGAAACAACTCTCTTCTCAGCTTCTACTCCCTCCAGTTGTCCATAATGGCACTATGGAGTAGAGTTGATAAAGTATTAAACTTAGAGTGAAAAAAACCTAAGTTCAAATCCTGCCTCATGGCTTGAGCCTAAGTAAATTATCTATGAACCTTAGTTTACATATCTGTTAAATAGAGATATTACTAGTACCTACATCATAAGGTTTTGAAGATTAAATGTAAAGTGTGATAAACACTTTAATTATTATGATTATTAACAATAATTGATATGTATACATCACTTTAAAGTTTACAAAATTCTTTACATAAATGATCTCTTTTGAGCCTCACAACAGCCTGGTGATGTAGGTACTCCAATGCTGATTGTATTCCTTGTTTTAAAGATGAGGAAACTGAGGCTCCAAGCCCAGGGGCAGCAGAAGGAAAAAGATTTCACTGATTAAATCTTATTCACTGAGATATAGATTCCTTTTCCATTTGGTCTTGCCCATTGGTGTCATGGCCTCTGCTCTATGGTCCAGACCTCTTGTCTTGGCCTTTGTACTAAGCTCATCTCCTAGGTAGAAAGTCTATCTTCTAATGAGAGGAGATGGGGAGAGACAGAATGGGGTAAATTATCTCACATAGAAGAGGCAAGGGAAAATTGTTACAATGGAGGGGAAGAACAGGAAGGCAAAAGGGAATGGGTCAACCTTAGTCTCATTGAATTTGGCATAGGGAGGGAATGAAATACACACTAAATAGGGTATCTCACCCTACAGGAGAGTAGGGGGGAAGGGGATGAGAGGGGGGATGATGGAGGGGAGGGCAGGCTGGGGGGGAGGGAAGTTAGAAGCACACACTTTTGAAAAGGGACAGGGTCAAAATAGAGAATAAAATAAGTTGGGGGCAGGATAGGATTGAGGGAAATATAGTCAGTCTTTCACAATATATCCACTATGGAAATGTTTTACATAACTATACATGTACAACCTATACTGAATTGCTTATCGTCCCAGTAAGGGTGGGTGATAAGAGAGGAAGGGAAAGAATCTGGAATTCAAAGTTTTAAAATCAAATGTTTTAAATATATATTATTATTTTTTTACATGCAACTGGGAAATAAGATATACAGGCACTGGGGTATGGAGATCCATCTTGCCCTACCGGAAAGTCAGAGGAGGGATGGGGGAGCATATAGGAGAGAGCAGATTGGGGGAGAGAGCATACAGTGGGATTACTGTTTTGGGGTGGTGGGTAGGGGAAAGATGGGGAAAAAATTTGTAACTCAAAATCTTGTGGAAATGAATGATGTAAACTAAATATAAACATAAAATTTAATTTAAAAAAAGAAGGAAGTTTAGAAAGAAGCACAGACACAAAAGACTGTTTTGAAGAAAGGTGTAGAATTTATTATATACTTTAAAAAATCAAGCAACATGAAATAGAGGTTTATGGCTTCACACAGAATCCTCTTTTTATGTTCTGTTGGATGGAAAGTAATGTTCTTTTCTGGGATGTTTAACTTCAGAATAAAAAAATTAAAATGAAAAAAGTTTATGTAGATGAAAAAGCAGACTGGTAGGTATTTGTTTCCCTCTTGTCACCTTTTATTGGTAATAATAAAGTCCAAATTTAAGAAAAAAAGAAAAAAGGAAATATATACACAAATAAAGAGATGCATGGTTAAAAAAGAAAACAAATAATTAAAAAAAAAAGAAAGCCTATCTTCAGTATCTCAGGTTTTGCTCTGTATTGGTCTGTTTTCTTGCCAAATCTAGGCCAAGTCCCTCCCTTTCCTGTATTCACCTGCTTGTTTCTCATCTGCTATTTGATAGTCCCTCACAGAAAGTTGAGTTTTCTGAGTCCTGGCTTCTCACTGCTACCCCTTAATTTACAGTCCCAATGTTAAGACTGTACAAGAAACAGACTATAGTTTGGGACTATGCTTGGAAAGGAGGTATTAATCCCATAAACATCCAGTCTTAAAGAAAGGACAAATGTTATTTTGGTGCCTCTCAGAGATGTACCTGGTACCAAGTAAATAGGACTCTACCCAAGGGCACATTTCTCTTATCCCCAACCCTAATGACCTCCATTCTAGATATGAGGCCCAACTACTCTCACAGCATTCTCTGACTACCTGTTACGTTGTCATGTTCCCACCCCCACCCCTCTTCCCAGACTGTCTTCTGCCCTTCTACTTACATACTCCCTTCCTTCCCCAAAATAATTTTTCCCCAGGTGCAATTTTGGCTAGTTATAGCCCTAAACCCTACTATAAACCCAGCAAGCACCGTACGAGGCATTGTGAGGAAAATACTCTCTTGTATATACAAAACGTAGGATGAATATATATGTACATGAAGGGTTAAATAACAAGGCTAGTTCAGTAGGAAATTCAGTTCTTACTTAGAGGATTAAAAGAGTTAATGGGTCTCCTACAGTCCCTAACAATTCCCAGAAATAACCCATTACTTAGTAGGATCTGGTTGTATGAGTATACTCTTATTCACTGAGGCCAATGGACATGGAGAACCTTTTCTGCTAATGCTAAGAGATAACAAGTAAATGAATGGCTACTTTCTTCATTTTTTATCATCATCAATCATAAGTTATATCCGTGCTTCAAGAGGAGCCTGATATCTTGGCTCATGGGTGAGATACATTGTTCATACTTCTTGACAAAAAAAAGTTAAAACTATTATTATCATTATGGCTATTGTTTCTATATAGTACCTATCATGGACCAGCAATAATGCCAAATGTTTTACAGATATCATCTCATTTGGTCCTCGCAGCCACCCTGGGAGGTAGGTGCTATTAATCTCCTCATTTTACAAATGAGGAAACTGAGACAGACAGTAGCTAAAGGACTTGTCCAAGGTCACATGTAGAGACCATTAGTAATGCATGTCTTTGCCTTTCCTCTTATTAGAGAAATTAAGACATTGTAAGTAAATTTCCAAAACATACTGTTGTCCAGCACACTGAATTGTCTGCCACAATCTTTCCTGCAAGAATTGAATGCTAAAATAGAATTAATCCACAATAGTTGAAACCTTTAACCCCAAGTCATAGGCAATTAGCAAGGGCATGAGCACAAAGTCTGGTCTCTAAGAGACAATAAAAATTATTCTGAGTTAAATTAAGATCAAAGATCAGGTTTGGATGAACTCAATCACGGCAACCAAGATTAGATGGAATCAATCAGCCTGAAAATCTCACATTGTCTTCAGAATTATAATGGGGGAGGGGAATTGTTAGATTATAAATAATACCCTCTACAACTGAAACCCAAATAATAGGCATTAAATGCATCTGTGAGTCTATTTAAATGACTGTTCTAAGCCAACAGTACCCAACAGTGACCCAACTATGCCTCATTGGTTGTCTTTCATGTGCTTAATAATATTCAATGAATTAGTGAATGAATTTCCAAATTTAGAAAATAGTACATTAACTTTTTACAGAGGGTTTGAAAAAGCTGTAAGTTGCATGCCCCCATATCAAGCACTGTTTTCTCATCTCCAAAGGGAGAATAATATTTGTACTACCTACTGAATGAAACTGTTGTGAGGGGGGTGGACAGGTGGCACAGTGAGTAAGAGTGCTGGCCCCAGCGTCGGGAGACCTGGGATCGGTTCCGGCCTCAGATACTCAACACCCACACAAAAAAATAACTGGCCGTGTAACCTTGAGCAAGTTACTTAACCCTGATTGCTTTATTTAAAAAAAAAGAAACTGTTGTGAGGAAAGCGCTTCATGAATGCCTCTGTTGCAAAAATTACATCTGCCAACTGACAACTGAAAGGAGCCTGAGAGCCCCGCCCCTACCAAAGATATTCTGCACAAACAGATGTATCTCCATGGCCCTGCCAGTGTTACTAGTTCACATGTATATTCATTGATTCATTCCACAAAAACCAGACTAGACACTGATGATCTGAAGGCAGACTTGAAAGAATCCTTGCCCTCAAGAAGCTTAGGTCCTCTTCAGAAAAACATGTATACCAAAAATTACAAATATGTGCACATATGTTATATACACACGTATATCCATATGTGTAGATGCAGCTGGTTTTTTGAGGGGGAGTCAGCTTCAGGGATCAGTGACAGGACCAAAGATAAAGAGCTGGAAGAGACTTCAGAGTCATGGAGGCTGATTTTTCCTCCTTTTACTGATGAGCTTACCAAAAGAGTTTGCATTAAAATGAACTCTGAAGCACATTGGGAATTCTGTGAAGGGGAGTCAAGGAGGAAGGGCACTCCCTCAGTTAGAGTGCTGTGTCTCCACCCAGGTGTTCCTTGAAATGAAATTATGTGCAGGGTTAAAAACGCTAGACTGGGAGGTAGGGATGCTGGAAGGTGTTGGTTCAAATCCTGGCTCTTTCATTCAGCACAAGCTCTTTGGGCCTTGGTTCCTCATCTGCAAAAAGCAAAGGTTAAAAGAGGGTCCATGATCCTATGAATCCACAGGGCTTTTCTTGTTCCTCAGAAGAATCCATTTTGAATTAGTAATAAACATCTCCCAGAAGATTTCACAAGAGTGGATTGATCCAATTCAGTTAAAAAACATTTAACAAGCATCTACTAAGTATAAGGTATTGGGAATACAAAGATGAAAACTGTCATAGTTCCTGCCTTGAGGAACTCACACTCAAATAGGAGGATATGGCCTATATGCAAATGAAAGAACAGAACAGAATGTGGTAAGAGCGAAGGAGAGATCCAGAGGTCACACTGAGATCTTCCTAGTAGACACTTTATTTTGGATAAGTCAAAGTTCACATGGGTACTTCACAAAGCTATGTTCTTTTTTTCCATCTGGCCTAAAACACAGCATAATAATGTTACCCATCAACGCAGTGACCACTGTCAAGTTCTGTAGCTGGCTATTCCAAGTCTTCACAAGTTGAGGTCCACCAAATGAAGAAACAATCATCAAATTCATCAGTCACCTTGCTTTTGCTTCACTTCCAAATAAATTGTCGACTCTGGTAAAACCCTATCTACCTAGGCCAGAGTTGTAAGGTAAGAAAAGAATTGAAATTCAAATGCTTGTGGAGATTCAAAGTTTCCATCTATTCAAGTCCATCTGATTCATAGCAAAACATTGTGCGTCTAGCACATAAATATCCCAGGACAAAAGTGCAAATAACATTATCATTCCTTGGCTTTCTAAGTATGCTTATTTGTCTTTAGTATTGATGGATACATCAATCTCTTTCTCTGCTCCAACTCAACTGGTTTCCTCTTGAACCACATTTACATTAATAGGGAGACAGGCATAGGGCCTAGGGCTGTAATTTCATCAGTTATGTGGACCTCTCTCTACTGTTGCAAGTAGAAGTATACACCTTCTCTGTAATTCATAGTCTTAGAAAATTGCCTAGAGAACTGAGATGTTAAGAGACTTGTCCATTAAGCATAATTGCCATTTATAGAGCACTTTTGAGTTTACAAAACTCTTAGATAGAGTATCTTATTTGAGCCTTTCCACAAACCCATGAGGAAGGTACAATAAGTATTTTTATCCCCATTTTACAGATGGAGAAACTGAGGCTCAGAGAGATTAGGTGATAATCTTAGAGTTCAGAATCAAACCCAGGCCTCTCTGACTTCAAGACTTGCTCTCTATTCCTTATACCATGTGTGATCTATTGTATTTTAGAATTCACAAAAACACTTTCTTCACAAGAGGAGGCATGTGTATAATGATAAAAGCAGGGGTGTGCAAGCAAATTAACAACTGGCTCTCAAAGGAAAAAAAAAACCTTTTGCACCCTATTCTCATTTTTCTTAAGTCTGAACAATAAAGAAAACAATAAATCAAGCCCTAATTAGTAGCATTTGATTCTTTCTGAGATAGAAAAAAGTTAACAATCAGCTATCCCAAGCTGGTACAAACTGGTTCCATTATACCCCTGGATATGAGGTTTACAAAGGTCTTCACAGACATCATCTCATCTGATCCTCAGGACAACCCTCTTAGGTGGATAGTGTCATTTTTATCAAAATCCCCATTTTACAGATGTGGAAACTTAAAGAAGATTAATTATTTGCTTATGGTCACTCAACTAGTAAGTACCTGAAGCAGAATCGGAACCCAGTTTTCTTTTGACTCCAAGTCCAGCCTGATTTCCACTGCATCACAGTGTTTCCCAGTATCCTCTTTCTACTAATGAAAATCCATGATGTGCCCTTGGATACGCAGCCAGAAGAGAACAGAGCCAAGACCAGAACACCCATTTTCAGATTCTAATATCAATGCTGTTTCCACTGTGACCAAGGCTATAGAAGTGCCAACTGACCAAAATGCTAGTGACTTGTTTAAAGTTAGCAATAAATAAGCTAAACTTGAGCCAAAAGGAGGTTTTCTTAGGGTCACAGATTTAGAATTAGAGGGGACCTTAAAAGCCACCATTGTACAGATCGGGAAGTTAAGGCACCAAGAAGAGGGGTGACACTAGCAAACAGCAAGAGAGTTGAGATTTAAACCCTAGGTTCCCCTGACTCCAAGTCTAGTCTTCCTCACCCACTCTACCATGCTTTCTACCTGGCCATGATGCCTCCATGATGACCTTCCCAAGTGGCTTCCATGTTAGAGTACAGATGAGCACTCCAGTTCATGTCTGTCCAGGTGTCCCTCCTCTGCCTTTTCACATAATGGGCATGGGCTCCCCGAGTCCCACCCTCTGCCTGTTTGTCTGCCTTTGTAGGCTCTGGTCAGGAAATGATGTCTGGTGATCATCACAAACAAACAACAGTCCTTCTTTGAAACCCCAGCATAGGGGGCATTGTTAGCAGCACGCACCATGTCAGCCCACAGTCAATTTTTTCTGGCACAAGATGCTTCCTGCTACAACAGATCTAATCCCTTTTTAAACATTATTCATCTCCAACATCTGTTTCAGACTGAGATGAACTTTTCTCATGTTATTCAAAGCCTCTCAGGCTTCCAAGTGGGAGAGGAACTCTGCGAGGTAATCTTAGAACTGCTACGATGATGGAAGTCACACACTCTGTTTTAGCTTGAGGTAAAATGGGTCTCTGTGCCAGTCACAGATAATTACAGACTGAAATATTACATGAAAATTTAAATATGTAAAATGTCTCTGGTGCTTCAAATAAATGTCAGAAACTGTCCATACACCTCAGTTACTAGACTCAAGGATCAAATTTAAACAGACACGTTTATCTCAGCTCAAAGGGAGGCTTTTTCTGGATTCCCACAAGTGCTAGATTTGCATGGGAAGCTGATTGAAAGTCTTGAATATTTGACTCCTGGGAAGCAGTACTAGAAAACAGTAGGATGTATTGCATTGAAGTTAATGTGTTTGTCTGGCTATGTCTATACACTATAAGCCAATCTTTTAAATGGTTAACATAAGACACAAGTTAATAGCTAGCTATTTTTTGTTTTTAAAAAAGTTAGCCGAATGACTAAATTCTGCAAGTTTCTTTTCAAAACTGTTTGAGTATGTACCAAAAGCTTCAAATATTAAATTGGGAGCAGGTGTTTAGTGCAACCCTGATATCTTTAAAATCAAATGATTTGGTGAATATATTTGTAAACTAAGATACCAGTGAAAAACATCTTTGAATCTCACCATCTTTTGTCCTATAAATAATGAAAAGGGCATTTCCAATGAGGGACAGCCTTATAGATAAGTGGAATACCTTAGGAAGGAATGATACTCTAATTGATTAGTATACATTTCTGTTCTATTTTGAATTAAGCACAAAAGACAGATAGAAAGGGCACTGGCACTTAAGGTAAGTGGAGAAGGGTAAAGGGGGACAGTACTGGAATGTTGGAAGTGACATTCATTCATTCAACACATACTTAATAAAGGTCTACTGTGAGCAAAACATAGTCCTACATATTGGGAGAGATGAATGAGTAAGGCAGGAACTATGTCTTTATAGAATCACAGTATAATAGGAGAATGAGACACAAAGGTAAATATGTCCAGAACATTATAAGTACAACACAAATGCAAGATAAGATACTATTTGAGACCTGGAAGGAAAAGTCACTACTGATCAAAAGTCAAACTTGTTTTGCTTTGCAATATTCCCTAGGCCTAACCTTGTTTCCAGTCATATTGCTATATAGAGACCAGGAATTAGAGTTGAGGCTAGTCAGAATACAGCACACAAAAGGGCAATACTTTTGTTGCTGGCAGATACAGGAATAAAGGCAGGAATATGAACCCTGTCTGCTTTACCTGATTTTTGTCTTGCCTTTAGCTTCATTTGCATGCTAATTAAAAAGGATCTTGGCAGGTAGGTAAGCTTTGGTGCCCTAGCCCTTAAATGTTTGGGGGTGAGGGGTTGGTCTGGGAGTGGCAGTGCACAAAGTTACTGAAGTGGATTTGGGGACATAGGACACAATCAATGACTTAGCTGGAAATAAATAGATATTAACAACAAACCTTCTAACAACAACTCAGATAGTTGTCAGGGGTCAAGGACAAAGAGACAATGCCATGACAAGGAGTAAAAAAATAGAGTATCTCAGCCTGGGGCATTCTGTTAGTTTTTCTCAGCTGCCAACTAGATATGGAAATAATGTTCTTCTAACTCATAGTCAAGACCATCGTTTGCCCATGTCAAAGAGAATTCTTCATGCTACTACAATCTAGCAGATAATAGCAGAAGGCAACAAGTGGCCCTAGAAAACTGAAGCTATGTAGATAATGGCAGAGACAAACTGAGCAACCATGAGACCAGTAAGGACAACCAGAGGTGAAGCATAAAGAAGACAGACATGACACCCATCAGAAATAAAGAGAAGGTGATAAAATGGTATCACTTGAAGACACTAGCAGTTCTGCAGCTGTGAGGCAAGCTGCTGTGGTCCTGTGACCCACTGCAAATATCTCCACGGGAGTCCTAGATATACCCCTTCATGCATGTTTCTTGTTCATTCCACATGAGCACTCCATATGTATGCTCTTTGCATGCAAGACTTCCCGCACTGACGGTGTGCCAACCTGTTGGACAGTGTATCCTATATATACATGGGGGATGGGGAGAGCTCTTCTGGTCACTTCTCTGCAGTTCAGGTAAATGTCTTTTGTTTTGAATTAATATGTCCTCTGGCTGCATGGTAAAAGTCAGAACCTTTGACAGGGGCTCATGAGCTATAGATCTGAGCATGTGCTGACCCACTTTTGAGAGTGGCTCAAAACCAGGGGCATTTCTCTGGGAGTCCACATGTGAGAGGGCTACACTATATTTGGAACCAGATATTTCTCTTTCCCCAATATGTATAATTCCACTCCTCTAATAGAAGTTTGGCTAAAATGTTAAACATGAAAAAGTGTTTACCATAAACAGGGCACACAGACCCTGATGGGGTGATGACCTGATGCCATGCCTTTAATTGAATTTTTTTAGACTACCTAGCTTTTCCTAGAATAATAATGTGGCATCATGGATGGAGGGATGGCTTTTTAGTCTGGAAGAATTGCATCCAAAGTCCATTTTGAATCAGACATAATAGCAGAGTGACCATGGCCCAGTGACCACACTTCTCACTGCCCCAGAAACCTCTCTAAGAGGGCAAACAACTGGCAAGGTGATGAGATATCTCAGTTCAAGCAGTTTTCATGCCATCCTACTGACAAAATCATACATTCTGAGAAGGGAAAAAACCATCCCTAGGGAGCTGGAGGCCTAAAACATGACCAAGTTCTTTTTCTTTAAGAATCAACAGTGTATTAGTTTTGAAGGTACCAAATTCCTGACCGTAGTTTTTTCTAAGCACTAAGCAAATGATGTGTATCAGAATATTTAAAGAATACCAGAAGTTCTACTGCTCAAAAAGGATTTTCCATATACATGAACAAGAGATTCATTTTGGCAAACAAGATTCCCTTTCCTTCTTCATTCCCAAAACAAAAGTATAGCCATTCACACTCCAGTGTGAATTACTTCAATCAGATCACCATTTCAAATGAGGTAAAGTGTAACAATGTTTTATAAACCATGAAGCATCATTCTAGCTATGGCTACTGTTGCTGTTGTTCATTCGCAAGGTCTTATTCCAATGACTAATTGTGGCATGAAAGCAGCCCTGAGTTCACCAAGGCTAGGCCAGCAGTATGTAATGTCTGGCAGGCTCTACCCTCCAGAGAAGACTTCAGAAACAATCTTGAAAGTCTGAGTCTGCTGTCCAATAGTCACTCCAGTTAAGTACAGAAGGTTCATCGCCATCAGCTTCATATAAACTAGGTGATCTGATCTTTTATTGTGAAATAAGAACAACCACAAAATTCCCCTAAATCCTTTGCTACCCCTCCCTTTCTGTTTCTACACTGATGGAATGGTGGAAAGAGAGGCAGAGGGGGTTTCTAAAAAACAGTTTTCAAACTATATTTTTTTAAACAACCATAAGTATTTAATTTAAATGTGAGATCTTTATCAATATGAACTCTTTATCAACATACTATTGATAGAACTGAACTTTATTATTGTGGATGGATACTTTTGCTATAAGTCAGGGATTCTTAACCTGGGGTCCATGAGTTTTTAAAATATATTTTGATAATCATTTTAATATAAATGGTTTCCTTTGTAATCCTATATATTTTATTTAATGCATTTAAAACCATTTTTTTCTGAGATAGGCTTCACTAGACTGCCAAAGGGGACCATGACAAAAAAGATTAAGAATTCTTGCTATAAATGAAACCAAAAGATATAGGGAAGTTTTAACCATTTAGAAGGATGGCTAACAAATTTTCCCTCGGGAGGCAGAAAAAGAAAAGAAATAGGATGAACTGAAAGAACTTGATGAGGTCCTCCAAATCAAACCAAGACATCATATGTTTCGATACTTGTTGACTTTAGTGAAAAGTTGGGCACAAGAGAGAATGTCAAATGTATATTAGCAAATACCGAGCAGGTCTGAGAAATGAAAAAGGCTAATAGACTTCCTATAATCTCCTAGTCATGGGCTCACTCTCAGACTCTCTTTAAAACCCTCTTCCCCACCTCTTGCCCTTGAAATCAGGCTTTTGTAGGTAAACTTTTTGAGAGAAAAATCCTTTATAATAAATAATAAATAGGAAAAAATCAGCAAAAATGTAAGCAACATATCAACCAAATCTTGAATTATATGCAATTTTCCATTCCCATAATCTTTCACTTCTACAAAAAAAGGGAGGAAGATATGTTCTCATATCTCTTAATTGGGGATAAAACTAGGTCATTATAACTTCACAGTTTTTATCATTTTTTGTTGACTTTTTTTGTTCTTTACATCTTCATCCATGTAGTAGTAGCTGTTGCATAGTTTTCCTGGCTCTGTTACTTCACTTTTCATTAGTTCATATAAATATTCCCACATTTCTCTGTATTCATCATATTAATACCTTTCTACAATGCAGTAACATCTCATTATATTCATGTATAATATTTCGTTTAGTAATTAATTCCCCAATCAATGGTATTATGCTTTGCTTCTAGTTATTTGATACTACAAAAATATTTTGGTGTTTATAGCACCTTTGTTTTTATCACTGACTTACCTAGGATTAAAAAATAACAGGGGGACTCCAGAGTGAAAGGATAAGGACATTTTAGCCACTTTCTTATACTAGTTCCAAAATAATTTTCAGAATTGTTAGACCACAGTTCAGTAGACCCAAGTTTCCACAGTTCTCCAACACTGACTAATCCCATCTTCAAACATGTTTTCCAGTTTGGGGGAGTGTGAAATTGAAGCTAGGTGTTGGTTTGATTTTCATTTCTCTTACTAGCAATGATTTGCAGCAATCTTTTATATAGTTGTTAGTTGAAAACTGTTCACAAACTTTGATCATAATCATTGAAGAGTTGCTTTTGGTTTTATATATTTTGGTTAATTACATATATACACTATATATGTGCTATATACATATATACACACATATGTACATATATATACATATACACACACACACACACAATCCACAAGTGTATATGTGGATATATACATATGAATATATGATGTCATGGTCTTAGCAAAAAGGTTTTCTTTTTTAAATCAATTACCTCTCTTATCCTACTTGTATTAATTTTGCTCATGAAAAGGCTATTCAATTTCATTTAATCAAAATCATCTACTTTATCTGTTGTAACTGTCTCTATACCTTGTTAGGTTAAGATTTCTACTCTTACCTATAGCTGAGAAAGGTATATGATCTAATTCTCTTCTAAATTCTTTATAGTTTGACTTTCAATATTCAGGTCACATGCCCATTTGCAGATTATTATGATATATGGTGTAAAATATTGGCCTAAACCTAGTATTTGACAAACTGCTTTCCAATTTGTCCAACAATTCTAGTTAAATATAGAATATTCCTGAAGAAAATTATGTTCTCATATTTATCAAATATGATTGAATACAATTATTTCTGATTATATTCTGATTCTTACCTAGTCTCATCCACTCACTAACTCACCTTTCTATTTTTAAGCAATTTCAAATAGTTTTGATGATTATTGCCCTAAAGCATAATTTGAGGTCAGGAAGTACTACTCTTCCCTTCATTACTACTCTAATTTTCATTTTCCCTTTGATGTTCTAGATCTTTTTTCTTTCATATGAAATTTATTATTATTATGCCCAGCTCTATATTGCTTTGGTAATTTGATTGGTATAATACTAGCTCTGTTAATTAATTTCTATAATATCATCAGTTTTATTATATTGGCATAGCTGAGCTATGGGCACTGAATATTTGTTTTTGATCATTTATCAATTTTTTAGGAAAATTTTTTCTAATTTTATGCCTTAGTAAATTGACTAACATATATTTTATGCATTTTAGTTATTTTGATTAGGATTTCATTATCTATTCCCTCCTTGATTATCATTCCCTTCTTGATTTTGCTATTGCTATGTTGAAATTCTATTGATTTTTATGGAATAATTTTGTATTCCACTACTTTACTGATGCTATTAATTATCTTAATTGGTTTCTTTGCTGATTCTCTAAGATTTTTTTAAGTAAACCATCATGTCAGCAAGTGCAGGTAGTTTTCATTCTTTTTTTCCTTTAATTTCTTTCTCTCGTATTATTGTTATTAATAGCACTTCTAGAACAGCATCAAATGATATCATGGAAAGGGGACACCTCTGATTTATTCTTGTATTTTTGGAGAATACCTGCACTATTTGCCTCTTAGATACAATGTTAGTTTTTGGTTTTAGAAATATATTTTTATCATATAAAAAAAGAAATTTACTATATCTTGACAATAAATGACTGGTTACAGAGGTGAAAATTATATCAAAATCAATATATAGTATGCAATTAGACCAAAAACAACATCAAATAGAAGAAAAATGAAAAGACGACACTGTATAATGCAATGGCTTCAACCTAACTATCCAAACAAGCTATTAGTCTGAAAATTAGGAAATGGAAAAAAAAACCCTAAAGATATTGACCATGATTGACCATCTCTTACAAAAATGTGACTAATGCAAAGTAATCACCTCACTGAGAAGGCCAAAAGAATGCAAAACTGCTTTCGCCAGCAAATGCTTTGACAAGTAAAGAGAGGTGGCAGCCAAGAGCAACATGACTTTAGAATACAAACACATTTTAAAACCCTACAGAGAAGGTTGGCAGAAGATTATCAGTAATATTATCCCATAGAACAACAAAATGTAGTGGGAGTGAAAACAAGTTTCTGGAAAGCCTGGTGTAGGATCCAACTCAGCCACATTCAAGAGTATTCATACATGAAGCTAGATGGCAGGAGGACAACAAAAAGATGGAAAATGGAACAGGTGTTCTAATCTTAATAAAATTATCCTTATAATGAGTGTTAGTAGAATCCAGTCAATCTAGATCTACATGCCTCAGTCCTCAACATGCTACATGAAGAAAGTGAACTGGCAACTATAAAAAAAGAAAAAAAACAAGAAGAGTGGCCAGATCATTGGTCCTATTTCTATCCTCTGAGATGAATAAAAATGAGTCTAATCCCTCTTCCACATGTCAATTCTTCAAACACTTGAAGATAGCCTATCCCCTCCCTCTATTCACCAGTCTAAATAGTCACATTTCATTCAATCGATCATCATTTGGTATAATCTCAAAGCCCTTCACCACCCTAACTCCCCTACTCTAGATGATCCCCCTTCTGAAATATGGCACCTAAAGCTGAACACAATACTTCAGATTTGGTTTGACCAAAGCAAAGTACAGAGAAACCATTGTGTCCCTAGATCTGGACATTCTTTCATTCTAAATGCAGCCTAAGATTGAAATTGGAGTTTTGACTACTTTTTGACAGTCAACTCATACTGAACGTGCTATCCACTAAAATCTCTGAGTCTTTTTACAAATAATTCTATAACCATATTTCTCCCATTGTGTACTTGTAAAGTTGATTTTTTGAGCCCAGGTGTAAAATTTTGTATTTATCCCTATTAAGGTTAATAACATCAGCTTTTGCCAAGAACCAAATAATTCCATGCTTTCTCTCCCTATAGGATTGGAACACAGTCATCACCAAAATCTTGTTAGCTTTCCCCTTGCCCCCCCCACACACACATAGGCACATGCACACACACACACACACGTGCACACACATACTGCATACATAAACACACACAATTTCCAAATACTTATGACCAGTAAACCAAAGTGAATGGAATATCTATAGGATTCAGGTTCAATTCAGAAACAAACTTTATCTTCCAGTTTAATTCTATTTCAATGGAATTTAAAAGCACATGATGTTCTAGTAACACATCTAAAATTGTTTATTAATTTTTGTTTTTATACTTGGCTTCAGTTTATAGTTTAGTATAAAGTAGATTTTTCGTTTCAGTCAAATACATAGTCTGTTCTATTTCAATATTCACAATTGTATTTGGTTCTTCTTCTCAAAGCTGACCCATCCTTGTACCATCTATTACCCATTTTAGCAAAACAGAACTCTACATGGTTCATCATTACTTGAATTTTCATTTGTCACTCACTCATATACTGTCTATAATATTTACCTTTTCATGTGTAAAGATTTTATCTTCTCAGTTCAATGGTAAATTCTGTTTAGGACAGGAACCACATCTTACACTGTACTTGTATTTCTAACAGAGTTACATCCTCAATAAATATCTGTTGAAGGAATTGGTAGTGTGGTACACTACATTAACACTGAACTTACAGTCAAAATATAAACTCCTTGAAGGCAGAGGACTATTTAATTTTTTTTATTTGTAACCCCCAGTGCCTAATGCATAGTAGGCCTTTAATAACTACTTGTTGATTGATTGGCTAATTGAAATTCTAGCTTTGCTACTAACCATTATATGACTTCAAACAAATCATTTAATGGTGGTCCTCACTGTCCTTAATATAGAAAATTATGGTTCCTTCCAATTCTAAAATATTACAATCAAATATATTAATGCACATATACCATCATGATCTCCCACAACTGAAAACAATATAATTCCATTATAATGTGGTTAGTCTGTAAAAAAGCAGATATAATACCAATGATCAGAACTTCTCCTTTAACACAATGGACTAGGGTCATACTGTGGGAACTCTCAGTAGTTAATAACTGTTAGTGCTCATTTTTACTCCATCCCATAGGGAGCTAAGAATTTCTAAAGTAAACTTGTCTCTAGGATATACAATCTTATGCATGTTAGCAAATGTGTTAGCTGTCAATAAGTTTAGAAATAGAAAACTTTGATTCAGGACAAAAATTTAAAGGAATAGAAAGTAATAAGCACAGCTCACATCTTAGATACAAACTCATTTCCTTTCTCCACAAAGCATTTTGCATCTTGAACCCTTCCAAATGCTTATTTTTACGAAAGGGGAAGTTCAGACAAAGTCTTACTTTAAGGATTGGAAACCTCAGTCAAGGCAGCAACTTCAGATCAGGTCTTGACAGGGTCTGCAACTTCAGAGCAGTCAGATTATCTCTCTCAGGACTACTCCACAGCTGGTAAAATAGTCCAGATCTCTGCTATTCCCAGTAGCAGTCTCTAGTTATTCCCACTACCAGCCTCTAGTTATGAGAAATGTAATGGATGCCATTTTTCTTCCCCTTAGTGTTCTCATTTTCTCAGCAGTCTCTTTTCTCTGATAGTCAGATCCAGCAATGGGAGAGCATGTTGCCTAGAGGGGGAAAATAAGTCCCTGCTCTCATCTAATCAACACCCATCCCTTCGGCCCCGGGTTTTACAGGAAATGCAGTCGTCTCCCACTATTGCCCAGTTCTGTATACTCCATGCAAAGAAATGAGAAGAGGGAAAACAAACCAAACAAACATAAAGTAAGACTGTTTCTTAGTCTGTCTACTCCAAGGTAGTAGTTCTTTCCACTAATATTAGGGCATAAAGAATTGCCAGTGGAATTTGGTTTTGTATGAACCAAGCAAAATTCCTTTATATGCTTTGGGGGGGGGGAGGCAGATCTGTAATTTCATCAATATGAAGTGCTTCCCAGAAAGGAAACTTTTCCTCATCCCCACCACCAATGGAAGTTGACTAGTATTCTAAAATTTATAGTCTTCAAAGACTACCTGGAGATGCTGAGAATGACTTAACAAAGTCACATAGGCAGTATATGTCATATGCAAAACTTGGATCCAGGTTGTTGTGATCACAACATATCAAGGAACTTCTCATATCAAGGAGCAGAAAAGAGTTACATTTTTCATAACTGAAAGTAGGAATAGAAGTATGAATGAATTTATGAAAAGATTACTTGAGTCATATCAAATTAATCAATAAACTTTTGTTAAACACCTGTTCATAATTCCAACCTTAAGGGGAATTATTCCATAAATAGTATAGTACACTAAAATAATGTCCCATCAAATAAAAACATTATGGCTTTAACTGGGTTTCAAAAATTCCAGTGGTTCTATCCTCCCTTCAGCTACTCATTTAAGGGAGGGAACATGTTTAAAAAAAAAAAAACCTCAGTTTTGCCATTCTGTATTCATTAAAGTACAGAGGAATAAAATGGAAACTTGCCAACTTCAAATGATTTTGGCTCTGATATAACTCAAAAGAAGCCTTGAATTTCTAAAAAATAAAATTGACACATAATTAGTCTAAAAGATGTTCTTACTGCTCTTTGTGTTTGAACTTTAAAGGGAACCTGCTATACCCATGCTCTGATTACCTTCCAAGCATACTTTATGAACATTTTGTTTTTATTGGGAGCCCAAATACCTCTGTGTGTAGAAGGAAAGGTAATAGCCTATTAAGTAAGATAGGCTTTAAGTAGCCACCAAAGAGATGGGAATCCTAGAATATTTGAAATGGAAAGAATTGTAGACATCAACTATGGAACCATCACATTTAGCAGAAAAGGAAACTGAGATTCAAGGGGGAAATTTCTTCCCCAGGTCTCACAGGTGATAGAAATTCAGAGATCAACTTCAAGTCCAAATTTCTTTCCGTGACACCAGAGCAGTTCTCAGACTCAAGAGACAAAGCCACCAGCAATATTTGGGAAGTCTTCTCACATTTAGATCAGAACCTCCAAATCAGTGTCCCTTAGGCTAGTGCCAACCAAAAGTCACAGCCCCCCAAGTTCTAAGGGGAGTGGACAAGTATTCACAATAGCCTAAGGAGTGTCCCTTCTGGAATGTCCTCCTATTGCCTCCTGGGGGCCAGGCATGGACAGTCTAACAGGAAGTAGATTGTGTGGACATTCACCATATAATCCCAGCAGGATGGGATAACACCTACAGAGAAGGCTGGAAAAAGCCCTTTTATGCATTTTGTAAGTACAGAACATGTACATAAAGTGTGTATGTGTTGTCTATCCCAGGAGAACATAAGACCCTTGATGGCATAGACTATTTAATTTTGTCTTCATATCCCTAAAGCTTAGCACAATGCCCAGCACACAGTAGGCATTTAGTAAGTGCTTGCTAATTAATTGATTGGTGATGTCAGGCCCCTGAAGAGCATTGCCATGGCCTGGCTGTTCCCTCCTTGTGCTTGAGAAATACAAAAGGACATTTGTTTCATTGTGATCTGAGGTAATTCAGCCTTGGATCCAAATACCCAGTTCCACTCATTCAAAGATGACTTCTTTTTTGAGTGATGAATACCTGTTCAGTTGAACACCTCCCCCCACCCCCTGCCCCTTCAGGGCTCTACAAACTATCGGTGGTTCATTGGAGAGGGACTCAATCAGGGATGGAGTCATAAAAACTGACATTTACATAGTCCCTTAAATTTTACAAAGCATTTTATGTACATTGTCTCATTTAAACTTTACAATAAACCTAGAAGATGGGTACCCCTGAAATTACTGTTCCCATTTTATAGAAGGGGAAACAAGAGGTTCAGTAAAGTTAGGCCACCTGCCCAGGGTCACACAGCTAATAAGTATCAGAGGCAGGAATTCTTGATTCTGAGACCAACACTCTCTCAACTATCACACACCGTCAATCTGGCAAGCTGACCTGGAAGAGATAGGCCTCTGAGATGTGCCCGATAGGATGGACTGTGTAGATATAAAGAAAGAGGAGAAAACGTTGTGGCTTCACATCCATCCACCCTGGTCCAAGGAAGAATGTGAGTTAGGGTACAAATCTGGGAATGAGTGTCTATGGGGTACAGAGGAAGAGACAGGCTAAGAATAAAGAATGTAGCTTGGAGAAAAAAGGGAAAAAGTTCAGAGAAGTCTCTGAATCTAGAGACCAAGCTGGAAGCACTCTGTGTGCTAGGAGTCAGTGTTAAGGAAGGCTATCAAGGGAGTAGACTGGTTTAGACACTGTCAAGGAAATGTATCGTACAGGGAAGGTACCAGAAAGCTGGGTTGGCCTTTTGCATAAACAGAATTGACAGCTGCGTATAGGATAGAAAAGCTGAGAGACAGAACCCAGTGCCCACAACTTTTCCCTCCACTAACCTGTCCCTGTGTCCTCTGAATCCCTTTCCCCAGTAGTAAAAAAACAAATATTCAAATGCCAATGCTATCTAGGAGGGGCAAGACATTATCAGTCAGTAACATCTAAACTCAAATTAATTAATAATCCCTAGCAGAGAACAAGGGAGAGGGAATGGGACACAGAACAGAGAAGTCTTAATGGGGCCAGAAACCAAGAAAGATCTGATATATGGGATGCTGCCATGGGGCAGAACTATAGCAGAGGGCCCTAGGCCAGTGAACATTGGAGTCTTGGTGTTGAGAGGAGGGAGGCGGGGATAGAAGGACAACAAAGGGTCCTAGAAAAAACTCCCCACAAATACTTCACAATTTTGTTTCAAGAGCTGGGGGATGTCTGGGACAGGGTGCTACATAAGTAGACCTTTTGGATTTCCAAAACTGCTGTTAGCTACTACGCAATTTAAATTACGTTAAGAACATCATTTTCAAAGAAACAGTGTTGAATCACAGACTCAGGGCTGGAAAGGACCATAGAGATTACCTGGTTTAATCCCCTCATTTTTCTGATGAGGGGGCCTGGCACCTAGAGACATTTAGTGACTCACCCAAAGTCACCTTTCTCCTCCTGTCACCTTCTGTTCTAAAGATGAACTGCTTTCCTTCTGGGTAGGAAATTGACACTGGAAAATGCACGAAAAGACGCATAGTACCTAAGCTAAAATTACATCAGCCCATCTTTTAGAGCTGTGGTCACGCTCAAATAAATGAAATGCATTATGATTGCCAAAGGAAGCATTTAGGTCCTTTCATTTCTCTTAAAACAAAGCTAATACATTGCGCTTATGACAATTCACCCCCATAGCTGGGAGATGCAAAGTTAACTCAGACTATCTTTGCCAGACCGCTTTTTGAACAATTGCTTGAGTCAAAAAGGGAAGGAGCAGGAGCTTTCTGCAGGCGCCTTGTCTGTACGTATGTCCTTTTGTTCTGCCCAGAATGCCCCCCTTGGCCTCTTCAATATCTGGTCCCCAGCACTGAAAGTTCTTTTTGAAAGCTTCCTCTTCCATGAAGCCCATCCTCCTTGTTAAGAACCATTTCTCCCTCAGGCCCCACATAGAATACAATAGGATTATAGAATTTAAGACTAGGAAGAAACTCAAAGATCACTTAATCTAACACCCTTATTTTACAGATAAAGAAACTAAGGCTCTGAGGTGTGAAGAGCCTTATCCGAGGTCACAAGGATATTCAGTAATAGGGGCCATATTTGAATCCAGATCTTCGACCTCCAAATCCATGGCTCTTTCCACTATACCATGGAATAATAGACTATTTCGTTCCTTTCTTAGGCACTTCCCCTGATGATTAGGGATTAATAAATTAACTGATTTCTCCATTGCACCATGGAATGATAGAATATTGTGTTCCTTTCTTAGATATTCCCGCAATGATTTTTCTTCCCTCCTAGACTGTAAACTCTAGGTCTCCCAAAGCTCTAAGTTAGGGCTCCTGTCTTTCCTAAATAGCATCTAGCATACTTCTCTATATATACTGGTTCTTAGTAAATGTTTATGAGCTTTATTGAAATTAATAGACTTTACTTACTCAGTAAGCCAGTCAATAAGCATTTAAGCACCTATTATGTGCCAGACATCATGCTAAGCACTGGGGATACAAAGAAAGATAAAAGATAGGCCCTGTTCTCAAAGATCTCACAATCTAACAAGGGAGAGAACGTGATAAATATCCATGTGCAAACACAACACAAACAGATAAACTGTGGGTAATGAACAGGAGGAAGGCACTAGCAATAAGAAAGATCAGGAGAGATTTCTCATAAAAGATGGGATTCTATTTAGGACTTGAACAAAGTCAGGAGGCAGAGATAAGGGGAGATAGGGAAATGGGAGACAGAGACAGTGAGAATTCCAGGCCTGGAGAACAGTCCTTGAAAATGCCTAGGCTAGAGACAGATGGAAGAGAAGTATGCAAAGTAAGGAATAAGACTGAAAAAGTAGGAGGGGACCATGTTGTAAAGGGCTTTGAATATCAAACAGAGGCATTTATACTTGATCCTGGAGGTGATAGCCACTAGAGTTGTTCCAATGGGGAAGGAAGGGTGACATGGTCAGATCAGCACTGAAGGAAGATCAATTTGACAGCTGAATGGAGGGTAGACTAGAGTGGGAAGAGATATGTGGCAGGGAAACCAACCAACATGCTATTGAAATAGTCCAGTTGTGAGGTGATTGGGTTCTATACCAAGGTGATGGCAGTATCTGAGAAGAGAAGGGGTCAGATGAGAGAGGTTGTTAATATAAAAACTGATAGGAATTGGAACCAGATTGGATATGGAGAGTGAGAGAGTATGAGAAGTTAAAGATGACACCTAGGTTGTAAGCCTGGGTGACTGGGAGGATGGTGGTGCCCTCAAGAGTAATAGAGGAGTTTTGTCCTTGTTAATTTGTTTTGAGGTGGGTTGTGAGATAATGAGTTCAGTTTGGGGTGGGCTGAATTTAAGATATCTATGGGACATCCCATTAAAGATGTCCAACAGGTAGCTGGAGATGGGAATTTGGAGGCTAAGAGAAAGATTAGGGCTGGATAAGTAGTTCTGAAAATCACTAGCAAAAAGATGATTGAATGCATGGGAGTTGATGAAATCATCAAGTGAAATAGTATAGAGAGAGGAGAAAAGAGGGCCTAGGACAAAGCTAACTTTAACTAAAGGCTATACAGTCATTCTCTTTGGGACTATATAGTAAAAAAAATTCAACTAATGACAATAATTTGTATTCCAATAAATCACTGCGTTGGTCAGTTGGTATCCAGGCCTTCAATTAAACCAGACAGAGATCCATTTTTCCTACAGAACTGGTCATATCATCATTCACAACCAGAGCTGGGTCTAAGCAAAATCTCAAAGAAAAGTGTTTCCATTTGCACCCAGATTATGATCCAAATGCCCTGGTTTCCTCCTGTACTCATTGCCCTCAAGTCCCACTTGGCTGCCCAAAGACTCCTACATTCATGCTCCAACCAGGAATGGCTTCCCTGTCCAGTGTCCTGTGCTCCAAAAGTATTCTCAAACACCTTCTTGCAAACAAACAATAGAAAAAACAAAACTCCTCCCATTCCCTCAAAGGGGCAATTCCAGCTGGCTATACTCATCACCACTTTATATTTATACAGCATTTTAAGGTTGACAAAGTGCTTCCTTCACAATAACCTTATGGTATAGGCAATACATCAGGCATGGCCCATTGTGTTGCTATAGGGATTTAAGGTTTACAAAGCACTTTTTTTATAACAACCCTGTACAGTAAGGAAGACAGTTTAAGAATGATGAAATGGGGGTTACACTGGGCATTCCCTGTTTATCCCCAGGTAACAGATGAGGAAACTGAATTTCAAAAAGTTACGTTTTAAACCCATACCTTCTATTTTAAGTATCCATGACTGATAAAAACTTAAGGCATAAGACCTCTTCAAGGTTTCTCCATTTTAATAGATGCTTAGAGCAGTAATATCTGAAATCCAAAGGAGTGAATCTACAAAGGCAGAATTTCAGTCTCCATGAGAGGAAAGTTTGGGGCCTTTTGAATGTCCCTAGTTATACTTTTGGAGTCCTCCTTGAGTTTTCCTTTTTTCTCATCCCCAATATTGAATCAATTTGCATGACTCTCCATTCTCTATGTATCTTGCATCTGCCCCCTCTCTCCACAGACTACCACCACCTAGGTTCAGCCCTCCTCACATCTTGTTTGAATCATTGCAAGAGCCTCCTAATTGGCCTTCCTGACTTTATTCTGTCCCCCTTCCTAGTCTGTCCTCCACACATTCTCACCAAACAGGTATAACCACTCTGTGTACTTGCCCATGAAACTTCCAGTATAAATACAAGCTTTTCTGATTGGCGCTGAAAGCCCTTTACAATGTGACTCCCACCTGCCATTCAAGGTTCACTGTACATTACTCTTCACATGGTCTGCATTCCAGCCAAACGGCCAACTGGCTCCCAATATACAACATTCCATCACTCTTGTGGGTGCTTTTGCCCAGGCCATCCCTTATTCCTGGAATGCACTCACTCTTCACCTCTGCCTAGCAAAATCTCCAGCTTCCAGCAAGGCTCAGGGTAGGCACTACTTCCTATTTGCTTCCTTTCCTGATCCCTACCCTTATTAGTACTCTCTCACTCTTGAAATTTCTTTGCCAATGCTTAGGTACAAACCAACAAGCTGTTGTCTTTTCATTAGGCAGAACAACTGGAGCAACCAACATATCCGGACCTCTATAAACTGTGATGCTATAAAAATGAACCTTCGTAGGTCAATTCTTCTAAAAATTACAAATTCAATGCAGACTCCAATGCAGACTGTCGTAACAACATCAATATTCTTATGCCAGGTAATACCATCCCCCCCCAAATATCAACAGGTACCCCCTCCCCCCCAGGGGTCTGATGCCATCTGTGCCACAGACAGAACACAGGGATCTAAGGAGATTTGTTACAGGACACTAATCTCCTGAAGTCAACCCATCAGTCCAAGGTTGTTTTGTCTGCTGCTGCAACAAGGTGTGGGTGGAGCCTGGAGGGGCTGAAGGTAGGGGGCTGAAAGGTGAAACCCTGACAAAAGCCTAAAGAAAGCTCCATTTCCAGCCCAAATGCTGTTTGGTCCTAAGTTTTGGTTCATGACACACAAAACATTTCATTAACAGAATGTTAGCATTATGCTATGCAAACTAGGAGTGCCCTTGTGCTAACACAGTGTCAAAAAAGAAAGAGAGAGAGAAAGAGAGATCCTGCTTGAGGGTCATTTCTAAAATCTGTAGAAAAAGAATGATGAAGGTGAGAGATGGCTATACTTGCACGATAATGAATGATAAAGTGGGCAAGCTGTTAACATCAGTTTCAGCTTCCAATTATTCAGCACTGCTTTAGTCTCAGAGTGTTCCTCTGCCTGGGCACTTTGGCACCCATGAATTTCAGACCACAGTTATCTGCCCTAAAAGGGTACTTATGAGATCATCTTGTTCAGGCCCCTGCCCAGAGTAAGTAAGCAGGTAAGGAGTTACTTATTCCCCATTGTGAGTCAGGTGCATATTGGTCCTAAGTACTAGGTCAGTATTTGGTGAGCTTGTGTCAATGACATTGTTAGCTCCACCACCACCAAAAAAAAATGATTAAAAAAACACTATTTTACTGAGTAAAGGAAGGGTACCAATACTTAACAAAGATATTAAGCATTGACAGGAAATCTGATGGGTCCCCCCAGACTACTGGACCAATAGCAACAGCATCCCACTGGAGAATGTCTGTCATGTCTGAACACCTAATTGCCCTTCTTATGGGATTCCAAGCTACCAAATGATGCCTTAATGTATTTAGCCAATCAGCTAAAGAAGAATACCATATTAAGGTGAGCCAATATATGGACCTTGGATCAATAACTCTATGGCCTAGTCAGTCCTTTAGGATGATGGCTTCAGCAGAATATGTGCATGTGTCACCCCCAACAATTGCCATTTTACACATAATATTCCTGAGATCTAAAGATGTTAAGAGACTTGCCCAAGGTCATCTAGATAGTAATGATAGAGTTAGGATTCAACTCCAGGTCTTCTGATTCTAAGTCTAGCTCTTATTCCACTATATCAAAGCTTTCTCCCAAATGCAAAAGGTTTCTAAGCATTCTTTTAGTCCATTCATGAAGGTTCAAATTGGGGGTGGGGAATGGAGACAAGCCCAGCTGACCTCAGTCAGGAATAAAACATTCCTTGGCACATCCCTCCTGAACCATTTATCTGTTGGTTTGTTTCCCTGATAGAGATTTGAGGAAGCTCAGCTCATTATTTCAGGGCTCCTCTGCTCCGTCAGGGTTGAGCTGAGGCAAGAACTGGAAGTGCTAAAACCCTCAAAGAGGTATTTCCAGCCCAAATAGAAACAGGAAGTGCCAGTAATCTCATAGAGGAGATTTGTTCTTACAAGATTGGGAGCCCTTGGATAGTTCAGATCAGGCTGGGCAGAACATCAGGCAAAGTATAGCTTTGCATGTCTACCCAAAAGGAAGTCCCAAACCTTTCCAGGTCCTCTGCCCTTAGACAATAGGCCCCGTGTAGTCATGCTAAGCTATTACAAATCTCAAAATTCCTATTCCACTTCCTCTCACCTGAAAAGAAATAACATTTGCTAATCTTCACCATAAACATGTATTATGATTTGGGGGAAGGGAGGGGAGGATCCTATCAAATCAAACCTTGTAACACAAAGTAATTATAGAAAGAATAGGGCATTATTTGCATATCTAGTATTTAAAGGGTTACTTATGTAATTATTGAATGTAACTTAGAATAAGCTGTTTGATTTTCTTTCATCATGAGCCAAACATTAGGTTTTGAAAGGCATTCCTTTAAACTTCAATTATATAAAAGGCACATGGTAATGTTAAGTTACAACTCCGGCTTAAGTGAGTCAGACATGAAAGTATTTATGACTGGTATTTTGTGAGTAAGTTACCCTTAGACATTTTTTTTAAAGAAGGCAAGTATCTATTGCTCGTGGTAGACACAAGGCTATTCTCTGCTATTAGAAATTCTCACTCTCTTTACTTCTAGGTAGAGGCCAGTCCCTCTGACTTTTGTTTTTTTAAGCTCCCAACAAAACAAAGCTGACTGTGCCGTCAGCACCTGAAACAAGTAAAAGCAATCCCTTTATGAACTCCCCGCCAGATATTTGCCTTGCCAGACTTGGTGGGGCTGGGGGGGAAGGGGAGGGAAGAAGCCAGAGAACAACTTAAAACAGTAGGCTCCAGTGAAAACATCACACATGAAAGAGATAAAGAAATGAACTGAATGTTGTTTTTTCTCCTATGAAAAAGCAGATTGGGTCTGGGCCTTTTTCAAACCTGAGGCCAGGTGATCATCATTTATTCCGTCAGGAGCATTTTCTATAACCCGACAGAACAATGTGCCAGTGACTCAGTGAGTGAAAGGATCAGTTCAGCTTGAAAGGGGTACAGGACATTTATCCAAAGAATATTTATAAGGTTGTTCACCAAGTTGGGGGTTTTGTTGTTGTTGTTTTTGAGATTTGGCAGGCAAAGTCCAGCACAACTTGGGTAACCCATCATTTTAGCCTTGGTCTTCCCTATAGGAAGCTACCATAGTTTGGCTGTGGCTAAGGTTTCAAATTGACAAACAAGCTGCCATAATTAGAAGTTTACAACAAGAAGCTAAGTGCTGAAGAAAAAGAGCAAGGTTGAAAGGGATTCACTCACAACTTTGATGTAAGGCATCACTACTTTTTGGAGGGCAGCCATATCTTTGATCCTACACAAATTGTTGAGAATTGTTGAGATCTTGAACCCTGATCAGTCAAAGTGCTACAAATTTTACAGTTATTTCCAGTTTAGGTGAGTTTTCAGGTGATTAATAATAGCATAAAATGACAAGAAACACCTTCCCCAACAATTCCTCAACCTAGTAAAAATCTTCAGATAAATAAAAAATAAACCTGAAGAATTTTTTTTTTATGATTGAAGCTGTTCCCATGGTATCCAAATGACATCTGGTAATCACCTTTCATATTTTCAGAGTTTATTCTTTTTTTAGATTCAGCAGGAAGCAGAAAGGTTCTGGCATCCATGGTTGTTTCGTTTCCTTATGCTTCATCTCAACCTCAGCTTCTATGAGGCAGGGGGTGTGATACAGTACAAAGGGCAATGGATGAAGAGACAGAATATCCAGAAGGTCTTGGTCCAGTTCTGCCACAAACTTGACGTATGATCGACATACTGGGCAAAGCACTTAACATCTCTAAGAGTCTATTTCCTTGTGTATAAAAAGAAGGGGGTTAGATTAGATTAATTTTATGATCCATTTGGAATATTGTATTCATTTATAAGTGACACATTTTAGAGAAGTCATTGGATTCATGAAGAAAAAATACTAGATCATAGAAAACCAGGATGAGGAAGGGACCAGAGACCATATCATAGAAAGAATTGTTCAAGAGCCTGGAAATGTTTAACTTAGATAAGAGATGACTCTGTAGTGGGGGGTACTAACATGATAGCTTTTATAAAGTACGTGAAGAGTATAAGAGGAATTAATTAGACTTATCTAGCAAAGGGAAGTCATTAAGAATTGAGTTTTGCTCAGTACGAGGAAAAATATTCTACTAACAAAAACTAAAACATTTTTGCACATGCCTAATTTGGGAATTTGTTTTGCTTTACTGCACTTATTTTTTATAAAGATTTTTTTAACTTCATTTTTCCTCAGTGGGAGAAGGGAAGAAAGGAAGAAAGAAAAAAATTAATGCATGTTAATGGAAAAATTATTAATTTTAAAACACAAAGAAATATCCAAAAATGAAATAGGATGGTTCAAAAGGTAATGAGTTCCCTCACTCCTGAGACATTCAATATCACTTGTTTGAGATGTTGTAGAGAGAATTCCTGCCCACATATGGGTTAAACCAGATGACCTCTGAATTACCTTCAAGTTCTGAGGTTCTCTACCTCTTTCAGCTCTAAAATTCTATGATTCTAAGTCACTTAACCTGTCTGTGCCTCAATTCTTTCATCCATTAAATGAAAAGGTTGCCATATGCTCTCTTGAGATTCTTTCCAATTCTGAATGTCCATGACTCTTATTTCTCCACCAATCATAGGTTTTAGACTGGTATCCACACATCAGAATGTAAGACAGAATTATTCTTTGCCTATTGGAATTAACCAATCAATAAGAATTTCATAAGTACCTACTAGCTAGACATCTGCTTTATTAGGAATTATAGGGGATATTGAAAATTATGGGGGAATACTGCTCAGAATCAGGAGACTCAATTTCCTATATTCAAATCTGGCCTCAGATACTTACTAGCTGTGTGACTGGGCAAACCACTTAACCCTGTTTGCCTCAGTTACTCATCTATAAAATGAGCCAGAGAAGGAAACAGCAAACCACTCCATTTTCTTTCCCAAGAAAACCCCAAAGGGGATCATGAAGAGTTAGACACAACTGAAACAACTGAACAACAGGTATACATTCTCATAGTTATAAGGGACTTCAGAGGTCATTTAGTCCAAATAATACTGAAAGGAGAATCCCTTAAAGAGCTTCCCTGACAAGCAGCCACCTATCCTCTGAGTGAAAGCTTTCAATGGTGGGGAACTTACTGACTATAAAAGTAAGCCAGTCCATTTTGTGCTACTCTGATTACTAGGAAATTACCTGAATTTAGTTCAGATTCACCTTCCCATTATCTCCATCCACTGCTCTTAATTCTATCCCTGGGGCCAAGGATATAACTTTAGCCCCTCTTCCATGTGAGAATCCTGACACTTCTGACAATATTGAGGCTCAATATCCAGGTTCTTCAGCCTCTCCTTGTATCCCCACCCTTCACTGGACATGCTACAGCCAGTCAATGTTCCCTCTAAAACATGGTACCACAAACAGAATGCAGCATACTGGAAGCCATCTGGCCAGAGCAGCGTAGCCTCCCTTGTTCTGAACATGGTATGTCTGTTCATGTAGCCTAAAATTCCATTAGCTTTTCTGACAGGCACATTAGACACATGATTCCTGGGGAATCTGCAGCATACTAAAATTCCTAGGTCTTTTTCAAAACATTGGATAGTTTTCTAACTGCCCAATGCCAAGCCTATAGTCACAAAGTTGATTTTGTAAGGGGCAATAGGATGGTCCTCAGATGCACATGGTCCTTTCTTCTGCCTGAGGACGTGAAGGTGAGGAATGAGCAGAACCTTTTTTGAGGTTACCTCAGCCAATAAAGAAGTAAGACCACTCAGCTGCTTGAGACCTAGTCTTTCCCAAGATTTCTGAAGAACATGGTTCCCAGTGACCCTTTTCCACCTCTCCTATCTCCATCTCTACTGTGTCTCTACCCTTCTTTCAGCTTCTTTGGTCAGTTGTGGTCTCTGTAGCACTAGGGCTCAACAGTTTGACAAGTTAAGTCCTAGGTGGGACAGGAGGTGTTGTCTCTCTACTCCTTCCTATCAGTCTTCCTTCTTACAGGTTGTGGATGTATCTGTTAAAACCCCTAGGCATACCTCAAGCAAGACTCCCTTCTAGCTAAAAAAATGTGATGGTCCCAGTTGCTCTCAGGAATGCTTATCTCTCTGAACTACAAATCCCAGAATGCCATTTATTTCTCAATAACCCTCTTTCCACCCCGACCACCTCCTAGACATCAATCATAATTTTTGGAATCTAATTATTCAACCATGTCCAACACTGTATAAGAAAGCATGCTGGATTTGGTATCTGAGAAGCTTAGTCCAAATTCTAGCTCAACCACTTATACCTCTGTCACCTTCAGTTTTCTCATCTATAAAATGAGAGTTAGAGAAGCTGACCGCTAAAGCCTCTTCCTTTTCCAAATTTGCGACCTGTAAAATTCCTCCAACTATATTATCACATATTTGATGTTGCTTCATCTTCTCCACAAGGATTGTCATGAGAGAATATGCCATAGGCCTTGTTGAATATACCAAGGCCTTGATTTATTAAGCCTAGAAACCTTGTCCAAAAATACATGCGCTTAGTCTATCATGACTTGACTTTCAACTAATGCTAGCAAAGAATTGTCATATCTCATTCTCTAAGTGCTCACCAACCCTCCCTTTAGTGTTCTAGAATAAAACAAAATGTTTTCTCTTGAGGAGTTTATACTTTACTTGAGGAAATAAAACTAACAAATTGGAAAGAATTGTAGACATGTATTAGAGAATATAATAAAATACTAAATTGTATGTTTTAATGACTTGAGTTCAAATCCCCAGTGAGATAAGGAGAGAGTATATGGGGGACAGCTAGTGCAAATGGGAGGTGGGAGTTGCCAAGTTTGAAGAACAGCAAGTAGAGCCATTTGTCTGGAACACAGTTCATGCTTAGTTCCAAGAGTCAGGAATAAGAGCTTCAGACTTGGAGTCCCCAAAACTCATTTCATACATAGAATTTATTCAGGAGTCCAATGTGAATAAGTAGGAAACTCTCTACATATGCACTAGGAAATGCAGCTCTACCATTCTATAAAAATATTTTTACTGAGGAGGGTAAGGATGCCTTGTCTTCTATGAGGAAAGGAGCAAAGGGTTGAAGTCAGACAACCTGGATGATATCTAACAGTCTCAGAATGCAAATCTTGGATAGCATGACCCTCCAAGATAAGGGAGGTTAGGAAAGTGAGAATAAACAGTGTCATGTCAGTTATCAGAGTATCTATCATGTACTAGGTATTACAGAAGTCACAAAGAAATAAAATATACAGACCTTATGTTCTAGAAGCTGACATAAGATACTGATGCCAATATATGTATCACTTTCCCCCTAATCTGACCTACATAAAACCCTGAATATGGTATATAATCAATGCTATTTTTCAGTGTAGACCCATATATTTTTTTCATTTTGAAGAAGTCTGATTTTGGGGGGGTACCACTTATATTTGGGGATAGCCTATAGTTAGACTAATCTAGTAGTTAATTTTCCTTCCATATGTCAGAAGAAACAAAGTGACACATTTTGCCAACATGCACATACCTTCAAATTTTCTAACGTGCAAATTCAAATTTAAAGATGTTCAGTGTTTATACAGCTACTTAGGATCAAATCTGGAAACAGTGCTGGCCAACAGGAGGAAGAGTTTATACACAGTGGATCACAGAAGACAGCTAACAGATTTTTGATTCCCCTTAACTCAATATGATCAGTTGGCACCCTTACTTGGCCTTCTTTTCCACGAACTGGAAGATAAGATGGGTAATATACTGAGATTAATCTGTCCACAAGTAATTTATGATCATATACTATCTGACTATGATGGTACCAGAAGAATACACATTATATGGAACTATACTGATGGGGTACAGGCTCTGGGAACCCCCTTGAACTTCCTTGACTCTTCCCACTTGATGAGGCATTTGCCTGAGTCATAAGCTTTTCATTATCACTAGGCCCAAATCTCTGTTACTCTCAACCTAGCCTAGCCCTCCATTGTCCAGCTACTTCCCATCTTTGATCCTATCAAAATATCTATACCCAAATCTGTTACCCTTAAACTAGCCAAGCCCTCCATTGCCTTCAGCTATTTCTTAATGCCATTCCTGGATTCTGACCTCTGTCCCATCAAGATCCTCCTTAGACTCCTCCTCAAGAGCTTCCCCAAACTCCTCCTCTAAACCCCTCCTAAATCCCTCCCACAGTCTTTCTGTATATAAGATCCATCTTGCCTCCATGGAGCGTCTGAGATTCAATCTAGCGCAGACTCCATCTGTTGTCATGTCACCTACTCTGGATACAAGCATCACCAAATACTTAGGCTCCTTAAGAGTCTACCCACTATGGCATATCTTTAATATAAACTTTGCTTTACTTTGACTGAGAGAAGGCTTGAGTAGAATTCATTTGGCAGGACCCGGCATGCCGGTATTTTGGGGTCTCAAGCACCCCTAAACCCCAAACTTCAACAATAGTAGGTACTAAGACAAGCTCCCAACCCTCAAAGAACTTTCTGACTAGTTACAGAAATTAAACCAACATACATGAAACAATAGGTAACAATGAATTACAAAGTATAAAAAAAGTGTTAAAAGTGTTACACAGACACAAACTATCTTAGCTGGTAGCAAGACTGAGAAAGAAAGAGGAGATAGTATGGGCCAGGCAAGTTCAATCATTGTCAGTAACTTAACCATTCCTTCCCCTCCAATCCCAGTGGAGACAGCCCAGCAGCCAAACCCAAGGGCTGAGGCCCAAGGGTGGGGAACCTGCAGCTCGAGGCCACATGTGGCCCTCTAGGGCCCTCAAGTGTGGTCCTTTGAATCCAAACTTCACATAACAAAGTTGTTTGGATTCCGGCAAAGGGCCGTACTTGAGGACCCTAAAGGGCCATACTTGAGGACCCTAAAGGGCCAAATGTAGCCTGAAGGCTACAGGTTCCCCACCTCTGGCGTAGGCTATAATACTATCCTTCATCTCCAACCCCTATTCATCCTCCTATCTGCTTTCAGTCCAGCCCCTGGTGAGAAGGGTGTCAAGCCTTAGATATAAAACTTGGGATCTCCCTTTCCCCATGAAGGAAAAAGTGATCAAGAATTTAGTTTGAACCTAAAGATTACATACCCTAGACTAGTATTATTTAAGGGAGTAGACAGATGTGATTCAAGCCCAGCAGCTCCTAAGGAGATCAGAGTGGCCAGTCTCTGGCCCTGATCACCTGCTTCCCTGCTTAGTAGGAATTGAAGTCTCTCAGAGAAGAGTGGGGGAAGGAAATACTAGGGATATTATCTGTTCCTGCCTCCCTTTGACCCACACAACACCCCTTGCCTGCATATTACAAATCAGTATAGCAATAATAATTATTCTTAAGTATTATTATATTTTGTATTCCTATTGGAAGCTTTAAGGTTTACAGAACATTTTTTTCATAGGTTCCCTATAGAGATCTTAACAAACAAAAGGAGCATTTTATTACCCCTATGAGGATCCTGCCTTTAACATCAGTAATGGCAAAACATATAGCAACTCTCCAGTGTTGTTCTACATAATATATGAGATTCCTTTAGAAACCTTGAAAAGAGATAACATTATATAGTAGAAGGAGCTAACTCTGCAGATTTGGGTTCCAGTACAGGATCCTTGGGGAAGTCACCTCAGTTTTTCACCTCAGGGAAGACACCGGGCCTCAGTGTCTTCAGATGTGAAATGAGAGAGGCAGACCAGATGACTTTTATATACTCTGTCACAGAATCATACACTTAAAAAGCTGGAAAGGACTTTAGAGGGGATTTAGTATAATCTCCTCATTTCCCAGAAGAAGAAATTAAGGCTGTGTGGCTGGCACAAGGTCCCTTCCCACTCTGACTATGAAAATCACAGTTAAGATTGAAACAGCATCTACATGGGCATGTGTACTCATTCCCTAACAACATGGTTCTCCTTCCTGCCACAGTTGTCTTGGGGAGGCACTCATCAGTCTGGTAGGTGCCATTGGGTTTTCATACATATACAAGCACATGCACACGCACACATATACACATACACCTATAATATACATGTATATGTATATATACATATAATATACACATGTGCACATATGTACGTGTGTACATATATCGATATATACATATATACACACAGAGATACATGTCTGCTCATAATTGCTGACTAATAAATACTGGATGAAAGAAACAATGTTCAATCTTGTGTCAGATGGTGAGGACAAATTAGTAAAACAGGGAATGAGTTTCCTCCAGAATTTCTCTCATTTGATGAAATGGCAGTACAGTATCTAAAATTAGTAAAGTTTCTTTGATGTACTCTTTCCAGAAACACTAAAAACGCTCATCTATACTTTCCCTGGAAAACAGAGATGTCTGAATTCAACTAGTTACTTAACTAACTTTTTGACAGCCTTTGGCTATAACAATAGCAACAACAGCTGGCACTTCTATAGTACCTTAAGGTTTGCAAAGAGCTTTAAAAATATCTCTTTTTATCTTCACAATTCTGAGATATAGATAATCATTATCCCCACTTTGCAGATGAGGAACCTGAGATGGAGGAGTCCAATGACACTGCCTGGGTCACACAGCTAGAGATCGGCTAGATTTGAACTCAGTTCTTTCCGACTCCAGGCCCAGCTCTCTGTCCACTGTGCCACCTAGCTGCTTCTCCTACTCCACATACCCTCTTCCCTCATACCTGTGGAAACATCCCTGTTTATTTAATTAGGGAAGAGGGAGAATGGGAAAAACATCATTGCACGTGATGCCAGACAACCTCGGGCCCAGCTCTACCAGGTGTGAGACCTCAGCAAAGTGATTTCACCTCTCTAGGCCTCAGTTTCTTCATTTTAAAATAAATGGTATGGACTAGAAGACCTCTCAGGTCCCTTCCATTTCTGAGGGTCTACACATCCTCAGTAGTATTGTTTTTCTCTCTTGCTGCTTGAAAACGGCAGCTACATGATACCAGGACATACATGATTCCTAGGTTCTAAGAACAAAGATTCTTCTAATCATTATAACCAAGAAAAGGCTTCTCTTCTTGAGTGCTACAATTCCCTTGAGTGCTACAATTCCTTATCTCCTTTTCCAAGGAAGTATAACATTCACTGGGGAAAAAAGTGTGCATGTGCATGTATGTGTGTGTGTGCAGGTATGTATATAGGGAGGGACAGAGAGAACAAGGTGGCACAGTGGATAGAGCAACAGGTATGGAGTCAGGAAGAACTGAGTTCAAATCTCATCTGAGACACTTACTAGCTGTGTGACTCTGGACAAGTCACTTAGTCCTGTCTGCCTCCGTTTCTTCATCTGTAAAATGAATTGGAGAAAGAAATAGCAAACCACTCCAGTATCTTTTTTTTTTTTAATTAAGCAATCAGGGTTAAGTAACTTGCTCAAGGTTACACAGACAGGTGTTTCTGGGTGTGGTGCTGAGTGTCTGAGCCCGGGATTCGATCTCCAGGTCGTCCCAACACTGGAGCCGGTGCTCTTGCTCGCTGAGCCACCTGGCCGCCCCGATCCACTCCAGTATCTTTGCCAAGAAAATCCCAAATGGGATCACAAAGAACTGTATACAACTGAAACAACAAGATATGTATCCATATATATGTATGTTTATGTATATACTATATATAAGTATATGTATACACACACACAAGTGTATGCATATGGATAGTTGTATATATACATGCGTGTATGTATACGCATACATATATATTGAACAACATACATACTGAACATACACATACCTATCAAACAAGATATATACACACATGTGTATATGTATATATGGACATATACATACACAGAGTTGATCATATTATCTACACTGCACCTACATTAATCTCTCAGATTTATTTATTAATTGAGATGAGCTTCCCTAATAGAATTAAAGCTCAGTGAGACACTGGGAGCAGGAATTGTTTCATATTTGGTGTTTATGTCCTCAGCACCTATAAGAATGCCTAGTCTGTAGCCGGTACCTAATAAAATTTGTTGGCTGACTGATTGATTGGAGAATGACCATCATCAGCTTTGGAATAATGGGACATAGATATCATGATTCTTTCTGGAGAGCAGGCTCTCAAAATGACTTTAAATGCAATTATGAGCTTGGAGGGGAAAAAAATGTTTAGAAATTGCACCATACGTGAATTTAAACCAACTGACATGCCAGGTCTGGGGTAGTAGGATCTATTTCGTGGGAAGGTCTTTTTCACACCACTTCCATGAACATTTAGCAAGTACAGTTCTCTGGGAAGTATTGAGAATTCAACAGAACCAAGCCTGTCATCAGAGGTAGTGTGGTATAAGAAAGAGGAGAGAGGAACAGACTTGGATTCCAAAGACTCAGGCTTAAGTCCCCACTCTGCCACTTACTAGATATGTGGCCTTGGGCAAGTTACTTACATCTTCATTCTTCAATTTCCTTATCTCTGAGAAGAGGATCCAGTTTCTGTTACATAGTCAGAGGTTGTCATCAGGATTAAATGAGATAATGCATGTCAAGCTCTATATCACTTCTTGCATTTAGCTGAGGTCAAACTGAAGGTAGTGTCAAGGCAGAACTAGCCCCCAAGATTCTCCAGCGGTCCTTCTACTCTGTCATGTTGATTGCCAGATAGGAAAATAAGATTGGCTCTCCAAGTAGCAAATGAAATAGAATGAGAAACTCAAATTAGAGAAGAGAATCATGGAGGGAAAGACAAAACCACATCACAGAATGTAAGAAGGGACAAGGGACCTCAAAAGCTATTTAGCCCACCCTCCCAGGTAAACCAACTTGCTGGAGAGCTGGAACTCTCCAGGTCTTCTGACTACTCAGCCATTATTCCTTCCATTGTTCCATGCTGCCTCTAGAAATCATTTCAACTCAACTAACTAGCTTAGGAAGCTGCCTGTGCACAATTTCTGACATACCATAAAAAGTAAAAACCAACAACCGAACTTTAAGGAATGTCTTCTTAGTGTATGATTATAATGACCCACATGGAGAAGAGATGCCAAACTTAATTAACATTTACTTGTAACTGACAAGAAAGTTGACAGGCAAGAAAAAAAATAACTTCTATGTCAAAGAGGGCATTGGTGAGATGAATACAAGGGAACTACCACTTGTCTTAATTAATATAGGTTTAAGATGGCATTGGGGCAAGTACCAATGTGGATTATTAAAAATGAAATTTTGACAGGCAGATAGAATCTAGCAACCTTGAAATGAGTTCTTGCAAAGCTCAAAGCAACCAATATAGTATCCCAGTCTCAGAGCAATGTGGGAAAAGAGTTAACTTTTTCTTGTATATTTTCAGAAAACAGCAGCTTTCAGAGAACAAGAAAACTGCAAGTGAATGACAACATCTGCACTTTGTAAACACATTGTCTGAGTGGTGTGAAATTCTTGCCTTAGCTCCTGTCTAGGTTTATTAACCAATTCACATGGAGAGCAAACCAAGGAAAAATGTATACTGGATTTCTTTACTGGTTGAACTTGAAGATAAATGTCAGCATTGTGGAAAAAAAGAAACCATAGGAACTGAAAGTCTCACCCCTGACAGTGGTAACAATTCAGGGTACCACATGCTCCAGGAGCTGTTCACTGGACACCCCTGTGGCTGTAGTGACTCTGAACTGAGCCTCTAATCAGTCCAGTGATTAGCAACATTTAAAAGGGCCAACCTCTTTCCTTGGGTCTTGATTCTAGTGATCTTCAGGGCCCCTCAGTGAGCCAGGGGCAAGAGCAGGTAAGCATGTGGGGGCAGAAAGGTATGGAGGGAACTGATTACCTTCTGGTTGAAAACTTGTCAGTCATGGGAATTTGAGATCAGTGTACCAACTTCTGAGCAGGAACGGGGAGCACAAGGCAAGCATAAGCCCTCCAGAATGGCTATCAGTTTCCTTAGGTAGAGAAGGGGAAAGGATCATAGCTAATGCCATCACCTAACCTGTGGTAGAAGCTACCAGCCTCTGTCCTAGTACTAAACTCAAAAATTATATTTCTTCCCCTTCCCCCTCAAATTCAAAATGATATTTACACCATGCTTAATATGTTCATTTATACACTACTAAAGCTACTGGAGAATTAGTAGATTTCTTGACCTTTTCCCAAGTTGGGTGCACATCAATTTTAGTAGCACAGAAATGGCACACCATAGACAACAAGTGTGTAATGGCAGCCATCTCTAGGCTGTGGAGTGGGGGGTGAGGAGGGAAGAAGTAAAAAAGAAAAAAAGAATTTACATGACAACTTTGTTGTATATAAGGAATAGCAAGTTGTATATAGCAGATTTGCAGTTTCATGTAAAGCACTTATAATACTATGTTATAGAAATGATTATTTTATTCCATAAATTGAAATAAAATAAAAATGTAAAAAGTATATACCTAGGGGTGGCCAGGTAGCACAGCGAGTAAGAGCACCGGCTCCAGGGTTGGGATGACCTGGATCAAATCCGGGCTTAGATACTCAGCACCACACCCAGAAATAACTGGCTGTGTAACCTTGAGCAAGTTACTTAACCCCGAGTGCTTTAAAAAAAAAGTATATACCTAGTTTTTCTATATAATATAACCTCAAATGACAGATATGTACACTTTATGAAAATCTTGACGTTGATAGTTTGTAAATTTCCTCCCTTTTTGTTTTATTGTTAATGAACTAGGTCTTCAGGAGATAGAGAATCAAGTCATCCAAAGTGCAAAGAGTTCAAATATTCTATTATTGTAATAATCCAGGAATCTTAAGAGAGTGTCTCCATTCTTTTAAAGCCCTGGTGGAGTCAGAAGCTTCTGCATCATTACACGGGAGAAACAGAAACCTGCCGATGTAATGAAAAGAGCACCAGATACTGGAGTCAAGTGACCCAGGTTTGAATCCTAGCTCAGCTATTTGCCTACCTGGCAAGCTGTCTCTCTTAAGGCCTCTTTCCCCCTTTGTAAAATGAGGGGGATTCGACTAGATGGTTTCTAAGGTGACTTCCTGGATCAAATCCTATGGTGCTAAAAAGAAAATGGAGCTTTACAACCAAGAGTATGGAGTCAGGCTCAGAAAAGGGGTGTGAGGAATTTGTCTGACTAGTACAAGTGAAGATTTTTCACCCCAACAAAAGAGACAGGGTAGCAGAGGGGACAGAATGCTAGGTTTGGAATCAGGAAAACCTGAGTTCAAATTCGGCCCCTGAAATTTATTGTCTATGTGACCCTGTGCAGATCACTTAAATAAAATATGCCTCAGACACCTTGCCTAGGACTTAACTGCCTACCAAGGGGGAAATAGGTATAATCTGTATCTGTGAAGGGAGTTCTCACACCAGGGGTTCCTTGTGTAATGAAATAATAGAATTGTTGGTGTAGCACTAAAAGAGACCTCAGAGGCCCTTCAGTACAATTCCCTCATTTTATAGATAAGAAGAGAATTTCTTTTACTATCATTTAACTTACAGAATTAGCAGTCAGTAACATCAGGCTGTCATATATTTATTAATGAGAAAATTTTCCCCACTACATTTACACCATGAGTTAGCAGCTTCTTTTATATCTGTGCTCTCAGGGTTTTCAATCCTACTTAGCAAAGCATAAGGCTGGGAAGAGACATATCTTTGTTGGTCCATTGATTCCTTGAAGAGGGGAAAGTTGCACACATATTTGCTTTGCTTCTATTACCAGTAACAGAAAATCAGGGCAGGTAGGTGGCACAGTGATATACTGTATGGGATCTGGAGTCAGGAAGACCTGAGTTTAAATCTGAACTCAGACACTTACTAGCAGTGTGACCCTGGGCAAGTCATTTAACCTTGCTTGCCTGAATTTCCTCATCTGTAAAATGAGCTGGCACTCCAGTATCCTTGCCAAGAAAACTCTCCAGACTGAAAACGACTGAACAACAGAAAATCAAGTCACATCAATTACAAGATAAATTAACCAAACACACTCCACGCAGCACAATGCTCACTGCTATTGCATACTAGAGAAGAATAAGATACAGTCCCTCAGTCATCCTTAATTCTTACTTCCCCCTCACACTCTGCCCTCCCCACCAATATCCAGTCAGCTGCCAAGTCCTGTCCATTCTCTCAAATCATTCCCCGCTACCACTGTCAATACCCTCACTAAAGCTCTCTCATTTGAACTTTGGCAATAACTTCCTAACTGGTCTTCCTGCCATTCCCATCTCCAGTCCTTTCTCTACATGGCCACTGAAATAATCTTCCTCATGCACAAGCCTAACCTTGTCATCCCTCAAATTAACAAGCTTAAGTAACTCCTTATGGCATACAGGATAAAACACAAGCTTAAACTATAATACAAATATAACCTAGCATTCAAGGCCCTGTACAGTCCAGATTTGGCCTACCTCTCCAGCCAGGTATTTCACCTGATTCCCTTTCATGTATACAACTTTCTAGACAAACTGGACAATTAGCTGTCCCCTGACCTCCTCTTGCTTTTTCTGGCTTCTCTGAATTTGTATTGGCCACACAGCATCAGGCCTAGAACATTTTCCCTCTAGAACCCTGCCTAATGAAATCCTTATACTTTTTCTCTCTTCAAGGCCTAGCTTAGATATTCCCTAAGAATAACAGTAGCTGACTTTTATCTGGCACTAAAGATGTGCCAAGCCCTTTAGATACATTATGGCATGTGTGTCTTGCAAGAGTCTTGTGAGGTAAGCGCCATATGAGGGCTTTCCTCATCTCCCTGATGACAGGTTTCTTTTCTCCTCCCAAAATGCACATGACATTTTGCTTAGATATCCTTTGACTTTATCACGGTCTACCTTCTATCAGAATAGCAAGCTGCTTACTTCATAGGATGGTATATTTAAAGTCAGAAGGGACTTCAGAGGTTATCCAGTATAACTCTCTCACTTTACAGAGGAGGAAACTGAGGCCCAGAGAGCTAAATGACTTGTATGAGGTAACAAAAGTAGTAAGAAACAGACAGGGCTTCTGATTCTAAATGCTCTTCTCAACAAGCTACCACTGAAACAGAGAGGTTTTCTGCCTGGGCTTTCAGGCATGTCTGCACAAAGGAGAATGAACTCCTGCTCTATGTCCCTTTTACATACATGATGAACCAGCTGGTTGGATATGTCCTACAACCCCGTCCTTGTTCTCTACCCCATACCCAATGCCACACACACACACACACACACACACACACACACACACACACACATGCACGCACGCACACATGTTTCCTGACAGTAAAATGAGGAAGTTTGTTGTACTAGATGATCTGTAAAATGCCTTCTGGCTCTAAATTCTATCATCCTATGACTTTCTTCTCAGCATATGGACTCTAAATCCCTAATAAAACAGCTCATTAAAGAAACACCCACAGAATGAACACACCAAATCTTCTCCAACCAGCCCACTAGGATTTGTTAAGGAACTATGATGCTCAAGGCACTACATTAGGCTCTGTGGAGTATGCAAAGGTGAACAGGACCTATTCCCTTTCTTAAAGTAAATTACATGCAGGCAGGGAAAGTTACTGCCTATAAAAGGGACATAGGAAGCAATTGAGTGACACAATCTATCATTGCTGTAGTTCTTGGAAGAAAGGGAGAGATTACTTTAGGTTGGAGAGGGAAGATTTTATGAAGAAGATGGTACATAAGTTGGGCTTAGAAGGATGTGTAAGATGCAGATTGGCAGAAAGGAGTGGAGAGGGTATTCCGAGAGGGGGCTGTAGGGGAACTGGTGTGGGGAGTGCGGTGTGAAGAAGGGCACAGGAGGAGGAATATGCAAGGTACATGGTTGAGGTATAGTGGATAGACAGACTTGGATGGAGTCAGGAGAAGAGAGGGAGGAGTTGTACTACAGAGTACTAGGAGATAAAGATTCATGGGAAAAAGACATGTTTTTTGGTTTTTGGTTATTTTACATCTACATTAAAAATAACTAGAGTCTTTCTGATTCCAGTTGGCTCAAAGAATTTTGAGCCTCAAAACCCCATTAGCTGTCACTCAGAGGCCCTAGATTCTCCCTCCCCCATTCCCCACCCCATGCCTTCTGCAGTATACCCTTTGCCCCATGTTGTTCCATCTCTAATATTCCCCTCCCTGCACCTACAGTTGCTCTCTCCGCCCCTACCTTTGAAGAGGGCTGAGGGAGCCCTCCAGGTCTGGCAGCCACTCAGGTCGGCAGGGCTGGCTGCCTTCTACTTCAAAGAGCCTGGCACTCTGGGATTTCCCATCAGTGGGAACCCCAGGAGGCATGGTGAAATGCTGAAGGGGAAACTCCAGCCTGGGAGATAGAGAAAAACTGCTTTTGCAGATAGGGGCTTCCCCACTAGAAGCAAATTCCGGACCAGGCTTCTCAACTCCCATCAGACAGCAAAAGGTTGAACCAACTCTTCCAAGCCCTTCTCCCCAAAGGGGCTAGGAAATGATGTTGGTCATAATAGAAAGGGGCCAGGCAGAGTATTTATGTGTTCTAAAATGGAACAAATCCATAAGGGAGAAGAGAAATCATCCCAGGGAGGATAGTAGTGTTTTGGAAGATTGGACTCATCTATTCTCATCACCTCAATCATGGATCCCTTCAAAAACCTCCTACCTGGTCTCTCCACTCTCTTCCAATCACTTCCCTTCCCTTCCCCACCATGCTGTACACCTATTGAATAATTTTCCTAAGATAATGATTCCATGATAGTATCATAAAATCTTGTAGTTAAGAGGGATTTCAGGGGTCATCTATGCCCCTGCTGTCAAACTCCAATAGAAATTGGAGCCTCTAGAACATACAGGATCCCTGCCGACAGCATATTGACTTAGAAAACCACAAGTAAACATTTATCTGTGTTCTATTTTGCTTGCATTTATTTCGTTAAATATCTCTCAAATTGCATTCTAAGCTGGTTTGGTGCCCCAGTGTTTGACACTTCTGCTCAACAGAATGAACTTTAAATTCCCATCTCTCCAACTTTATCTCATGCCCTCTACTCTTTTTTTTTTGGCTTTTTGGAGGGGGGAAGGTAGGGCAATTGGGGTTAAGTGACTTGCCCAAGGTCATATGGCTAGTTTTTGTGTTAAGTGTCTGCGGCTGGATTTGAACTCAGGTCCTCCTGACTCAGGACCGGTGTTCTATTCACTGCACCACCTAGCCACCCCATCCTCTACCCTTTTCTACATACATCATACTCATTCCAACCTCAAAGTCTGTTTACCCTTTCCTATCTAGACTGCCTTTCTTTTTCCCTTCTTTCATTTTAAATACAACGCATGTTTAAGGACCTAGTACATGTCCTACTTCCTCTGAAGGTGTCTCTACTCAGCAAGGTCTCCATGGTACTCTTCTTTCTCAGAATATCTATAGTACTTGTGATATTATGACTTATGTGGGGTACACATTCATTAATTGATTCATACATTCAGGTCTATCACAGCTTGACATAATAAAAGGACTACTAGTCAATTCTAACCACTACCTATTCCTTGTTATTATTATTATTATTTTATTTATTTATTATATAATTATTATACCTACAGCCATTTATTACTAACCTACTATGTTCCAGACATTATTGGGCATCCAAAGGGAAAAAAATGAAGCCGTCTATGCCCTGGAGGAGCTTACCTTCAAGTGAGAGACAACTCTCTCCCCTTCCCTGAACTTCCATAGCATTGAGAGTATTGGTGTAGGGAGGGTCAAGAGGCCTAGCTTTAGAGCCAGATGGCTTGGGTTCCAATGTCGGTTCTACCACTTGTTACCTGGGTGATCTTGAATGAATCAATTAACCTAGCTGGGCTTCAGTTCCTTCTGAAAGAGAAGGGGCTTGAAATTGAGGATGATCTTTAACATCTTCTCCAGTTCTAAATCTAGGTTCCTATAATTATCATGTGACAATTATGTCCCCACCTCCTGCCTCCCCAGTCACCTATTTCAAATAATTCTCTTCATGGATTCTCTTGTCAGCTTGTCTCCTAGCTTCCTTTGCCTGCCCTGTGACTTGGAAAGGATATTGAGTTTAGAAAACTTAGGCTTCTTACATTGTTTCATCCCAGAGACCACAATGCCTCAGGTTGGACCCTTTAAGGAACAGAATTTTTTTCCCCTTTTGCTTGAGTGCCATTTAACAAAGATGGCAACTTCAGTAATGGAATGTCCCCTTGGGAGTCTGCTCCCAGACCTGCCCCAGACAGCCCCAGCCCCTAGTCGGTAGCTGACAGGTGGCATCAGTATAAACTCTCTACATTCAGCACACTAAAAGTAAGGGGGAGTTTTATTATTTGAGGAAAATATTAGCTTTCCCATCACCTTTCCTTATACTTTATATTTTCCCCTTTCATGTTTGTGTATGTGGAGAGAGAGAGAGAGTAGTGAGATAGACAGACAGAGACAGAGAGAGACAGAGAGACAGAGAGAGAGAGAGACAGAGACAGAGACAGAGACACAGAGAGACACAGACACAGAGAGAGAGAGAGCATCTTGTTGCTTCCTGTTCAAAGTAATTCATCTACAATGGTGATGAAGTGAACGAGTCTTTAATCATTAAATAAAGTCTGGAATACTTTTTATTATGTAGGACGAACAATGCCAGCATTCACGCTCTTTATAGGAGGAAAAAAGTAAGGGAGGGAGGGTGAGTATTTCTCCAGTGACTGACTCTGCAGCTGCCATGGGGATGTGTTGAGGAGATCTTTAAAGACCAACCATCAGGCACAGTCTCGCCTGGCTGCTAGCTAGACAATGTGGACCTTCCTCAGCCTTAAGGGAGGGCAAGGAGAGTGAGAGACAGGATGACAGGAAAAGCCATTAGAGAAAATACTGTTAATGAGGTGACTGGCAAGGAGAAAATAAACAAAAATAGAAAGAAGAAGTAAGAGGTCACAGATCCCCAAACTCAAAGACTTTAAACCTAGGCCCAGAGATGGACTGCAGGTCCAGAACGAGACATGCATTTTCTGACAAAACCAATGTGTGAATTTGCTAGTAAGTTTTAAGGGAAGGCTTCACTTTGAAGAGGGGAAGGGGAGGAGTTATGAGGTTCTAGTAAGGAGTGATAGCAATACAAAAATAAAAAGGAAGGAAGGAAGGAAGGAAGGAAGGAAGGAAGGAAG
>NW_027185612.1:8320976-8460397 GCF_028583685.1 Petaurus breviceps papuanus | reverse complement strand
GGAAGGAAGGAAGGAAGGAAGGAAGGAAGGAAGGAAGGAAGATACATGAAATAATATTTTATATATAAAAATAATTTTATTCTACTGGAAAAGAGCAGAAGAAAGTTTAGAAGGGATGCAAAAAAACAAGGCAAGTGCTGCTACTACTATGACCAACTTCACACTCACTTTTAAAGATATATATTCTTCGTTTATGGAAATGTTCATGTTTGTTGATATTTGTCAAGTTCTTAATTTTAAAAAGGTTTGTTTTGATTCCTAAAGTCAGAGCTATAAGAAGCTAATGTGGCACCTAGAGATCCTGCCCCTCTTTCCATGCTTAGCTGAAGTCCCATTTCAATGAGGACATTTAGAGCTAGAAGAGACCTGGGCCTCTTATTCTGCACATGATAAGACGGAGGGCCAGAGAGGGGAAGTGGTCTCCCGAGAGTCACATGGCTAGTAAATGACAGAGCTGAGACCAGAACCCTATTTCTGAGTCTAAATCCAGGACTCTCGTCATCATGCCCCATTACAAACTTTGCTCTGATTAGTCCTTTACTAAACTCTACTTTCCATCCAAAATGGCCTGCGTCCTCTTCTAAGGTATCATTCCACCTCCCATCTGGGTGCCTTCCCAACAGTAAGAAGGCATTTATATCATGCCTACTATGTGCCAGGTATTATGCTAAGTGCTTCGCAATTATCTCATTTGATCCTCACATCAACCCTGCAACACAGGTGCTGCTACGGCTACCACCATTTTTACAGTTGAGGAAACTGAGGTAAAGAGGTTAAATGACTTTCCCAAGGTCACACAGCTAGTGAGTATATGAAACTGGATTTGAACTTCTTGACTTCAGGCCCACTGCTCATGGCTGGCATGTACTTCCTTCCCAACACTAGCTCTGAGAATCCTGAATCCAACAATGCTAAGATTAGAGATTCTAGAATGAGAGGCCATGGACACAATCACAGAATTTAACCATTAGAGGAGTCCTTGGAGGCTATCTAGTATAACCCATGCTTACTACCTGTGCAATGGGGAAGCTGCTTAACTTCACATTTCTCATCAGTTACAAATGAGGGGGAGAGGGCGGGGCTGGATGCCCCCAAGATGCCTTTCAGCTCTAGAGGATGAGTCTCTAACCTCCTAGACCAGGCCTTTCCTGATCCACTTCCACCTCAGTCACTGACCATGCTCTCTCTCTCTGTAAATTACCTTCTATTTACTTATCTGTGTACAAATCCATCAGGAAGATAAGCCTCCTGAGGGCAAAGACTATTTAAATTTTTTTCTTTATATGGCCAGTGCCTAGCACAGTCAATGACTGGCACATAAGAGGTGCTTAGTATGTCTTCCCCTCCCTGAGCAGCCCACAGTCATCTCTTACCTCTAAGCTGCAACAGATCCTGCCTAGATCTTTCATTTGGTACCTAAGATAATGCTGTTTTGTGCTCCTAGGCAGCTAGGTGATGCAATGGATGAAGCACCAAAGCTGGAGTCCATAGATCTAAGTTCAAATATGGCCACTAGCCTGATGACCTTGGGTGAGTCACTTGACCCGTTTGCCTCAGTTTCCTTATCCATAAAATGGGGATCATCATAGCACCTATCTCCCAGGGTTGTTGTGAGTATCAAATGAGATAATAATTATAAAGCATTTTTCACAATGCCTGGCCCATAGTAGGTACTATATAAATGCTAGCTATTGTTGCTAGCAGTGTGAGACCCTGGGAAGAGTCACAACTTCTTGTCTAAGTTTACTCAACTGTAAAGCGTGGATAATATTAGCACCTATTTCCCATGGTTTTACTGAGGAGAAAATGTAATATTTATCAAGCACTTTGCAAACCTTAAATCATTGCATAAAAGCTAGCTAGTCCTATTTTCATTCTCTTCTTATTGCCTACAACTTATCTATCAACAGGCATCCAACTGTCCCCACCAGATGATGAGTCCATGACAGAAGCAGAGAAAACGATTATCCATCAGCATGGCCTTGAGGTCTGAAGCTGGATTTTTCAAAGCCCAAGTCAACTACCACTCTAATCAACAGTCATATTTGACTTCTTAAGCTCAAAACTGAAACCTTTCTAGAATAGTCTATATTTGGCCTACAAAGAACTTCCCATGCTTCCCTCTGGTCCACAAGAACTACTCCCGTATTGATTTCTCCATCCAATAGCGCTCATTAGGGCCTTGTAGATGCTTGGCTGATGGCCTCAGCATACTTACGGGATCAGCTCATACTCTGGGAATAGAAATTGCTGTCTTTTTTTTTCCTCCTCTCTCTCACTCTCTCCCTCTCTCAGAGAAAGTTAGAGGACACCATATAAATTGAGCTCTGTGCAGTATTCCATGAGACTTCTCATATTTGTCCATAATTAAGAATGCAGGCCTTCAGAACTTCACTCCTAAATTCATTGCTGCTTTTTTTTATCTTTTAACCCTCTACACCTGAGGTGCAGGCATAGCTTGTGAAAAGAGAAGGGAGCTCTCTTTGCTCATGTCATTCTCCTCACTTGGAGAGTGATTACTACGTATTCTTGAAGGCCTTCTCCAAGGCCTTCCTCCTTTGTGAGGATTGCTCTGATCGCTGTAGCCCATTGTTACCTCCCTCTGAAGTCCCAATGTATTTGTCTGTACAATTCCACTGGCAATCATCATACAATGATCAAAAATATCATTTATCTTTTCATGAGCTTCTGTTGTTTCTCCAGCTAAAGTGAAAACTACTACGTGTTTATATCCTACATCACTCCTAGACATTCTAGTCCAGAAAGGCCATCCTATCTGTGCTGTGGACATAATACTGCCTTTAGAACTTGCCTCAGAATTGCTGAGGTGGAAAAACCAGGGCTAACAGGCCCCATCTTGGGAGGCTAAATCCCATTAAGGCCAGAATAGATCACCCTCTCCCTCTCCCAGCCCCCTAGGGGAAGGCTTCCTGGAAAGTCCTAAGTCACCCATTAAAAGGCAGCACTCAATAGAAAGCCTCCGTCTGCACAACTCATCCTCCTGGGAGGAATCCTAGTTGTTTCTGACCTCAGTCTGTTCCTTGCCTTACCACCTTCTCAGCTTCTCCTGACTTTGCCTGACTCCCTGATCAGAAATCTATTCTTCCTCACATTGTGTTGGCCCCTTCCTTTTACCTTCCTACCTAGCTTGCTCTTTCAAGAAACATCACCCTCCATATCCACCTAGATCCTGACTAGGCCCCAGACCTGCCATTATCCCAACCTGGACTCAGAGTATTCCAGTATTAATTTGACCAAGCACCTACACAGCCCCAATCTAAGTATAAGCCTCATTCCTCCACTGCTCACTTGCCCCCAGTAAGAAAAACAACCCAGATTAGGTGGACCATTCAGTAAATAATTTTCTGTCTGCCTAAAAAGCCTCTTACTGCTATGAAAGTATGGTCTCCAAAGTATTAGATCTGCAATTGGAAAAGTCAAATAATTAGCTTTTCTGGTAATTCTGAAAAAGCAGATAAGTGGTGCAGTAGAAAGTTCACTTAGCCTACAGTCAGGAAGACCTGAGTTCAAACCTCATCTCACTTACTAGCTATGTGACCTTGGGCAAGTCATTTAACCCTTTTGCCTCAGTTTCCTCATCTGTAAAATGAGCTGGAAAAGGAAATAGCAAACCACTTCAGTATCTTTGCCAAGAAAATCCCAAATGAGGTCACAAAGACTCTGAAGCGACTGACCTGATTGAACAATAATGAAAGTTCTACATTTGATAAGCTCACTCAGACCATAAAGAAATCTAGAATGAGGCCATCTGCCTCTGGGTACCCTCTCCTTCACCCCCTCCCACTTTTTAGCTTTTTTTTATATGTTGTCTCCTTCCATTAGATTATGAGCTCCTTGAGGGCCAGCACTTAACAAATATTAATTGACTGACTTCCTAAATCCAGAGTACTGCACTAGGCCTGGGGAAAGATAGAGTTTAGAGAAAACACAGCCTAGAAGGCCCAGTGCTGGCTCTGCCTTCACTCACACCCTGCTACACTCATTCTGGAGTGGGAGTTGGAGAAGAAATAATCTGACTCAGAGCAGAGGAGTAATATGACTTGTTGAGCAGTGATATAAAGGATAAATTAGAGTGGGGAGGGAACTGAGGACATGTCAGAAGACATGTCAGGAAGCTATTAGATAACCCAGATGGGTGGTCTGAACTAGGGTGGTAATGATGAGAGTAGAGAGAAGATGTTGGATAAGAGAGATATTATAAGGATAAAATCAAAAGGGCTTATGAAACGATTGGATCCAGGAAGAGAGAAGAGACAAAGATAACCCTCAAGTTTTAACAAGAGAGGCTAGATCAGGGGTGGGGAAGCTGCGGCCTCAAAGCCATCTGTGGCCTACTAGGTCCTTGGGTGCGGTCTTCTGACTGAGTTCAAGTTTTACAGAACAAATCCTTTTTTGTTTCTTTGCTTGTTTTTGTTTTTTTTTTTATATTGTTTACTTCTTTCCATATAATGCCAAGCTTCAAAACCTTGCTTGGGTTTGAAGCCTTACCGAATGCATGCATCACTTTCCCTACCCACCTCTACCCCTCTTCCTGTAATGAACTAATGGAAGTACCAATACTGCAGATGTTGTCAAATGTCCTTATAAACTTTGTTGTTAGAACAAATCCTTTTATTAAGTGGGTACAAAGACAAGAAAACAGTAGTCCTGCTTTCCTGCCATTGACCTATATATGTAAAATACATGTAAAGTATACAAAAATTTCAGAAGTGGGGGGCAAGCAGTACTATTGGGGTATCAGGAAAGGCCATCTTGAGATGACATGAGATTAGGCTTCAAGAGAATGAGAGATTACAAGAGGCAGAGGTGTGGGTAGTGAACAATCCAGGTATGGGGCACACCCCATAGTACAGAGGGTACAAGATGCTACTCTCAGGTACAAAGAACATTAAGAAGGCCACTTGGTTAGAACATAGAATGTGTGAGGGCAGTAATATGAAATCAGTCTAAAATCTGCTAAAAGGTAGGAAACAGAAAGATACCATTGACATAGTCTGCTTTTCTGCTAGAGATGCCAAAAGTGAAGAAATAGGGGAAAGCACTGACTTGGAGTGTCAGGACCTGTGTACAAATCCCAGCTCTTTCACACCTTAACTAACTGGCTTTCCTCAACTGTACAGTGAGGATTACAATACTAGAACTTAACAGGTTGTTGTGAAGATCAAATGAAGACACAGGAATATTTTAAAAATGAGAAGGGAACTCAGATAGGTCCTTTCCACAGGTATGAATAAAGGGAGAGCTCTTAATCAAACAAGGGATAGAAGTGTTCACAAAAGATGAAACAGATCACTTTGATTAAACAAACTGAAAAGTTTTACACTAACAAACTGAATGTAACTAAGATAAAAGTGGATACTATCCACTAGGGGAAAAAAATCTTTACAACAAACATATCTGATAGGAGTGAAATCCAAGCTACATAGAAAACTAATAAAAATATATAACACTAAGAACCATTCCCTGATAGATAAGAGGCCAAAGGATAAGAAAAAATAGTTCTCAAAAGAGGAATTGTTAACAATGATAAGGGATGGGGCATGATGGTACATGCCTCCCAGCTACAGGGAAGGCTAAGACTACCAGATCTTTTGAGCTTGGGAATTGTGGAGCCAGAGTGGGCTATGCCAGTTGGGGATCTTCACTAAGTACTGTGAGCACCAGGAGCAGGATCGTCACCAGGTTCCCTAAGGAAGAGGCAAATTGGTCCAAGTTGGAAACAAAGAAGGTCAAAATTGCTGTACTGATCAGTAGTGGGATCAGGTCCTTGATAACTCCTGTACTTCTAACCTGGGAAAGATGAAAGGACCCAGTCTTAAGCACAAAAGAAAGAAAAAGAAAAGAAAAGAAACAAAGAGAAATATATATATATATATATATATTTGTATATGAGCACATTTATACATGAAAAATTGTTCCAAATCATAAGAGAAATGCAAGAAACCCAACTTTGACATTCTATTTCAGACCCCCCAAACTGGCGAAGATTACAAACAATGGTGAATAATCATTATTGGAATTCATCCAACTATTCAGGAAATCAATTTGAAATTATGCTATGAAAGTGACTAGATGTCTAACCCAGAGATTCCATTGTTAAGCATATAATCCAAGGAGGTCTAATACAAAAAGGTCCCACATATACTAAAGTAGTTGTAGTGATACTGTTTTATTGTAGCAAGGAACTAGAAACAAAACAGAAGCCTGATTCTGATAAGGAAATGACTAAATAAGTGGTAGTATATAAACGTAAGGAGATTTTATTGTTCAATAAGAAATTATGACTATAAAGCATTAAGAAGCATGGGAAGATTTATATGAACTGACTCAAAGCGAAGTAAGCAGAACTAGGAAAATAATGTAACTAATGACTACAATATATAAACACAGAGAACAAAATGAGCACCAACTAAATGCTGAAGAATGATAATGGCCACACTGGTGCCCAAAAAGAGAAGAAAAAATGTGCCCCTCTCTTCTTACTGCAGAGAGTAGATTCTGGCTATGGAACAAATTACAGGCTGAGAGAATCGGTTGAAACATTGCTTAGTTTTAATGAATTCCTTTTTTCCCTTTCTCTTTCCTTTGTTTATTTTGTGTCACAAACAGATGACTCAACAAAGAGGGAGGACTGCAGGAATATATTACAGAGGAAAGTTAGATAAGAAGGAAAAAAGAGATAAAAGAATGGACCTATGATTTCATTGGTATTGAGAACTCCCACATGAGGAAACTCTTCCTACCAATGCAGGTGAGCACCTTTTCTACAACTTCACTTCTTAGAGAGTTGCCTAGGGGGCTGAGTGAGATATTAAATGACTTTCCCAGGGTCATACAATCAGTAAGTGTCTTCCTGGGTCTTCTTGGTTCCAAGGATAGCTTTTTGTCTACTTGGATCCTGGATTTACTTTACATATATTTTGCATATGCAGGGCAATGAAGGCGGGATTACTGTGTTCTTATCTTTGTACGCCCTTAATAAAAGGATCTGTTCTGTAAAACTTGAACTCAGACAAAAGGTCACACCCAAGAACCTAGAAGGCTACAGGTTCCCCTTCCCTGATCTAGCCTCTCGAGTTAAAACTTTGGGGTTATCTTTGACTCTTCTCTCTTCCTGGATCCAACAAAAGATATCAATAAAAATTTAAAATTTAAACCACCTGTGCATAAAGCACCAAAAAAAAAAAACCTGAATAATTGTTATTATTTCTTCTAGCTTCATTCTGCTTTGCCACCTCTCATTCAAATCTGACTCATTGGCCCCATATCTCTATCTGTTCCTAGAGGCCCATCATTGATTCCTACAGGCAACTTCCCTTCTCATTACTTGACTTGCCTGCTCTTCTTAGAGCTAGATTAGGATAAAGAGTTACAGTTCTGGTCCCACTTCGGTCCCTGGTTAGTGACCATAAATAAAATGAGGGGAGTGGACAAGATGACCTCAAAGATCTCTTTTGACTCTGACGTTTCATGATTAATTTTTAAAGACCATCTGCGTTCTCTTGTCAGTCCCTGACCAGTCCTTACCCAGACCTTGACTCTGATTTCCTAGTATTATCCCCAATATTTCTTCCTAAGCATCAGCTCAGCCTTGCTCTAAAGACAATTTTACACTGGCCTCAAAGTCCTCTCACATTTCCATAAATCCATTACCAAACCTACCAACCTGATCTCTCCTGTGTCTCACCCTAACCGTAATGTTCCTAAGAGTTGCCCTGATTAATTCCTGCTGAAGTTAACCAACTCTAGACACTGATGAGAAGAATTTCAGATGCAGTAAAAGAGTCTTAGCCAGAAAGAATCTTCTGGTACCTTCTACATAGACTCTTTATCCACCTATCTGGGACTCATTCCATTTGCCATGTTCTATTATAAAGTAACAGGTCTTTGAAAACAGTCATACCAGAAAGTTGTATCAGTCTCCAGGTGGAGGATGGGCTATTTCCCCAACACTTCTAGGGCAAACTTATCCCCAAGCTTCATTCAATCACATTTAAGATATCCAACATATTAATACTTCCAAATAAAAGCAAAAGGACAAAGGCCTCAAGCCACTGGTTGTGGGCCCTGCCCCCAAGAAGGTTAAAGTACAGTTTTAGTTAATAACCAGGGAAATCTATTAGGCTGGAAATGAGAATTAACAGAAAATAAATCAAGCACTAATTATGGTCTGCTCAGGAGAGCTAGAGGAGAGAAACATCCCCTGGAATGTTCCAGGGCATTTCCTGGCAGGGCTCATTGTCTGCTGTTGGAAGTATTCAATCATGACTTCAGTTCTGCATCCACTCTTCCTTCATGGCACTATTACTTTAATTATAAATACGAGACTTTGGGTTTCCTTGAAATATAAATGATAGCATCCCATATAATTATTAAATGCAAGTACAATTCAACCACTTACTAAAGACGGCTAATGCTCAAAGGGTGGTAAATCCTGCAGCTCCTTATCAATCCTGATTACATTGGCTTAACTGAAGACAAACACCTGGGTAATAAGACAAAGCATTGCTGATAACTTATAACCTGGATAACTATCTGTAAATCACAGAGTGTTAAAGACCAAGGAGATGCTAGGAAGAAACATCATAAGTAGGGGTAGAAGACTTGGATTGAGAAAGACTGGAGGGAACAAGCATTTTTATATGGCACCTCTTACATGCCTGGCCCTGTGCTAAGAGCATCATTAAGAGGATCAAATCCTGTGAGGCATATACTGTCATCACCCCCATTTTAAAGATAGGGAAACTGAGGCAAGGAGAAGCAAAGTGACTTGCCTTGGCTTGCAGAGCTAGTCCATGTCTCAGGCCAGATTTGAGCCCATGCTTCCTGACTGCAGGCCCAGTGCCACTTACCCACCCAGAATTCAGATCCCTTCTCAGACTCTTACCAGCTGTGCAACTCTGAGCAAATCAATCAACCTTTCTCGGCCTGTTTTTTTCATCTGTAAAATGTGGATAATAATAGTACTAACCTCAAAGGGTTGTTGTAAGATATTATGTGAAATAATATATGTAAAGTTCTTTACAAACCTTTAACAACTATTTAAATCTTAGCTTTATTTTATTGATTTAAAAGATAAAGGAAGCCCCAGAGATAAAGTGACTTGCCCAATACCACAGAGCTAGAAAGTGGCAGAGGTGGGATTGGAATCCAGGGGTTTGGGCTCCCACTTCAGTGCTCTTTTCACTGTACCTGGTTGAATGTCCCCTGGGAACCAAGAAAGGTTTTATAAAGAAGATGGCACCTAAGTCTCAATAGATTTTAAAAGATAGAGAGGGGTATTCATCCAGTGAGGGATGGTATGAGCAAAGAAAGTCTGGGAGGTGAGGTTGGGGGAAGAGAAGCAGAAAAGAGTGTTCAAGTGTGGGAAATAGTGAGCAGGGTGGACCGAGTCACCATGGTCCTGACGGAAGTACTGGGAGATAAGGCTGGCAACATAGGTTGAGGCCAGATTGTGAAGGGCCTTAGATTCCAGTCTGAAAATCTTAAGCTTTACTGAGTCTATAGGTCTGTAGGAGCTGTGGAAGCTTTTTCAGACCAGAGCATTAGGGAAAGGTATGTAGGAAAGAATAAAGCCTGAGATGACTAGAGGCCTCCAATTAGGAGGCAAGTAAATGATGTTCTGAACTGGAGTGATAGGAGTGAGAATGGAAAGGATCAGGAGCCCGTAGGAGAGACGATGGAGGTCCAGGTTGCCCCTGTCAGACTCAGTTGGCTGGTTAGGCAGGGTAAGGGAGCCAGAAGAGCTGAGGACTGAGGCTTCAAGCATGATTCATCAATATAAGGGGCAGTTAAGTGGCACAGTAGATAGAGTGCTAGGCCTAGAGTCAGAAAGATTTGAGTTGACATCTGGCCTTAGACATTTACTAGCTGTGTGACCCTGAGCAAGTCATTTAACCTCATTTGTCTCAGTTTCCTCATCTGTAAAATGAGCTGGAGAAGGAAATGGCAAACCATTCCAGCATCTTTACCAAGAAAACCCCCAAAAAAGGGTCATGAAGAGTCTAACATGACTGAACAACAACAATCAACATGAGAGATTCAGATACAACGGTGCCAATACATAAAAATCCAACTAGGAGGGGCGGCCAGGTAGCACAGGAAGTAAGAGCACCGGCTCCAGTGTCGGGATGACCTGGGGATCAAATCTGGGCTCAGACACTTAGCACCCACCCAGAAACACCTGGCTGTGTAATCTTGAGCAAGTTACTTAACCCCAATTGCTTAGGGGCGGCCAGGTGGCTCAGTGAGTAAGAGCACTGGCTCTAGTGTCGGGATGACCTGGGGATCAAATCCGGGCTCAGATACTTAGCACCACACCCAGAAATAACTGGCTGTGTAACCTTGAGCAAGTTACTTAACCCTGATTGCTTAAAAAAAAAAATCCATCTAGGAGAGAGCTGACAAAAGCTTGTATTTATGTAGTTAGTTCTTTTAAGCTTGCAATGTTTTCCTCCAACTTACCTCAACTGTATCTCTTCTAAAAAAGGAGATCCACACTCCCTTCAGTTCATCACATTCATCAGGCATTTTTCCTTCCTAAATAAAAAGCAAAACATACAAACGCTTTATTTCACTGGGCTAATCATAAAAGGAATGGCCAGTGTGCATTCCACCAATATGTAATGGTAGCTCCATCTTACACAAGATTTTACAGTTTGTTTTTAAATAAAAGTGCTTTTCTCATAACTCTGCAAGTTGGGCATTATTGCCTGCTTCACAGATGAGGAGACTGAGGCTCAGAGGAGTTCAGGTACTTACTCAAGATCACATAGCCAATAAGAGGAGGACCCAGGATTTGAAGCCAGGTCCCAACTCAAACGTTTACTACATATCACCTTGAGCAAGCCACTTAATCATTCTAGACCTCAGTTTTCTCATCTATAAATTAGGAAGTTGGATCAAATGGCCTTTGATGTTCTTTCCTAGCTCTAAGGTTATGTTCCCTATGATCTTCTCACTCTAAATCCCAGGTTCTTACAAAAACAATGAGTTCTCAGGATTCCTCCCTACCCTAGAATGCTCTTGTGAGCTTACTTATTGCCCTCTGACCAGGCCACAGTCAAGTTTTTGTGACCCACGAATAGAGATGCCTCTTACAACTTCCCTAGGCAAGTCACTGTACAAACATCAGGGCTACTTCTTTCTTCTAAACTCAAGAAAACTTACCTGCACAGTCAGGATTCAGTTTTAAATAGGTTCTGGCTAATAAGAATAATAATAATGGCTGATATTTTACAGAAACTTAAGCATTTTGCATATATTATGACATCTGGTCCTCAAAACAACCCTGAGAGGTGGGTCCTATGGGTATTGTTATCCTTATTTTACAGATAAGGAAATTGAGACTGAGAGAGATAAAAAAAAATAATTAATGGAGTTAAGATTTGGAGTTAGGGCTTCCTGACTTCTGGTCCAGCACTCTGCTCACTCTGCCCTACTGCCCTGTTACAGTTTCATTTCCCTCCTGCTTACTGTTGTTGGTTTCACTGGTTATTCCACATGCCCCTCCCCCTCTCTGAGCCTACACCATAAGCTCCTTGTTAAAAAGAAAATTTTGAGGTTGGCAAGAAGGAAGGAAAATACCTACTGGAGGCCTTCTCCCTGATGTAGCTGGAGAACAGTGCAAGAATATCTGATGAGGAAAGCTGGAATGTGGTCAGCTGTCTACGGCCTTTTGGATGGGAAGGAACCATTGTGGCATGGATCCCCTGTGAATTCAAAGTCTGGCTGGGACTTATATTCAGATATTTTCCCCAATGATTTGTGTTCATTAAACACAAGTCAGGCATTGAGACCCCCACCACACAACAGGTCTGTGTTGTTGAAGATCACAGACTTGTGTCACCTTCAAGGGCATCCATTCTAAGACCTTCATTTTATGGATGAGGATATTTAAGCCCAGAGAGGTTAAATGATTTCTTCATAGTCCTCCAGGTAAGTAAGGAGGAGAGTTGGTATCTGAACCCAGGTTCTCTGGCTCCAAACCCTGGGGTCATTCTACTGTATCATGCAGCTTCCCAGGAACATCCCACTGATTCAAGTCTCCTGAAGAGCTTATACCCACAGCTTCAGGTATATTCCTCCTGAAGCAACTGCTGTTCTTCCCATGATCAAAGGGAGCATGAAGGGAGTGAGGGAGAGGTCAGAAGAGGGGAGGAGAGTGAGAACCTCCTCTGATATCTCCAAAGCCAAGTTCCCACCAGTCAGACTTCACTGAGAAACCGCACAGGCTGAGCCCCACTAAAGCCAGGCAAGATAAAGAGACCCCAAAGAGAAGGAAAGCACTGAGGCCATATCAGCAATAATTGTACCCGAAAAACATGATCAGTTTCAACTTCCCAAGTATAAAATGCACAATTTGGCTGCCTTTGCTCATTTATTATTAATGATAATGACAATAATAACTTCTAAGGGGCTTTTCATCTTCAAACCACTTTACAAATACAGACTGTTTAATTTGAGTTTCATATTCTCCTTTCCTTCCATCCAAATTAATTTCACCTCAGCACAGACTCAGGTCACACAGACAAGCACCTCTATCTTGTCCTTGAAGGGCCTCTTAAGCAAAACTTTAGATCAAATGCATTTTTGTCAGGCATTTCTGTAGCACTGTAGCTAGTTGTGCTTTAGACGCTTGATAGAATGTGCCTGTAAGTCCATCCAGCCCTAGGTTTTTATGTTAGTTTGTTCTTCCTTTATGGATTCAATTCCTTTTTCAAAGACCTAGATCAACTCCAAAGGAACTATTTTCTTATATGGGAGGAGAGGGGGGAAAGAAGAGAAGGGATGCAGGAAAACTAGAATTTTATTTTCTTAAAAAACAAATGAATTACTCACCTGCACAGAGAGTGAGGAATGACATGTTACAAAGGTGGTTATTTCAAATAGAGCACATGAAGTCTCTTAACACAGCTCAACATTCAAAGTATCTGTTTATACAACAGTTCCCATATCCATGACCACTGTCACTTGTTGGTCAGCCCTAATCTAAATTTATCTCTTTCTCACCCCATCCCCTCTTGACCATACCACATCCTGACTGATGGATGCTCACAGTCCTCCTGTGAGATTAAACATTCTCTTAATAATATTGATTCCTCAACCCCTCCCCTCACCACCATCTGAAATTAGTTGAGCCTACCTACTCAATGAATAAATCAACAACCAGATTCATAGAATTACAGTACAGCAGAGCATCTAGTCCAATTCTCCATTTCACAAAGAAAGAAAGTGAGGTCCAGAGAAGTTAACTGACTTCCTTCATGGAGTAGGAGAAAAATGATTTACCTAAAGCACTGCCAAATTAGCCTCTATGAATGTAATCAATTAGTATTTATTGAGTGCCTAATATATTCAAAGGTATCAAACTAAGTACTCTTAGGGATATAAGATGTGACAGTAGCTAGAATTTAAAGAGGCAACAGGTCAATCAAAAAGCATCTACTATGGACCAGGCACTGTACTAAGCAACGAAGATACAAAGTCAAAAACAAAATAATACATGCTCATAAGGAGCTTAAATTCTAGCAATATAGTGGAGTCATTGGAGCAACCCACCCAGTAGGAGACATGGCAGGGCTCAAGAGCTCAAGTCAGGGAGAAGCTTTGTGGAGTGTGATCACTTCTACCAGGGGACAAAAGAGGAAGGCATTTTATCCAACAGAGAGCAGTTTGGAGAGTTGAGCAGTTTGAATCAGGAAGGAAATTAAAGGACTGGGTCTTCTGGCAATAGAGAAAAGAGTTATCAATTCAAAAGTCAACTAGTCCTGGAAGTTGAGAGTAGAGCTATGTATAGGAGAAGACCCAAGAAGGACAGCTGAGTAACCTGCATAGGAAAAATGCTGTACCTAAGAGTTAGAATACCATAAGAAGAGAGAGGATTTTGCAAACTGTAGTACCAGAGGCAAGAGTTGTCTTGTCCATGTTTTCCTCACATGTATGCCTCACTACCACTCTATCTAAGTTTGTGCTCACTCTCTTCATAGGTGTTGTGTCTGTGGGAAAGTGAACCCTTTATGGAGGTTTTAGAGGAATGTTTTATAGGTTAATGGAGGTTTGTTTTATAGGTTCTCTTCTTACTGTACTATCTTAGAAGTTGTGTCTCCTGTATTGGCTAATTAAATTCCTAATTGCTATTAAAGGTAAGCTCACCTTATCTTGTGAACTTGTGAGTTATGGTTTCAGCAGTGCAGACTCCTAAGAGTGGCCCTCTGAATCTTAAAGTGGTCAGCTCCACTAGGGACCCAATCTGTAAACCCATGAAAAGAAAGTCAACAGCATAAGGCAGTGCCCAATTAGGGGAATAGGCAGTAACTACTCCAGTTCAGAGAACAGAGAGAGCTTTGTAGGCTAGAATGGTCATTGGATTTGAACTAAGCATTGAAGTGTAGTAAGGATTCATAAGAGAAAAGAGGAAGAGGAATTTCCAGGTGTGAGGAATGAAATGATGGGAGCAAAGGCAGGGGGCAGGAGCAAGGCATGGCAGAAATGCCCCCTGTTGTGTGCTATTCCTTTTCTCTTCTCGTCCCCCTCCCTTCTATTCTTCAGCAAGCACAACTCTGCCCTCTATCACAGATTTTTTGCTACCAGAAATATTCACCCAGCAGGCTATAACATTCACCTCAGTAAAAATCAAAGTTGCTAGCAGATGCATTTCCTTAAAACTGTTCATTTCAGTTGTGCAAAGTCCTAAAAAATTGTTTTGATGGATATCATCCTAACATATGGTGTTTCCAGAAAACTTTAAGCCATTTGCTTTACTTTGATCATTTTTTTCTTCCAATTTGGATAGTCGGGTAAATCAGAGTCCTTTTTATAAGCACACACTTATTTTCTACAGGGAAAGGGAAAGAAATTTGGACTCCAAATTTCCAGCCTTTAGGTATAATCTGTTTTGAAAAACAAAAGTAGTTCACTACTTTCTAGAAGTATACTTTGCAAGCAGTAGGGCCTACTTAATCAGCAGGTGCTTCTTTAATATAACTGTTGAAAGAGAGCATCTAGCAAAAGAGGAGGAATGTCATTTGGAGGTAACCTTGAAGGGATGGCAAGAAGCCACAGACTAGTTATGACACTATCAACTCTTTTGCTAAATTGTAATCTCCTTGAGGGCAGGGTCTTTGCTACTTAAATTTTATATCTCCCTGTTAAGAAAATACTTAGATGGCACTTGGAGGTTTGTAAGTCAGTTTACATATGTTATCATAATTGATCATCACAACAACCCCGTGAGATAGATGCTATTATTATCCTCATTTTACAGTGAAGGCTAAGAGAAATTGGGTGATTTTTATAGGGCAAAATATCTAAGGCAATATTTGAACTCAGGTCTTCCTTATTCTGAGAGTAACACTCTATCCATTGGACCACCTAGCTACCCAGAGACAGTACCTAAGAAATATTTGGTGTTGTTACTTGGTCAGATCACTTTACAATCTCCTAAGAATCTCACTCCCCTACCCCCATCCCAACCTGTATCAGAACTTAAGCCACAGTCACGATGTAATCACTCCCAAGCTGACTGCAATCACTTCCCATTTTATATCTATGGCCCCAGAGCCGCCCACATCCTTGACCCTGGTTCTCTTCCCAGTAAGTAATATTAAAAATCCTAAATTAAATAATATATACCTGTGAATAAGCCACACATCAGTAATTATTAGTGTATTGACTAAATATTTTGGACTCTTTGAATTCCTAAAATTCTTGACTGACTGTCCCTGACTTCTGGTAATTATTTACTCCTTGATCTATTTGTATCTTAACCACCCTGTCTGGACTCTTCTCCAAGAGCCAGTTCCTGACCACCAATCACTGCATACTTTGTTTCTTTACCTATTCCTGCTCTCATGCCCCAACACTTCTTAATCTTTGGTTAGATCTCCTAGAGACCTAATTCTTCAGGACTTCAATCCCACTCGTCGGAATGCTATTCATTCCTAGTATGACAGATCACTTCGGATCATATGGCAAATGAAAAAGCAGATTCTGAACCCAGGTCTTGTGTGAATTAATGAACTGAGTTACAAATTCACAGACCCACTGAATCAAAATAATAATTCAAAAGGCTCCAGAAAGCCAAATCAAGGAGGGTTAGGTCTGGCAATCCAGGCATATTTGAAGGATTTTCCTGTAGATGAATGCTGCCTGCTGTTTGATTCTGCTCTGATTCTCGATTCCATTCCCCAGACTAATTGTTCTTAACTTTTTCTTCTCATGCTCAACTTCACCCCAAATCCCCACAGTTGGGAGAGACTACCTCCTACTTCACTAAAAAGACTCAGGTGACCTGTCAAGGCTACTAGTGGTTCAGTAAAGAATGTTGACAATGGAGGGGAGAAGACCAGAGCACAAGTGCAAATCCCATCTCAGGCACTTATCAGCTATGACATGTTGGACAAATCATTTGATTGCTCTCATATTCAGTTTTCTAATCTGTAAACTGTGTGGTTGGAATTCAGTGTTCTCCAAAGTTCCTTCCAGTTGTAATTCTATGATCCTACAACATGAGCTTCCTCAGCCCCCCTCCTCACAAAATCTGACTGGAAGAGGCCTTAGAAACCATCTAATCAAACCTTTACTTGAAAAGGAATCTCTTGTATTATCTGACAACTGAGTATCTAGCTTTTGCTTAAAGACTTCCGATGAAGGAGAATACATTTAAAACAATTAATACCTATGTGCAAGTCCAATCTTAATGTACACTTGCAGAAATGTAAAATGGACCACCCCATACAATATTAACAGAACAAAAGGCCCATTGCTCTAAAGCAGCTATAGAAGAAGTAACACTTAGTCACCAAAATAGTATGGACAAATATCCTCATAGTACATAATAAATAGTTAAAAAATTCTGGAAAAATCAGACATAACTTCACTGAATAATAATAAAGGCTTATGGCAGATACATACCATTGTATTTGTCAAATGTAACTAAAAATCTGGCTGACTTCTGGGTGGTGCCTATAAAATGTCCAAGATGGAAAAGTAGAATCAGAAGGTCATACATGGGAGACATGTACATGAATACAGTCATTAATATGTTGAGAAAGAAGCAGCAAGAAAAACGTTTGGATTTGTTCTTGAATGCAGAGGTTTGGTATGGCTATTCAGGACACTGCCATTGCAACCAGAAATTAAAGAAAGATTATCCTTGAGGAGCATAGTTTTGGTGATATTGTAGATGAGTCAAGGAAGCAGTAGAAATCATGCAACATGTCACAACAAGCTGCAAAATTTCTCTACCTACTTAACGTCTATTAAGATATATCCTGATGGCTAGAATTATACATTTATAAAGTACTTTACAGGTTTCAAAAGAGTTTCCCTGTGAGGTAGGAAATGTGATTAATCCAACTATTCATGTTATTCATCCCATTACACAGGTGAAGAAACTGAGGCTCAGAGAGCTTGTGACTTGCTTAAGGTCACATGGGCCAGTTGTTTGTAATCGCTTCCTGACTTCCAGTCTTGTGCTCTTTCATATGCTCCCCATAATCTCTTATCCATTTCAATTCTTTTTTTTTTTTTTTTTTTGGGGGGGGGAAAGGAGGGCAATTGGGGTTAAGTAACTTGCCCAAGGTCACAGGGTTATTTTTTTTTTTTTTTTGTTACATGTCTGAGGCTGTATTTGAACTCAGGTCCTCCTGATTCTAGGGCCGGTGCTCTATTCACAACACCACCTAGCTGCCCCATATTTACTTTCTTTTCTTTTTTTTCTTTTTTATCCATTTCAATTCAACAAGCATTTATTAAGTGCCTACTGTGTGCCAGTAGGTGAAGTGCACAAAAAAAAAAATAATTTCTGTTCCCCAAAAAATCTCACATTATACTGGGAAAATCTGGATTTTCCCAGACTTGTTTTTTTGTATTTTGCACTACAGTCTGGTGCTGGCTATTTTCCCCAAAACTTTCATGCCTGTTAACACATTTGCCAGCTCTGGATGGTACAGTGATTAATACAGTAGTATTGCAGGATTTCTCATTCTCTTGTATATTTGGACTATTGGGCTAATGATACTAGATCTTTAGCTGAAAACTTCTCTATTCGCAATAAGAAAGGGAAAAGAAACGAGTTTAAAATCCACACTTCCACACTTGCATTATTTGAGAAGTCATCAAAATATTCCCCAGAGATTATATATTCAGAATCTAACTCCTCTCCTCCAGGGAACACGAACGATGACTTCAATAGAAGGTGGACATCAATTTTAATTAGTTGGTTATTTGATCTCATGTCGTCAGAGATGGAGGATCTCAAAGGGGAATTAACTGTGCTTAAGCCTGAGACTGCTTAGAACCAAAACACCCTGCAAGGTAAGAGTCCACCCAATTAACATGAAACTTTGAGCCAATTAAATATGCAAGAAAATTAATTCCATGATTAAATGAAACCAATAAATCTTAAAAATACTAAAGCAGGAAGCTGAAAGGAAGAACAAATAAGCTAAATCTGTGTTGTCAGTTCAATTTTATAAAATGATTAAGAAAAATTCACATTTTTCTGTGGAAAACAATTAACCAAAGAGGGTGTGGGATCATTTAAGAAGGGTGAGAGGAAACAACAAGTCTAGAGCTAGTTTTTTGTCTGAATTTTATTTCCCAAATTCCATCTTCCTGCTTATTCACAAGACATTTCTATTGACTCCTATTCTGGGAACAAGTCTAAGTGTTCCTAAAATGTATTTATTATTACCAGTTCCTTCATTTCTGTCCAAAGACTTTGTCATAATCCTCCATGTGAAACTGCTGGCCCAAGCATCACTAGATAGGCCTTTAATTTCCCCAAGAAAATAGATAGGCCTTTAATTTCCCCTAGAAAATAGAATTCACCGACTTTCTAAACGTGATAAAACAAGTCTTCGCCCTTTTTAGTCTCTTCCCCTTTCTGAAAATCCCTACCACGTGACACCTCCCTGTTTAATGGACAAGTCCCTGATTCAGAAAATTCCAACCAAAGGTCACACCGTTATGCTGTAGGTTAAGTACTGCTTTAATGAGAGAGAAAAAGCAAACCGTCAATTCCAACGTAATGAATGCAATTGGCAAATTTCAATTAATGAATTACCACTATCCCCCAATTGTCACTATTGCTGAAGAGCTTGTTAATGTATCCGTTATTCATTGAAGAATGTAAGGGGGAAAGAATAATTGGCAAGAGGAAGAAAATTGAACAAGAGGGTCCAAATATTTTGCATTCCCAAGTATTAATATCTAATGAACTGACAAAGCCCTGGGAAGAATTTTTGAACAATAAAGGAAAACTGTGGCTACAGATGGGTCACAGTGCTGCTAATCATCAAATGTCTGGTCCCACCCTGCTCAGACTCTAAGTTGCTTTGTGACCTTGGGCAGGTCACTTAGACTACACGGCCCTTGTTTCTTTATATATAAAATGAAGAATTTGGATAAGTGACCTCAACTCAACATTATGTGATTCTTGGACTAGAATACATTATTGAGAAGAAAACTCACTGTGGGATTATTCTATATCCACAGGCTATCAGAGGAAAACAGCAATATTTGAATTACTATGTTAAGTGTAGAAACATAGAATGTTAGAATTAGAGAGAATTTTAATAGATCATCTGGTCCAAACCTCTTACTTTACATGAAAAGTTGAAACTAGAATTCTTGGATAAAAAATATTAATAATAAACATTTAAGTTTTACATTTGCATACATAAAAGGTCCAGAGGAAATAGAAACACTGTTATCAAGCCAGTAGTATTTTTAAATAAAATTCTGTACCTGTCAAGATTCTGTCACAAACTACAGTCACTATACACTTCTCCCATATTTATATTGTTCCTTCTAGATGGACACCAAAACATGGAGCAGAAGGGGTTCTTTCACCATGATACTGGTGTCTGGTTTCAAGCCCAAACTCCTCTGCTTACTCTGCTTGTGAGTTTAGACAAGTCACTTAGCCGGTCTAGATGCAGCAGCTCATCACCAGCTTCAGGACCTCATCTATAAAAGGTGGAGGTTGGACGTCATTACACATAAAGCAGATTCTAGTTTTAAATCTATGATCTTATGGCCATTTAACCTTCAAGCGCTGAGGAGTAACATCCACATAATGCCTTTGAGTTCACAAAGCACTTAAATACATTCTCTTATTTGGATCCTCATGAGAACCTTGTGTTACCTCCATTTTGTCACTGAAGGAAATGCTGCTCATAGAATGAATATTTTGTCCAAGGTCATCAAACTAGTAAATGGTAGGGTTGGGATTCCTAGGCTCATGGGATCCAGAGATAGGAGGGACCTTAGAGGCCATTCAGTCTAATGCTCTTGAACTCATTTCTGCTGACACCAAGTTTAATGTTCTTCCCACTAAACCACGATGCCTCCAATTGGTACTTAATAAAGGGTTATTAAATGGATGGATGGATGGATGGATGGATGGATGGATGGATGGATGGATGGATGGATGGATGGATGGATGGATGGATAGATGGATGGATGGATGGATGGATGAGTGAGTGAGTGACTAAGTGCGTGAGTCAGTTAAATAACTAACTTGGGAGAATCACTTCCTTTCTCTGGGCTATAGACTCCCTGTGTGTAAAATGAGTGCAGGGAGGAAGGGGAGAGGGGTCATCCTAATAAGTAGTCCACAAACTTTTTTTGAAGATAATCTATTATTTTTCCCCCAAATCCTTGTCTGATGTAGGTGGGTACTGACATTGCTAAGTCCCTGAGAAAGGTTGGGGAGTGGTCGCTATGCAACCTGAGGTTTCTCCCTCCCTGGGTATTGCAGCAAACTGTGGATAAAGGGAGGTGGTAGAGGGTAGGCAGTGGTAACAATGGACTAGGAGACTGATCTCTCAAGAAACACACAGGATCATGGGATCATCCTGCTATTTAGAGCTATAAAAGGATCTCCTAATTTTCTAGTCCAACAATCCCATTCTATAGATGAGTAAAATGGGGAAGAGAAATTTGAGTGATTTGTACTTAATCTTCCTTCCTTCTTTCCTTCCTCCTTTCTTTCCTACCTTCTTTCCTTCCTTACTTCCTCCCTTTCTCTCCTTCTACCCCTTCCCTTCTCTCCTCTCCCTTCCTCTCTCTCTCCTCCCCCTTCATCTCCCTCTCCCTCTCATTCTCTTTAATATTATATGAGTGAGAAAAGGTATCAACACTTGTAGCCAATCATCTAGTGACTAGCTTCTCCAAACTGAGTTACTGTGCAAAACAGCAGCTGGCCTGCTCTCACTCCAGAACTCACACTCCACCTGAACCATCCTTTAGTGTACAATCAGGGCAACTAGAATAAGAAAGGAAGCAGACAGCTTGAAGAAATTTTTGTATCAAATATCTCTGAGAAGGGTCTGATATAAAAACTGTATGGACAACTAATAGTAACATACAAGATCAAAAGACGTTCAAAGCAAAAGAGATAAAGAGTTCTCAAAAGAATTCTAAACTATTAATAACTATATGGAAGATTACTTCATATCATTAACAATAAGGGAAATGCACATTAAAACAGTTTTAAGATTTCATTTTATACCTAGTAAACTGGCAAAGATGACAGAAGTTGAGAATAAGCAATGTTGGAGGGTGGCAGAAATATGAACTAGTCCAATCATTCTGGAAAATAATTTGGAATTATGGGAAGAAAATTATTAAAATATACATATCATTTGACCCAGAGATTCTCCTGCTAGTCATGGAGGAAGGAAACGATAAAAAGAAAAAGGCTCTATTTATAGCAAAATATAGCAGTACTTTTATGGCAGCAAAGACCTGGAAACCAAGCAGATAGATGTTGGGGAATGGTTAAAGTTGTGGCATATGAATATAATATTACTTTTCTCTAAGAAATGACAATCACAAGAGGACTTAGATGAACTGATACAAAGAAAATAAACAGGCCAGCAAAAGAATATACACAATGACTTCAGCGATGTAAATGGAAAGAATGACAAAATAAAACCACTGAACATGAATGATGTAGAATATAATGACCAAAGCTGGATCCCAAGAAGAGATATAAGATGTCACCTCTCTCCTTTCTTTGCAGAGATGGGAGTGGGGGTGGGGGACTGTGGTGGAAAACATTACAGATGTCAGACTTTTTCAATGTGTTGGTCAGTTTTGCTGAATCATTTTTTTCCTCTTTTTAATTCTTTGCTATAAAGCTAACTTAGAGAGGGATACATTGGTAAATATAGGTGATGTAAAAAAAAAGAAAATTTTTAAAGAACTCAGGGTTACTTTCACAAGAGTTTAAACTCAGACATTAATCTTAAACCAAGTGTGGCTTAATACCATCAAAACAATACCTTCGTTATAGTGCCCAAGACTTAGAATTTGGAAGAAGTCAGGGGAAAAGATTAGCACAACCCTCTCCCTGACCTACCCAACTCCAGCCTAGTCAGATGTCAGGCACCCTTGCAGTGAGATTCTTGAGCCCTCCTATCATGACCTCTCAAGTGAATACATGCTGGGAGCCTTCAGAGTACCCATAGGGGTAGTAAGAACTCTATTTCTCAAGCCCCTCAAGAAGCTCAGGAAAGTAACATGAACGACAAACCCAGAAAGCCCTTTCTCCAGTTTTTAGGAAGGGCAGAGGAGATCCTGTCCTTCAGAGCCTCTCCACTCTTCCACTGCTGGATAAAGTGCCAGGTACTGGAATAGCTGGGAGTCTCTATTGGCTACCCTCTCATTTCTAATAAGATCAAATGCAATATGGTTAGTATTATAATTGGGATCAAAAAGTAATTTCACAAATATAGGATTGGGGAATGCATGGTTGGATAGATAGTAGTTGTTTACAAAAGGGATCTAGCGACTTTTGTGGACTATAAACTTACTATGTGATGTGGCAGCCAAAAAGAACCCAAAAACTAATGTGACCTTGGGCTACATGAAGAGAGTCCTATCTTCCAGGGACATAGAGGTGAGAGTTCTTCTCTGTTCTCCCCTAGGCAGACCACAACTGGAGCACTATGCTTAGGAGGCCACTGATAAGCTGGAGAGCACCCAGAGAACAGGGCAAACAGGATGGAGAAGGGCCTTGAGGGATGCCATATGAAGACTGATTGAAGAAACTGGACATGTTTCACCTAGAGAAGACTCACAGAGTCTCACGTGATAGCTGATTTGAAGTATCTAAAGGATTGCTGCATGGAAGAGAGGATGAATTTGTTCTGCTTGTACCCAGAGGGCAGAATGAGAACCAATGAGTTGAAGTTTCAAAGAAGAAAATTTAAGCTTGATGTCAGGAAAATCTTCCTAACAGTTTTCCAGAAAGAGAATGAACTATCTCAGGAAGAAGTGGGTTCCCTTTCCTTGAGGGTCTTCAAGCAGAAGTTGAATGACCAATTGTCAGGGATGTTATAGCAGGCCTTCCTTTCGAGTATGAGTTGGACTAGATCACTGCTGAGGTCCCTTTCAGCACTAAAATTCAGTCATTCTGTGATTCCATAACGACTTGTTGTTGCATTGGTACTAAGGTAGTTTGTTGAGGAAAAATTTTGGGGGGAATCAGGGGGAAAAGAATCAAGAAGATGGGAGAGAGATTTTCTTAGAGTACTTTGGATCTCTCTTGGCCTTTAAAATAATCTAGGTTCTTTTATGTAAGTCTGTTAATGTCTCCTCAAGTCAATTGCACTTATCCAGTGGTATTACATAAGCATGTGGAGAAGCAGTGTGGAATAGTGTGTAGAGAGCTGGCCTTGGATCCAGAAAGGCCTGATGACAAATCTTGTCTCAGAATTGACTTCTAACCATGAGTAAATCACTTAAACTTACAGTGACCCAGGCAATTCTCTAAGATAATAATTGATAAATTACCAAGCTGCATTGGTTGAAGGATTTCTTAAATGTTTTCTGTGTACCAGACACTAAACACTCATGTTACAAAGAAAGACAAAAACATGGCCTCTTACCTCATGAAGTTCATATTCTAATGGGAGAAAAAGTGCAAATAATGATACATACAAGATAAAGATTATGAAAACGGAGAGTGCTGTTAACTCCATCCTCCATATCACTGATAGACTCAGATTTATATACATATCGGTCCTTTGCTCAGACATGTTCAGTCATTCCCTGCTGCTTACTAAGCAAAATTTAAACCTTCTTGCCTGGCATTTGAAGACCCTCATGATTCGCTGTCACCCTACTTTTATGGACATTCCCAATTATTCCCACCTCCATGCTAGATATAGATAGATGGACAGAAATTCATATTGAGTATTTATTAAGTGCTTTGTGCCAGGTATTATACTGGACAATGAGGACACAAATAACAACAAACACCCATGGTGTATGCCCTGAAGGAGCTTACATTCTCCTGGGAAAAGACAACAAACAAAATAGAGCTGGAAAGAGGGAGGGTACATTGGAAGAGGGGTTCATGCATAGAAGTATGACATGGAAATGGCCTGAAAGTGCTGTGGAGTCAAGGACATAGGCAAGAAAAGGCCCAGGCTGGCCTGTCACAACACAGGGTTTCCAAGGACAAAGACCAATGGAAGGATATAAGATGTACCCTTAGTCAAAGGGAATCATCCTTTGTTCTTTAACCAATATTTTATCACCATTGTACACACCATTGCTTATACTTGAAATGTCTTCTCTCTCCATCTTCATTCACTGAATACTGATCTATTCTTTAAAGTCTAACTTAAATGCTACCTTCTACATGAGTCCTTCTTTGGCCCCTTCTCTCAATAATGACCTTCTCCTTGAACTTCATCATTATGTTGTATCTTATCTTAGCACAGTACTTAGTACATAGAAAGTACCTGATAAATTTTTTTCATTCATCCATTCATCTTCCTAGAAAACTGTAAGCTCTATGAGCACAGAGCTTGTGTCTCAGCTAAACTCAGTATCTCCCAACAGTCTAACAAAATGCCCCACATAAGTAGGACCATCATAAATGCTAAACAAATGATAAATGAATCATACTTCCTCATTTTGTATTCTCCCCATTAGATTATTAGCTCAATGAGGGCAAAATCTATCACATTTTTTCATCTTTGTAACCCCAGTACCCAGCACAATATTTTGCATATAACAGTTGATTAGTTTTGCTTAATCTGGATCTGTGATTTTGTCCATATTTGGAATACCCAGAGAGGAAACTCTCCCTATTGATTCCAATTGGCAATTCATCAATTAGTGTCTAAGAGTTTCCTGGGTCACTGCAACATTTAAGTGATTTAATCATAGTTACAAGTCAATATTTTAAGAGACAGGACTTGTCTTCCTGAATTCAAGGCCAGTTCTCTACCCTCTGCTCCATACTGCCTCTCCACATGCTTAATACCATTAGATAAGTAGAACTGACTTGAAGAGACATTAAAGATCATTTAGTCCAATTACCTCATTTCATAATTGCGGAAACAGCCTAGAAAAGTCATCCAAGTTCTCACAGCTAGCAGCAGAGCCCGAACTGGGACACAGGTCTCCAGGATAGTCCATCTTCATTAACAATCTCAGAGGAAAGATAAATAAAGTGTAAAGTAAACTCTCTGATAACACTAAGTGGGGTGGTTTTCTGAACATCTATGAGGATAGTGTCATAATGTGAAAGAAACGCAAGACGTTAGTAATACTGGGCCAGAGTCCCATCTTCGATAATTCTCTGGGAACTATGCCATAGAGTGACAGAGGGATGAGCATTTGGCCCACCACCAGGAAATAAACAGAGTTTTACCCTTGAAGATGCCCAGTGATTCATCAAAGGACAAATGACCTGGAACACAGATGTTTAAAGGGAAGAAGTTGCTTGGATGGAATCTCCAGAGGGTTTGGTAAGTTGACATTTAGACATGAATTGGGAAATAATCTTAATGAGATAAGCTGAAGATGTCCCAGGACCAAGTTATGTATCAGACAGTTTGCCTTCCCATATGTTATTACCCTCTCCCAGAATGCCCTTCATTATTTTCTGTCTGTCCAAATCCTACCGATCCTTCAATGCCCAGATCAAGGCTTTCTATATAAAAAGCCAAAGTAGCTGGTTAATTCAGGAGGAAATTCAATAAGCCTGATATTCACTGTTCTAAAAAAATACTCATCTACAAAACTGGCAATTGAATTCACCAGATGTTTTGTTATCCTCTAGAAAGGGCTTAATAGTTTTTTTCTCTATGATACACTGAAAGAAAGAGAAGGAAAAAGCAGCATAATTCATACTGTCTCATCTTCTTACTGTTCATTGATAGAGCTGAATCTGAAAGGTATCTGAGGATCATAGATTTAGAACTGGAAGGTACCTCGGAGGTCAATCTAATCCAATACTTTCATTTTCCAGATGAGAAACCAGAGGCCAAGGGATTTGCCCAAAGTCACACGGGGAGTAGCTAGCAAAGATGATAACTGAACCTAGATCCCCAGACTCTCTATCCAGCACTTTTCTATAATAGCATTTGGAGAATAGGAATGATAAGTGTCTGAAGGAACTGGCCTGCATGGAAAATTAAAAAAAAAGGCTTTGCTAATATCATCTAGCCAAAATGAGATTCAAAATATGAAAACAGTTATTAGACAATGAGAGAGCAGCAAACTTGGAATGAAAAAATCTTGGTTTCAGTCTGGGCTCTGACATTCACTCTCTATGTTAGCTCGGGCAAACTACTTAGCCTTTCTGGCCCTCCATTTCCTCATTTGTAAAATGAAGGAGGTACACAAAATGATCTCCAAATTCCCTTCCAGCTCTAACATTCCATGAGTCTGTGAGCCTAAAATTATACTCAGAACAATACCAGAAACAAGAGAAGAAAAGAGAAAAATAGGCCTTAGTGCCAGGGAAAATTTTCCTAAGCAATATAACAGGTATTAAAAATCACTTCTGAAGAAAAAAAAAAGAGACACCTTGCAGTCACTTAAAAGGGAATTAAAAAACCACAGCAGAATGCATTTTTTGCATGTTATCAGACACCACCCTACCTATCCAATTTTATTCCTCACTACACTCCTCAAATGTTCCATCCTCTGTGTCTTCACTCATGTGGTAGCTCTTGCCTGGAATGCCCTTCTCTCTCATTTGCCAGTCCAAATCTTACTCATCCTTCACTGGCCCCACCTTCTCCTTGAAGCCTTCCCTGGTCACTCCAGCCCTCATTCACATTCCTCTTCATTAGTACAGACAGCACTTTTAGTCTATACCACATAAACTCATAACCTGACTGCACATTACCTCGTGTTATCTATTGTTCACTTATATGTGGTTATCTTGTCTTTTCCCAGTAATGGACAGAATACTGGTTTTGGAGTAGGGAGACCTGAGTTCAAATCCCAGCTCTGATATTTCCTACCTGTGTGATCATGGATCAATCATTTTTCAAATTTCTGGGCCTGCTTTTCTCATTGGTAAAATGGGTCAATACTCACACTATCTATTTCATAGGGTTTTTGTGTGGAAATCATTTTGTAAACTTTACAATCCCTTTATAAAAGTGAGTCATTATAATATCTCACATTTTTACTGTATATCAGTTTAAGGTTTACCAAGCATTTACACGTATTATTATATTTGATTCTCATGACCATTCTATGAAGACACTATTTTATCCTTTTGTAACAGATGAGAAAACCGAGTTTCAGAAAGATAAATCAAGTCACCTAGAGTTACACAACTAGTAAGTATGAGAAGAGATCCAAACCTAGTTCTTTCCTCATTCAAAGTGTGAAATACAATTACTAAATATTGAAAGATTACTGGAAAAATTATTTGCTATATGGGAATCACTCTCTGAGGAGGAAAATAAAGGGAAATTTAGGCTTTGCAAAAAAAGATCATAAGAATAAAATCTATTCAGAAAAAGAAGATGAAAAAGAAATAATACTGAACTTGGAACCATATGACCTGGGTTTGAGAGGAGGATCTGACATTCACTACTTGTGTGACCTTGGACAAGTCATTAATTTCTCTGGAACTCAGTTTCTCCACTTGTGAAATGGAGGGAGTGAATTATTAGAAGATCTCTAAGGTCTCTTCCAACCCTAATATTCCATGAATCTATGGCTCTGATACAACAAATTATATCAAAAGAAAGAGAATAAAACAACAGAAAAGAAAAGGTCTAGGTCTTTTTTCACTATGTCTCTCAAGCTCTCTGAATTATAAACTACTTAAGGTCGAAGGTCCATACCTATTCCATACCTCACATCTAGAGCTGGTCCATAGTAAATATTGATTGATTGATATTAGATCCTATAGTGTATAGTGAACTAATCCACTGTACAGTCAACTAATTAGTACACTGAGAAAGCTTAATAAACCCTTGAAAATTAAATCTGGCATCCACTAGGAGTACAGATCTCAGCAGGCAACTTCAGAGACAGTGAGTCTTTTATTTTCTAAAAATCAAGGAATTATTCTCAACATAGACTTTATGCTGGTCCCAAAGAAGTAAAGATGGTTCCTTCCTCATCCCCCTTCTCCTGGGACAGTGGGAAGATATAACACACAAGATTCCAGACACGATTCATTTTCACTCTTGGAAGCGAGACCTCTGGAAAGACTGGTCATAGAAATCCCCACTGATGTCCTCCCAACTGACAACTCCGTTGAATCAAGAAAACACATTTTCATCACCTTCGGATAAGATATTTCTCTTCTTGATACAATGAAAACGGCCCCTGGATTTACAGAAGCCTGACACCAAAAACAACATTTTATGTATAGAAGCTCGTGTATTTTCTCCATCTGGCTTAATTCCCCCATTGAAAGTTTTTCCCAGATTACTGAAAAGGGCCGACTGCTCACTCTGGGGGGAAAAAACAAGATGGGACTTATTCCCTCCATTTCAAAGGAAATAATAGGAAGCCTTTTAAATCTCCACAATGGCAGCAAGAAGATGAAATTACACTAAGAGACAGCTGAGTAAGCAAGGAAGCAGTTTGAGAGGACCATTTTACTAAAAATGGGAATCAGGAAATGCAAGGAACATATAGAAGTAAATAACGATTTCTCATCTAGAAATATAGCAACAGTTTTCAGGGTGGTATTTCTCCTCAAAGATTTTTCAGTGACAATTATATCTGAAACTTGATCACAAGACCAGAAATCTAGAACTCTTGGAGATCTGGAAGGTCAACTAGCCCAACCCTCTCAATTTCATAGAGAGGGAAACTAAGACCCATAAGGAACCCCTGTTCTATGATTTAGACTCTCATGACCTTAGTTCCTTCATCCATAAATTGGGCATCTAAGAGGAAAGAGGATAATGACTATATAACCTAGGTTCTTTCTAGCTCTCAAAGCTTATTCGGAATAGGGTAGTAGGGCCCTCTACATTTTTCCCCTCTGTAAATCATTGGCAATTCTCTATGCCACTGTGGCTATGACATAATGCATACAGCAAAGAGATTTAGCCTTTCCTCCCCAATAGGATGCCTTAACCCTTCAGAATTCAGAACATTTGTTCAACTGAACATTTATTAATAAATTTAATAATAAAAATTAATAATAACTATGTACTGTAACTAGGCACTAGGAATTTAAAGACAGTATATGTGAAATAGTCCTTGCCCTCAAGAAGTATATATTCTATTTGAGACATGTTTGGAGAAACAAACTTATTTTGAAGAGGTGGGGAGGGGAGAGGTGCTATCAAAGAAAGAAAAGGGGGCAGTTTGTCAGGAAATGCCTTGGGTGTGAGGTGTCACCTGAGCTATGCCTTAAAGGGAACTGTGTGCACAGAGGCAGAGAAAAGGTAGAGGGGAAGGGTAGATGGGTGAGAGATAGAATGTTGCTTATGAAGAACATTATGTAGGCCAATTTAGATGGGGTATGAAGTGTATGACAGATTAAGGGAAAATCTGGCCTTTCAATGCCAAACAGAGGAATCTGAATTGGGGATTCAGTTGGGCCCCCAACAACCCTACTCCTGTCTACCTCAGCAACTGCCGAGGCAGCAGTTCAGTACAGTACAAACTCTGCCCAACCTCCAAACACCCAAAAGCTCATGGTTTGGTCTTTTTATACACCTACCACACTTCTTGAATAGTAAGTGTCATGTTCAGAACTGTGCATTATAAATTATGCCCTCCTTGGGGACTGTCTCCCATAACACTTTGTATTCACAAAGCCATTACATGAATAGCACATGATAGGCACTTAATAAATTTGTTAGCTAACAGAATATCAATTGGCGGCTGTATGGAACATGGATTGGTAGTTTCAGTCAGATGGTTTTAGCAGTGAAGCCACCACAGCTAAGCATTCTATCTGGAAGGAGAGTGAGTATTGATGAGTTTTGTTTTATCTCTTGGCCACAGATTGCCCCCCCTCCCACTTCAGTTGGTCATCTCACAAATATGTACCTTGGAGGGGACTAACAGAGTATGGATGGATCACAGCATACCCAGTATTGAACATATAAAATCAATTCAAAACTTGAGCCCCTTTTCCATCATGAGGGGTTCAAGGTTTGAATTGTTCTCTCTTTTTATGTTGTTTTGTTTCTTCTTTCTTACAGTTCCTTCCATTGGTTATAATTCTTCTTTACAACTTGACTATTATGAAAATATGTTTGATGTAAAGGTATATGTAGAACCTATATCAGATTACATGCTGTCTTGGGGGAAGGGGGAGAACAGGAAGAGGGAGAAAATTTGGAACTAGAAAACTTGTGAAACTGAATGTTGCCAACTAAAAATAAATAAATTTAAAAGGAAAAAAAAAAACCTTGAGCCCCATGAGGCTTCCTGAAGGCAGGTCAGTGTCTTCATCTTGGGGTATAAAGTATTCATTGCTCAACATTAGTACAATGAGCTTCACCTTCTTTGCTAAGGGGAGCCCAGTGCACCAGCTGCACTCACTCCTGGCATGCTTCTGGGTACAAGTCAATGAGCCTGTTTTAATCCAGGAGGCTCCATGTGGTCTCGATCTTACCTCCTTTTTGGGATTTTGCTCACCTACGTTGAAACTCTGGGGATTACTGAAACTCTGGGGATTGATGATGGCATGTTCTTGTCAGAGGACTCTAAACTCAGAAAGCCAGTGTCCCCATTAACCAGCAAAGCCCCCAATTTTGTTTATCTTTATAGCAAAGAAAAAGTCTCATTTGTTTACCCAGATTTGGGCCTGAGGGAGGGAGGGGAGAGCTGAAGGTAGATTTCCTGTGAGTATTGAGGCTCCCCCTGGGAAGGGCTGTGAGGGTGAGGAATGTATCAACATGCTGTTTTTGCCTCACTGAAGTCACAGAGGATGTAACTGCAGAAAGGATTCTCTTTGTAGAAGGAGTTGACTCTTTTATAAGTCTAAAAAACATTTCCACCAAGAACCAAACTAGTCGTGGTTTATATTACAAAAAATTTTTTATTGAAAAAAACAATCTGTCAACAAATATATATGAAACTCCTATCATGTGCTCAATCTAGGATAGGAACTGCTTCCACCTGACTTCTCAGAATAGTATCAAATGATGTTGTGGCCCAAGAACAGTCTAAGTCTAGGGAGTTTCTAACATGGAATGCATGTTCCCCCAAAGGGATCTATGGTTATATTTCAGGCAGTCCTTAAACATACATGGGAAAATTGTCTTTATTTAAATATGACTTGTTTCCTTGGTAATCCTAGGCATTTTCTTTTCTTTAATTAATTAATTTACTTTTAGTTTGCAACATTCAGTTCAACAAGATTTTGAGTTCCAAATTTTCTCCCCCTCCCTCCCATCCCCCCTCCCCACCAAGGCGCCATGCAATCTGATATAGGTTCCACAAATACCTTCACATTAAACATTAGTCAATTTGTAAAGAACGATTGTAACCAATGGAATGAACAATGAGAACGAAGGAACAAAATAAAACAAAAAGTGAGAGAACAAGTAGTTTGCTTCAATCTGCATTCAGACTCCATAATTCTTTCTCTGGATGTGGACAGCCCTTTCCCTCATGAGTTTTCTGGAGTTGTCTTATAGCCTTTCATTGCTAAGAGGAACCCAGTCTATCAAAGTTAATCGTCACATATACAATGTGTCTGTAATTGTATACAATGTTCTCCTGATTCTGCTCCCCTCACTGCATTTTCTTTTATACACTAAAAAATATGATGTACTCAAGTCTCCTACATTCAAAACCTTGGTGTTAGCTTTGATTCTTCCCTCTCTCCACTAATATTATCTTAGTATTTCAATAGCTCCAAGAAGGGCCTCCCTAGTCAAAAGTATATTCTCCATATATCCTACAGGGTGCCTGATATTCCATCCATTAGTATTATTCCTTTGTACTAAGAAATTAAAAACCGTTGGAAATGCAAATGCATGACTTTTGTGGGGTGATATGGTAGAAGAAACACTGTTTGAGGGGTAAGCTGGATTTTTCTCCCAGGTCTGCTGCTAACCCCCTGTGATCCTGCACAAGTTGCAATGTTCAAACAAGACAAGAGATGTGAAAAATGCTTTGTAAAGTTCAAAGCTCTATATTACTATCTAGAAGATAAAATACATCAGGCCTGTAACACATTAATTAATATTTGTTTGTCAAATCAGCTAGCAGGGAAGGTAGAGTCCCAAAAGATAATGAAATATGATGCCTGAAAGCTTAGTTAACTGCAGTAAGTACATAGCTAAACTTACCCTCTTCTACTCAAAACTGGTTGCTTCTTATGTATTCACTGTTTCTGGAAGAGGTACCACCATTCACTGAGTGTCCCATGTTGCAAACCTTGATGTTATCTTTGAATATATCTCCTCTCTCTTATATACAATTCATTATCAGATTCTTCATCTTCTATGTTTTTCATATTAGTCTCCTCTTCCTTATTCCTATTGTACCATCTCAACCCCTAGGCCACTGCAACAGCTTCCTAATTTTAGGTCTCCCCCACTCCAATCCATCTTTCACACCTCTGTCATTTTGTATCCTTGGGAAATTTCTTTCACCTCTCTAGGTTTTCATCTCTGTTGCTGTAAATAACACCTAGAATACAACTTCTAATGCATGGGTTACCAGAAAAGCTATTCAAGGTTCAAGACAAGGTGCCAGAGGTTAGTATCTGCTCAAAACCATAGTTTGTAAGCTTTCACTAATATGTTTACTTCAATCAAACTAGAGACATTAGTTCAAAACAAAACACATTTAATCAAATATTATAGCAAATAAAGAGAAGGGGAAATTTTGGTTCCGTAACCTCCATGAACACATGGGTTTTACTTTCCCTTTAGTTTTTACCATATCACCAGTAAGGGAGGGCAACCACAAAGAACATACATGACCACTGAACCTATATGGTTGGCACATACATGAGGAACCTCTGTAGTCAGGAAACATGTGTGACAAAGCACGTGGCAGTCATCCAGATAGACAAGGACAGATGAGAAGAGCACCCCCATAGGAGGTATAGGAGGTACACATGACCACTGTGCATGCACAGGCAAGGAGACTCACACCTATGCCACTTCAAGGTTGCTGATACCTTCTTAAGATACCATCTCTCAACACTCTATTGCTGTCTGTTAAATGTATCATCTCTGCTAGTCTGGTGGTCACCATTCTTCTCTCTGCTACTACTTTCTGGGCTTCAGCCCTTCAGGGCCAACTACCAGACATTCAGATTCAATTTGCTTGATGATGTGATTAGAAAGCCTCCCTTGGAAAAAGACAGACTGACAGCTTTTTTATCCATTTCTAAGACTATAAGCCACCACATTCTACTAAGAGCAGTCAACAAAAGATGTCACCAGAGCTAAAGACTAAGTCTAACCTATAGAATGCCTTTGTCTGTTGCTAATGTGAAGTCTCTGGTCCCCCTATTAAACTTCAGATGATAAAAATTCATTATAAATCCTCTTTAATCCCTGAAGGGAATCTGTGCCCCCAAATCCACTTAAGAATTCTTCCTAAAAAACAAACACAGGAGTTTGTTAGAGGTCCAGGTTAAATAGCCCACATCACTACCAAGATTCCTTCTGATTGCCATGCAATGAAACTGAGGCTAAGTGAAGAAGGACAGGTTATTACCCTCTACTCTCCTGGTCCACATCCCCACCTCTTATATATGTGTGTGTGTGTGTATATATATATATATATACACATATATATACACACACACATATGTATGTATATGTATATAACAAAATCCTTGAATTATGTTCTTGCACTGTATTCTGATCATTACAAAATCTCTCTACATGCTCACCTGTATTAAACAAAATGGTCTCTATCTTCATTTCCTGTTCCAAAATTTTGCAGTGTTATCATAGCTGGGAACCTCTCCAAGACATTTTCATCTTTATAGAGACATTTTCCCCTTTGGAATTCTTACAAAGACTGAAGGCGTGTTAATCTCTTCTAATCTACCGTAAGGAGCCCAAGTCTATGTCTTCACATCACAAGCAAAAAGATGACAAGAAATTTGCATTCAGTTGCTACCCCCTCAGCTTGCAGTCTTCTTTTCCACTTGTGTGTGTTTGTGGAGGGCTCTTCCAAAATTCTTCCTCTACCCCAATCAAAGTCTGCTTTCAGCTAGTTCTTTTTAGGAAAGATTAAGTAAACATTCATATTAATGGGTAAATAATTAATAGAAGATGTTGTGTTTTCTTTCTTAAGGACATTTAAATTTTAGTGAGGAAAGAGGAACTAAAAGTAATATTTCAGACACTGTGACAGATCAGTGAAGGTCAAGTTTTGAGAAAAAGTGGACTTCTTGTCACATCTGTAATCACTGGATAGTCTCTGACTCTATCCAGGGATCCTACCCTTTACTTTTTTATATCCTTGTCCCTTGATAATTCATTGGCATTCTAGGGAATCATCATAATAATTATCACCTACATTTGCACATATCCTTATTGCTTATAAAGTCCTTTCCTTACCGTAAAGGATGGTGTAAAGAAGGATATCATGCCCCCATTTCAATCACCAGACAGTATGCCAATATAACATTATGGAAAGAATACCAGCTTCCTAATCAGAAGACCTGAGAATGAATTCTGATTCTGCTACTTTCTCTTAGGCATGTCATCTCCTCACTTTAGGCCTCATTTTCTTAGTCTATAAAGTGAAAGAGTCAGACTAGGAGTGAAATAAGAGGCATATCTCATGAATAAAAAGTAACAGAATGGCTCTCTTCTATCTCTTTAAGGACTAAAATAAAGATCCAGAATGCTATAGTTAGGGGCATGGGACTACAATGCTTTCTCTGCAATTCCTACATTTTGCTTACAAGGTCTTTAGATTCCCCAGAGCAAGGACCTATAGAGAATTCTACCTTTGGAAAAGAACAAAAACCCAGGCTTTCATCTTATAACTCTCTATCTAGACAACTAAATCCCCAATTAGCAATTCAAACAGATTAATGTACTACTCTTCCCTTCTACTGAGCAGCAAACATTCCAATAGAAGACTGATGGAGATTTGATCTTTGCTTTTCCATATTTTGCTACTTATAGCTTTTCTTTCCAACAAAAATGAACCTATCAGTTGGACCCCACCAGCAGAGTCTGACATTTTAGAGAAATTAATCCAGATACAACTGTACATCTTAGAATTTTCAATAAGTAAAAGATCTGGAAGATCATCTAGTCCAAGAGTTTCATTTCAGAGATGAGAAAATTATAGTATAGACGGGTTAAAAGTCTTTCCCAAGATTACACTCTGTGACAGACCCAGGACTAGAATATAAGTCACTTGGCTCTAGTGACCACATGCAAAGTCTACTAGAGTCTTCTGATATTTTCTACCTACCTGGTGTCATCTGTGGTATGACTTCTACAAGCACTGGTATCTTTTTCCACTGGATTTGCCTGACAAATTTCTGATATACAGTGTTCACGAATAAAAGTATGACCATTTGACCTCCAAAAAGACATTCTGGCACTAATTTTTAAACATTGTAACCTCTAAAAACCCTTCATTTATATTTCACATCTCTAACAGGTGTTACATGGTATTCTGTATCATAGTTATTCATATTTGTGTCATATTTTCATTCTGGTTGTAAGCTTACTGAGGACAAGGTCCATGTCTCATATAATCTTTGTGCAGCTCCCTTCACTCTGGGCCTCCTTCTTAACTTGCACTTGCACTTGAAGGTTGGGTTCCTAGATGGATGACAGCTACCCTTGAGTTTTAGAAGTATCTTTACAATACTTTACTCCTAATGCTACTTTCATGAGCCCCCACCAACATGTTACAGACAATAGACTTGATTGCTTTTGGCAAAGTCATTTACTAAGATGGTATAATAAGGGCACTTGCTACAAAACATTCCCCTCAAATCCTAGGGTACATTCTCCTACACATATACAAATTCTCCAGAGAAAAGAGTAGGCTAAGAATTAGAGTGCAATGATAGCGAGGCAAACATTTAGGACACAGTGTGGCAAAATATAACACATAACTCCTGGTTCTTCAGGGCCTGAAAATCCCTTCTCTCAGAGAGTTTTCATGAAGAACCCCATGGTAGTAGCATCTCTACTGGGTGGGCTACTTAGCTGTGTTATTCCTTTCTTGAGTCCATAACTAGCTCAGACCTCTGCTTCAAGGGGTACTGTTCCTAGAAACTGTTTCCTCCCTAAGTTGACTATCTCTCTGTATTTCTGTCTGTTCTTGGGTTTGTGTCTGTTAGATTGGCCGGATACATTGTCTCTTACTGGTCTAGCAGCTCTAACAACATGACCAATGTGGAGGGTAAAGGGCAGAGAGGAGCAGAAAGGTTCCCTACTTTTCCTCTAGAGCAATTCTTCCTTAGGAACCTAGTTCTTCCTTTACTTCTAGTTACAATTTCTTTTGAAATTCATCCAACTCTTTAAAGCTCCAAGAGGTGTGGTTAGCTTATTTAGACAGCCAATTATGTTGTTAACTTTTTAACCCAATGGAAGATGGCTGAACCTCACAAATGAATCATAAGGAATAGATACATTTTGTTTACACATTAAAATCTTATCATGTATGACCACATCAACAGAAATGGGAGAGGAGATCACATCCTCCCTCCCTTGATTTTAGGTCTCCCTTACATTTGTTTCCCCAAGGCAGCTGCACAAATCAATGCTCGGTATACATTAGGTACCTATAAATTATTTCTTGAATTAATGTAAAAATATTAAATTCCATGTACACCTTTGGAAAGTGAAGTGCAATGCCCAAATCAGAGAACAATCAATAAATGAAATAACTAAGAGTTAACATTTCAATTAAATTATATCCTGATTTATTCATTTTTTAAGTGTTGCTAATTCCTTTTGGTTTTACTTCAGCTATTTCTGAATATAAACCATCATCACCTATGATCTTTCCTTATAATAGAAAAAAAGTTAAACAAAACCAACTAACATATAAATAGCATGCAAATATGTGTACAACATTCCACATTCATATTTCCCCACCTCTCCAACAAAAAGAGAGAACGTTTTCTTATCTTGTCTCTGAGGCCAAACCCAGATACTATTATTAAACAATGTTTGGTTTTATTTTACTGTGCTTTTCTTCACCCTGCTATGATCAACATATTATTTTCCTAGTTCTGCACATTTCATTCTTTATCAATTCATATGTCTTCCTATGTTTCTTAGAATGGCTTATATTCGTCATTTATTAAGATACACTAATATCACTTTACCTCCATGTACAACAATGTGTTTAGTCATTCCCCAATTGATGGTTACCCAGTGTGTTTCTAGTTCTTTGTTACTACCAAAAAAAAAATCCAGATACTATGAATATTTTGGTAAACTATAAGATCTTTCTTTTTGTCTTTGACTTCTTTGGAGTGTATACCCCTAGCAATGTTAAAGAGTCTGAGCGTTTTAATTATTTTTTTTTGCATAATTCCAAATTGTTTCTGGAATTCGTTGGTAGAAGTACCATCAACAGTATATTAGCATGCCTATCTTCCTGAAGAATGTCCTACATTGACTATTTCTGTCTTTGTTACAATAGCATAGGATCCTAGATTCAATGCTGGAAGGGACCTTGGAGGTCATTTGATCCAATCTTCTCATTTTTTAGATGAGGAAGCTGAAGCTCAGAGAGACAAAGGAACTTGTCCAGGGTCACACAGTTAATAAGTTTCTGAAGTGGGATTTGATTCCAGGTCTCTCTATCTTTGAGTCCACTACTATATCCACTATATAAGGATGACATTGAGATTGTGAGCCTGGTACCAAAGCTCCAAATAGTTTTGATGATTACTACTTCATAATATAATTTAAGATATGGAAGTTCTATTCTTATAAGCCTATCTCTTCCCACCAGGAAGGCTGGACCTAACCAGGAAATATTAGCTTCAAATCTGAAAAAATGCTTCCCTTCTTTATGCACATGGAGCACCTCAGCCAATGAAGAAGTCAGCAAGTTGACTTAGCCGTGGTACTCAGTACATTTTGATTGCCAGATTATTTATTAGGGTGTCCTGCTCTGTCTTCAAAAGATTTGAGCCTGCACTGATTGTCCCAATTCAGATACCCAGGGGTGGAATCAGTGCCTTTTCTCAAAGAGCTAACATTCTAATGGGAAATTATTTGAAAATATACAGTAAAAATGGGAGGTAATCTGGGAAGGAAGGCAGTAACAGTGGCAGGGGCTGGAAGGATAGAGGAGGAGGAGATCAGGAAAGGCCTCCTATAGAAAATGGGGTTTGAGCTGAGTCTTGAAGGAATCCAGGGAATTCAAGAAACAGAGTATTCTAGGCATGAGGGACAGTCAGTGAAAAAGGCATGGAGTATAGTGTTATGTGAAGAAGTATATTGTTACTAGATAAGAGACATGTGGAGGGGAATGAAGCAGAACAAGATTAGAAAAGTAGGCAGGGGCCAAGTTAGGAAGTGCTTTACAAAACAAAAAGAGAATTTTAATTTGATTCTGGTGGTAACAAGGAACCACTAGAATTTACTAAATAGGGAGGTGACATGGTCAGAGCTACACTTTGGGAAAATGACTTTGACAGTCAAGCAGAGGACAGACTGCAGGGGTAAGAAACCTGAGACAAAGAAACAAACCAGAAGTTTATTGCAATAGCCCATCCATGAAGTGGTGAGGGTCCACAGAAAAAAAAGCCAAGGTTTCCCACTGCATCTGGGATCGTCTTCAGTCATCCTGATCTATATCTTGCCACTGGACCCAGATGGCTCCAGAGGAGAAAGTGAGGCAGGTGACTTTGCACAGCCCTGCCTCACTTAAATCCAATTCACTTACAAGTCAAGACATCACTTTCCTGATGTCATTGGTCTTCTTTGAAAAGAAAAAACAACAATGACAACAAGGGCCCACGCCAAGAGGGTAACTGTGTGATGGATAAAAGGAGTCATAAAAGGGAAGTTGCGAAGGTAGAAACAGACTTTGTAACAGACTGAATATATGGAGTGAGTACAAGCAACCAGGTAAGGATGATATTAAGATTGTGAGCATGGATAACTAGAAGGATGGACTTCACAGTAATAGAGAAGTTTGGAAGAGGGGAGGGAAAGATAATCAGTTACATTTTATACTTGTTCAGTTTGAAATGACATCCAGATTAAGCTATTCAAAGGGCAGTTGAAGATGTCAAGAGATCAGGAAAGAGGTTAGGGATGGATATACAGATCTATGAATCATCTGTATACCTATAACCAATGGTTGCTGATAAGATCACCAAACCAGACAGAATAGACAAAGAAGAGAAGACCCTGGACAGAGCCTTGGAGGACACCAAGGGTTGTGTAGGTGACTTGTATAAAGAAGAAGCAAAGGAGACTGAGATGTAATCAGATAGTTAGGAAGAGAATCAGGAGAGAGTAATGTCACAAAACCCTAGAAGGAAGGGAGTATCCAGGAAAAGAGAATGCCCAACAGTGTCAAAGGCTGCAAAAAGATCTCTTTTCCAGCAAACCTTGACATTCTTAGTAAAATGGAAGACTCAACAGAATATAAATTCATTGCAATCAAAGATTGTCTCAGTTTTGTTTTTGTAACCTCAGTACCTAGCACAGTATCTGACACATAGTAAACACATAATAAATACTTACTGATAAACAGAATGATTGAAATATGTCAAATAAAGTGAGGAAAGAGGCATCCTTGCTTTACCTCTGTTTTTAATGGGGAAACTTCTAGTGTCTCTCTAGAGGAAAAAAATGCTAGTTTTTGGTTTTGCCTACATGTATATACACATATACACACATATGTAATGTGTATATGTACATATATGTATGGGTATATACGTAGCTCTGTACATGTATGTCTCCCTCAGGATGGAAACAGCTCAATCCTACTACTGACTGGAATGGAAATTTTGACCTGCTCCATTTCTGACCTGAGCTAGTTCAGTTCCTCCTTAGATAATCTGGTGGCCCCCTGCTATTAGGGGCTCTTCTCATTAATGCTGAATTTAATGTGGACAACTTAAGCTTAAACTCCCAATCTCAAAAGATCTGCTAGTTTTAGCCTCCTTGGTAGCTAGAGTTATGGGCTTAGCCAAGGTAACATTTTCACATGGTAAACTCCCATACAAAGTATACTAAAAATCCTTAGTGCAGTTTTAGCCTTAAATTGCTACATAAGTATAAATGCTACAAAAACATCTGACAGATCAAGTATTTAAATTTTTGAAGTATTGGTTTATTATAAAAATTTAACATGACCACCTTCCTGTGTTATAAATTGCTTTAATCAATTTTCAAACTTTGTAAAAACTTAATTCAGCTTCTGCTCAGTCTAAAAGGATTATATTTGTAATCCTAAACTTAAGATCACCAAAGAACAGCATTTTGATGCATATGTGTAGCAGCAAGCACCCCAGCATCCCCAGGGTGGCTGCCAACACAAGTTCTTAGATCTGCTTTTCTAAAGGAAAGCAACTCAAAATGGGTTAACAAGCTTACTTTAATCAATCAAACATATATCGTTTACCTAGTTCAGGGGGAAAGGTCAGCACCCCAAACTTCAGAGTATACATACAGAAGTTACAAAGCAGAAGTTACAAGAAAACAGAAAAACATATCAAGTAGACAGGCTTCCAAACTGTCCAACCATTACATCCATACCAAATCACAGTTACCAGAGAGGGAAGCATCAACATCTGGGTTTTCAAAGCCAGGAGGCTCTCAACAGCTGCCCAGAGTCTCATCTGGTCAAGTCACACAACACTTCTCAAAATGAGCCCCAAAGCAAAGCCTCCCATCAGGACTTATATAGCCTTCTCCTGGCTCAGAGAATGTAACAACCCTCTTGACCCACTGCCCAATCACAAAGTATCTCCTGAGAAACAAGTCTCCCACCACAGGCTCCAGTGCACTTAACCTAGGGGAAGGGAAGATCTTTAAATTGCATTTCCATTACAATATGTACCCATTTTGATATGACCTTACAAGAAAAAGAAACTAATGAAGGTAGATCAGGTGATGAAGGCAGCCAAACAAGAGGACTTACCCTACTAATTTATGGACTAAGAGACTGTCATCCAGAAATTGTTCCATACACAAAACATAATGCCCCATATTGTTAAAATTTAAATTTAAAAATTATCCACGATTCACAAAAGTAAATAATTTAAAAAGAAATTTTTAAAAGCTTTTAAATGATGCTTTTGGTAAAATTGCAGCATTTATATATCTAAAATTATTAAAGCTTAAAAACCGCACTGAGTTTTCTGAGGCACTCTATTTAAAATGAGCTGCCACACTTAGAGAAGGAAATGGTGAACCACTCCATTGTTTCTGTAAAGAAAACCCCAAATGGAATCACGAAGAGTTGGACCTGATTGAAACAACTAAACAACAATAAGCCACACTTAGATAACAGAAGAAAAAGACAACTCCAACCCCTCCTCCTTTAATTTACTTGGTTGCTTTCTACTAGAGTGAGCCTAAGTGGGTTTCCCTAAGCCCAAAGTCTTCCCATTCATATAACCAAATCCTGTTAATGCTTTCCTCAGCAGAATGAAGACATGTCTATGTGGTCTGGAGGTGACTGGAGCTGGGATGATGCTCAAGATTCAAAAATCTCCTTTCAAGTTTCTGTGGTCTTTGACAGGATGGATGAGGAGCTAGGAGTCACTCAAGATGAGTAAAGATTGTTAATATGCTTGTTCAGTTTGCTGAGAAATGAAAGCTATAGCTCTTGGACAGAGGAAACTTTCAGGTTGCTATAATAACACTGTGTGCTTTAGTATTTGGATGGTTCTGGGATCTCTATAACCCAATTTAATCCAAAACAACCAATATAAATCTTCTTATCTGGTATGATTGTCTTCCATGAAACTGCCATAAAAGCTTTGCCCAACATGCTAAAAACCTTCTTCAAGGTCTTTTCTTATTTTGTGAATATCAATACAAGCCTTGGACGGTCTGTCTATCTCTCATTCCTGCCATATGATGGGCTGACCTCCTTTTTTGGTCATAAATGTATAAATGTCCTTGATGATATCTTTTTTTCCCATTTTCACAAATCCTCATTGCAAATCCTCATTGAAAATATATTACAGGCTACTTATACCCTCCATGTGTCTTTTCATGACCTCTTGGATAGACTACAATTTTGATCCTTCTGATTTTCCATGATGTTATGTTATTATGTATTAATAAACCATATGGTAGCTGAATATCAATTGCTTAATTCTTATGAATGAAACTGGTTAATAGAGAATTGGAGATTTCCCACATTTAAAGAATAGAGGAAAACAGGCTAGAGGTTATCCTATTTTTTATATTTGGAGTCATATTTCATTTCCATATCTCTACATCATTGCAAAATCCTTGAAAGATAACAGACCACACTAGGAACAGCTGTACATACTAGGGGCAATGGGAGAGAGGCTAAATGTTTCAAGACTGAACACCCTCAAGTAAGTAGGAGGGATACTAAATACCTTGCAAAAGGCCCCAGACAGGACCCTGGATGCTGACAAAACCATTTGTCTGGTGGCTTAAGTTAATGCCACCTGGTGGGCAAATTATATATGATATACAATTGTTAATAAATTAATTAAGTGACAGCCTGCTTTTCTGTAAATTTGGAGAAAGAAAATAACTCAGTATAGGTTGATAATGGTATATACAGTACACTGCTATTGCCTGAGATGCCCATCAAATGCATAACCAGCCTATGCCACTGTCATATTAATTTTGACTTTTTGCTCTAACCAAAAACCTAACTACATGAAGACAGCTGTTTCTAAATTGACTTTCCAATAGTCACATGATTTGTAAAAACATAATAATGTAAAATCACAAAGAAAGTGTCAGGTGTTTCCACAACATGTCTTCTTGTTGCCATATTTTCAATTCCATGGAAAATCAAAAGAATTTAAACTGCAGTACAGCCAAGATTATAATAATCACAAAGATCTTGAACTCCTTGTGAACACTACTTTAATTGCTGGTATTCACATAAATATAAGTACCATTTTAAGAGTACCAGTCAGAGGCCATTAAGAACTTGCAGCCAAATGAAAGAATGGCTGAAAGATTAACTCAGAAAGGCAAATAAAGGCAATAATAGAAATTATTTCATTCTGTGCTTAAAAGCAACAAGAAACCTCATTTCATGATATAGTTGGTCATCTCACATTGTTGTACTGAGGATGAACACTACATACTAGCAGATAGGCTACTATGAAGATCATTTCAGTTCACATCCCAACAATTGTTAACAGAAGATTTGAAAAGTAGAAAGAGTCTACAAATCTTTCAAACCAAGTTAACATATCCCTTGTTAATCAGTGACTTCAATGCAAAGGTGGGAGAGAGAGAGCCCCTTCCCCCTCTTTTCTCTCAATATAAAGCTATATAACTGCATCTGTAACTTCATTGGTATGTGGGCCTCATAATGAAAAGGCATCTTCTATCAATGTAGATTCCTACCTACACATAGCAAGTACCATTCTTTCATTTGGCTGCAAGTTCTTCATGGCCTCTGACTTCATTTATAAAAGGAAAATCAAGGTGGATGTGGATCCATGGTCACTGACTGAAGCCATTTGGTGAGAGCAATGGTATTACAGTAGTGCAAGAAGGGCTAGCCAGTAATAAGAATCAAAAAAATTTTAGAGTATCTGCAAACACTAATTCAGCTATTGGTACTCTTAGAGTGAAGGGGCAGCTAGGTGGTGCAGGGGATAGAGTGCCAGGTCTGGCGTCGAGAAGACTCATCTTCCCGAGTCCAAATCTGACCTCAGACACTTACTAACTATGTGACCCTGGGCAAGTCTTGCCGCCTGCCTCATTTTCCTCAACTACAAAAATGAAGATAATAATAGCACCTACCTTCCAGGATTGTTGTGAGGAATAAATGAGATAATGAATAAAGCACTTTTACCACAATGTCTGGTACATAGCAAGAACTTAATAAAAGCTTGTCCCCTTCCCTCTCCCCATACCTCCATCACTGTTTTTCTCTATTACAGTAGCTTATGCTATAGTATCCTAGTCTGTCACAAGTTTTACTGGAACTCCTGAGTGTGATCCTAACCAGATTAAAGTACAACTGGGAAATACTTAACAAAACAAATATGCTAATTTTAAAAAAAAAAAAAAAAGAAATAAACATCTGGGCTATTTTTTAGTCAATAAGCAGCCTATAGGGATCCTTACATACTTTTTCTGGGCCACATTTCTATCTGTGTTTGACATCACTGATCCAGGCAATTCTCTAAAACCCTAAGTTACAGAGAATATGATGACTCCTCACCTGGGGTTTCCCTTAGCAAAGTGTCTGATACATAATTAACAAATTAGTAAATGTTTACTTAATTGAATTGAAATCACAGGTTCAGTCAACAATATCCCATATAGCACCTTAAAGTTTTCAAATGCTTCTATTCATTTCTCACCAAAACCCTATAAGATAAGGGACTAAAGGTCTTATTGTTTCCATTTTACAGTTGAGAAAACTGAGACTGAGAGATGTTAAGTGGTAGCAACCACGTGAAAGAAGAGGGATTTGAATGAAGGTCTTTTTGACAGTCAACAACCAACATGCTATCCACAGTGCCTGCTGCCGCAAGTAAGAGTTCACTATTTGTATGTCCTACTGGATTTCCAATGCTTAGCACAGTGTCTGAAACATAGTAGGTGCATAATAAATGTTTATTGACTGAACACTGATTGACTAGATCCCTCATACAATATGCCAAAATCTTCCCAAAATGTACATTCTGTAGGGAGACCACAGAAAATAGTTTTTCTATTCTATTACTCCTAGTTCTTTAAAATATGATCATTTCCAAACATTTATTCTTCCCCCTTCCCATCCACCATTTCTCTACTTTATGAATTGTTGGAGATTCACCTCAGTTGCTATTAGCACCTTTCCAAGGGAGTGGCCTGTGATTCCTTTTACCATACTTATTATTATTCCCAAAAGCTTCTGAAACTAAGAGGCTGGTTTTGGCTTCCAGCTCTGCTAGCTTAATGGTTCTGTGACCTGGGGAAAGCAATCTTTCTGAGACTCAACTTCCTCATCTATAAAATAAAAATATGGACTAATGTAAATTATCCCTGAGATCCCTTCCAATCCCAAAACCCTAGTAAATATACATGGAAAGTCCAGAGGAGCTTTGCTGCCTTAAGTTCCAAACAACTGAAACACAAATGCTGATCTCACTTTGGTGTCTAGAGGGTTTCTTTTGAGAAGGCCTGAAATATCAAAGACCAACTCAATTTTAAGTATATATTAGTATCACCACCTAGGCTATTCTAATTATAAACATTTTTTACCACCTGCTTTGCCTCTTGATCCTCAGCAAAATGGTATTCCTACTTATCTCCAAAAGACATTAAAGGCTTCCTACAAAACAGTATACAATTAAACACTCTGCAGAGATAGAGTCCGGTTACCTTAGTGTGAGGGAGATATGGGCCTTTGCCATGGCAGTTAAGTACCTTGGAGAAGGCCAGTTGCTTCCCTTCCCCCCACCTCCATTCTAGTGTGCCCAATACCTTTTCTGAGACTTCTTGGAGTTCTGAGACAATTCGCTTGGCTGCAGTAATAGTTAATGGAGGAAGGGGGTGAGGAGAGGACAAGCAGAATATGATAGGAGTTGAAAAATCAAATAGGAATATATTTATATACAGTTAAGAATTCAGTAGAAGCTGCTGACCATAGCGAGGATGGGAGGGGGACATATTGCACACTACTTGTACCCTGGCTTGTGGAAAAGATAAAAGAAATTCAGACCTCCTAACTTAGTAAGGGCTAGGGACCTAAAACCAAGAAGGACATGTGAGAAAAATCTTACAGGTGCCTGAATGACCCTTTGGTGCAACAGACAGATGAGGCTGCAAGACTGCTTAACAACACAACTGACAAGGTGGGAATTAGCTATGAAACATGTGAGCCCAGTCACAAAGAGTAATGACAATTCACGAACTGGCAGCCACATGCTCCCACAGTGACTGTCTTCAGTGGAAACAGAATACAAACTCCAAGCCTCAACAAGAGAGCAGCACAGTTGCTTCAGAACTACACCAAGAAGCTACCCCCAGTGGGACTGAGACCAGAAGACACAGTGAGTAGCTGGGCCATAAGTCCTCAGGCTGTAGTGTTCTAGCTATAATAATCCTAACCACATCTTGGCATGAGATTCCCAGGTATGTATTTGGGTAGGAGACCCTAAACCTTTCCCATATGGGAGATTGTATTCACATTTGCAAAGGGGGCTGGGGATGATTCTGCCACTTGACCTTTCTCTATCATTTTACAAGTCTGTCCCAACTAGCACTTTGGCTTCTGATTTTTGGTTCCTGCCTCACATGTTAATAAAGCAGGCACTGCATGGGGGTTCTAGTCATACAGTGAAAATGATTAGTATCCAGGAAATACTCCCACATGACACCCAAGTGATACACCATGCCAAAGTTGAGCGGAATACATGTTATATTAGAAATAACTTCTCATCCAATCTTCTCACATAGCAGCTCAGCAGAACTCAAGAACTCTGCTGACTTTATTATTCGGAAGCTCATATATTGGGCTTCCAAAACCAGAAGTCAAGCATTTTCCAAGAAAATTTACTGTTTTAATCTGACTTGGCCTTTCTAGTATATGAAAAGGAGGGAAATTGCTGCAGTTGGGTTAAGTTGGGTTCTGCTTGTTAATCATTCCCACCCACCCCCTTGTCATGTACATGTGCCCTGAGGGTTTGGCACTGGGCATGTTCTTATAAATATAAATAATAAATTTTGGTTCCAATATGAGCCATAAAAATGTCCCTGCCTTTAGAGGATAGAGTCTTTCACTTTAGGAGAGGAAAAAACAAACAAAATAATCCTGTCTAGGAAGTTAAAGTTGGGTGGGCGGTGCTTTTTGATAAGAATGTCAATAAAATAAGTAGGAACAAGTTTTATAAGGGTGAGAATACCAGGGGGTCATCTGGTAAAGCTACATGAGGAGGTACTAGGCTACCCTATTACCCAAAACAATGAATGCCTTACCCAAATGAACTAGAAAAGTGCAAAGTGGAGGTAGGGGAAGAGGGGAAAGGGGAATATGGGATGAGGAAAGAGGAGGCATGAAGTAGGGGAGGCTCCCTGAAAAAGCAAGAATTTATCTTTCCTTCTTAAAATTCAGTATTCAGTTCATTTGAGGTCGTTAGCAAATGTTTAATATTGCAGTGATGATGAGAAAAAAGAGGCAATTATCATATTTTGCTCCTTAAACACAGATGTCTGTGAAACGTGAGAGAATACATAGTAGTAGAAAGATTACTGAATTTTGGAGTCAGTAAACCTGGGTTCAAGTCCTGTTATTTGCTATTAGTGAAACGTTAAGAAAGTTACTGGTTCACTGGGGTGAGATGGGCTAAATGGTCTCTTAAGATCTCTTCCTCTCTGAGTTCTTTGATCCTTTGAAAATGCTTTTCAGATGGAAATACTGACAAATTTAAGTTACTGGATAATACAGGTCAAAAATCAAAAGGTTTATCTTAAATGCCCAGGCTAGCATTAGGTCTAATTACAGCTAATGGTAAAAGTACAATGACAATGTACCACTATTTAGAGAAATCTGATGGACTTCTCTCATGGCTTTTGTATTGAAAGCTTGTTCTTGGGATGAGAGAGAGCAGATCTGAAATGAACATGGCCTGGAGGTCATAAGGTTCTAGTCATAGGACCTCTCAGAGCAGGACTAGATCCATCCAGAGGCCATCTATCAAGTACAACATTGATCCCTGACTATAGGCAAGCAGCAAACCTACAGGAGATCACTGAAAATTACTGAACTACAGTGACTTCCAAGCCTTGGTTAGAGGAGATACAAATGAGGGAAGGATGTTGGGTCTTGAATACTATTGTCATCCAAGTCAGTAATATGGGAACATATGATGGAACAGGGGCCTTTGGGGACAAGTCACTTAAGCCATCTGGATAGACTCTGTGCCACTTCTACTCTAAAGTGACTGGGCTAAATGTGGTGAGGTTCAGTATGCCTCAGCCCTTAATGACAACAATCCTTCTTGACCAGGGGACCTGATCTTTACCCTCAGGCAGACCTATCTCATGCTAGCAGCTGGATCAGGAGCCTAGAAGTTAGTCTCAGCTTTGTTCTTCATTGTCACTGTGAACTAGGTTTAGTGACTTTTATTTTCCCAGATCTCAATTTTTTAAGTTATAAAATGAATGAATTATACCAGATAATTTCCAAGGTACAGTCTGACTCTAAAATTCTTTGACTTCTACAAATTTGTTTTACTTCCTTCTCTATTATCACCATTGCTACCAAGGAGGTTAAAAGTCAATCCAGTTTCCCAATATCATCTCCATTTCCTCAGCAGTCCAGACAAGCCGTTGGTCTAGCCTTCACCTCATACTGGTTGCATGTTTTATATTTTAGGTTTTACAATTTGTTTTCCAATAATAATGTCCTCCATAAAAACCTCCCTTGAACAAAGAAAAACAGTTGAGCAAAACTTATGGCAATGGTGTCTGACAGGTTACGTGGTATTCTGCCCCCATGGTTTGCCATTTCTTTAGTCGAATAAGCTTTAATCAGTGAATTTCACATTGAGAAACAAGTCTATTCAAGTGTCTCCACCATATGCACACAATATGAGTACATAAATGTACTCCCCCACTCTCTAAACAATAATGAATTGAATCTTTTCTTACTTTCCAGAAGGTGACCAATGAATAATCACATCCTTTTCATAAAGTTGGGTAGGCGCACATGCCACACATAAGTCAAGATTCTTCTGAAAACTCAGTTTGAGAGTTAGAGGAAGTTGGTAGCTCTGTTGGCACCATTGCTATGATGTGCCTCAACCCAATCTACATGCATGGACAGCGGCTAATCACACAGGTAATGTGACTTAAGTGGCAAATACCTGAGTTCCAGGTGAGAGGCGCATTTGGCGAAATGCACAGTATAATTTAGCTGAAAAGTATTTTAATGAATGATTGTATGAGAGAGAAGAGAGCAACCTTAATCCCATCATAACAGCTTTAACTAGAACTTTTTTGAAAGTTAGATTTAGGAGTCCACCAGCTGAACTATATATCATCTAGAAATCACAGAACAGTAACAAGGGGATAAAGCTACAAAGAAGCTGATAAAAGGCAGAAGATGAGGAGAAGATAACATGTGAAATGATTATGCTCAAGTTCCCAGGACGTGGCATGTGTGGCACATTTCTCTCGGAAGAAACAAGGTGACTAGCTGTCTCCAGGTGGCTGGGAGTTGCAGGTGGGGGGAATTTCAAAGTGAAAAAAGGTAGAGGAGATGTACAGAGAGATAAAGGAAGATAGTGTATCATATGGCTATATGGAATCTTAGTACTCATTTAGTACACGATCATCATTTTAGCTTATAAAAACTAAGGCCCAGAGAAATAAGCGATTGCCCAAAGTCGTCTGTCTAGACAATGAGGGTCAGAGTTACAATGCAGGTTTTCTTCCTTCTGGGCCAATGTCCTTTACATAGACTGCACTACCTTTAGACAACATCTGTATCTGTCTAGGGTACAGTGGAAGAGCAGTAGATTCTGAGTCAGATTTAAATTCCAAATCTGCTACTTGGTAATTGTGTAACTGTGGACAAATTTTCTCATTTCCAAAATAAAGGAAATGGTCTAGGTGAAGGGTGTTTAACCTCCTTTTTGTCACAGACTCCTTTGGCAATCTGATTAAGCCCTGAAAGAATCAATCAATTTCAGTTTGAGGTAACAAAAATAAAGACGTAATATTTTTCCATTCATATTTACAGACCTTCTGAAATCTACCCATGAACACCCACCTCCGCCCCAGTCCCCCTGCCTCTCCCAAGTTGTCTTTAATGTGACCTCTAGTTTAAAATCCTGCTCTTTAAAACCTTTACTAGTCAAAGTCAATCTCACTGAGAGTCCCAATCCAACTGCTTTGAGACACTGGGGACTCATAGTTTCTGACACATAGTAGGTACTTAATAAATGTTTATTTATTGACTAACTCAGACCATGAAAAGATATTTCCAGTTTTCTATGTCCAGGGAACAACCACAACTTTAACAAACACTTACTGATTCTACCAAAAGCAACCTTTGGAAATGATATGGTGCCCCCTCCCTATATTACTTCTCCCCCTTCACTGGACCCCTAAGCTCCTTCAAAGGAGCTTAGAACCCCTGCCTAAAGTACACTCTCTCTTTCCTCTGCCTAATGGAAGTATAAGCTCCCTCCCTTAAGACTCAGTCCAAATGTCACCTCTTCCAAGAAACTCATCCTAATCTGCCTTCTTTCCCACCCTCTCCATCTCCTTAACGATATCTAATATCTAACATAGGTAGGTGATAAAGTAGATAGTGTATTCTAGGCCTGGAGTCAGGAAGACCTGAGTTCAAATTAGGCCTCAGACACTCATTAGCTGTGTGGCTTTGGACAAAATCACTTAATCTCTGTCTTCCTCTGTTTTCTCATATGTGAAATGGAGATAATAAAAGCATCTATCTTTCAGGGTTATTGGGAAAACTGAATGAGATAATACTTGCAAAAAACAAAACTTAAAGTAAGGACTTCAAGGGGTGGCCAGGTGGCTCAGCAAGTAAGAGCAATGGCCCCAGTGTCGGAATGACCTGGGGATCAAATCCGGGCTCAGACACTTAGCACCCACCCAGAAACACCTGGCTGTGTAACCTTGAGCAAGTTACTTAACCCCAATTGCTTAGAGGCGGGCAGGTGGCTCAGCGAGTAAGAGCACCGGCCCCAGTGTTGGGATGACCTGGGGATCAAATCCGGGCTCAGATAGCACCACACCCAGAAATAACTAGCCGTGTAATCTTAAGCAAGTTATTTAACCCCGACTGCTTAAAAAAAAAATTTTAAAAAAATAAAGGACTTCAAAGCTAGGAAATAGGTGTTATTATATATGGGGAAACTAAGACAAACAAATCAAGTGACTTGAATGCATGGGGTCACATAGCTAGAAAGTGTCTGAGGCCAAATATGAATTCAGGCCTAATTCCAGGTCCTGTACTCTAACCACTACTCCACCTAGTTGCCTCTGAAATGCCTCCTCCCTTGTTAACACTCCTTTGCCCGATTGAAGAACACAGGCTCCTTGATGTCAGAGATGGTCTCATTTTGTATTTGTATCATCGCCAGATCCTATATAAAGCCTAGCACATAGTAGGTGCTTAATAAATATATGTTCCTTCCCCGTTCTTCCTTTAATAAATAGTTAATAAATAAATATTTAATAAAGACAACTTTCAGGGCTCTTTACAACTTAGCCTCATCCCTACATATACAATTTTACTTCTCACTATGATATATGTTCCCCGTATTACAGACAAACCAGTTTGCTTATTATCACAACAAACAATGTTCACCAATTTCCTGCCTTCCCTTACATCATTACCCCCCCTCTCCAGCTAGAAAGTTTTTTCTTCTGTTTATACAAATAGTGTCCATTCTTCAAGACCCAATTCAAGCTCTTAACTCTTTCATTTAAATTTCCCTGACACTCTAGGTCCTCAACCATCTCCCCCTTTGAACTCTTATACTACTTAGTCATAGAATCCTAGAATCTCAAACTTGGAAGGAACCTGTAAAAGGTCATCTGGTCCAATCTCCTGCCTGATATAGGAATCCCTGCACTTCAACCTCTGTTGGAACTATTTCAATAACAATTGAGCTCATTGTTTTTTACATGGATGGAATATACTTTTTTAATGTGATATTTAATTTTTCCTCAATCACATATGAAAACAATTTTCAACATTCATTTTTAAAACTGAGTTCCAAACTCTCTCCCTCTATACACACACACACACACACACACACTCAATTGAGAAGGCAAGCAATTTGATATAGGTTATATACATGTAGTCATACAAAACATATTTCTATATTAGTCATGTTGTAAGAGAAAACATAGACCAAGATCAAAACTCAAGCAAAATAAAGAAAGTGTAAAAAGTATGTTTCAATCTGTATTCAGAATACATCAGTTATTTTTCTTCTTGTGATGGATAGCATTTTTCATTGTTAAGCCTTCAGAGTTGTCTTGAATCATTGTATTGATGAGATTAACTAAGTAATTCACAGCTGATCATCTCACAATATTGCTTTTCCTGTGCACAATGTTTTCCTAGCTCTACTCATTTCACTTTGCATCAGTTCATGTAAGTCTTTCCAGGTTTTTCTGGGAGCATGTAGCTCATCATTTCTTATAGCACAATAGTATTCCATCATAATCACATGCCACAAAGTGTTTTTCCATTTCCCAATTGATGGGCACACCCTCAATTTCCAATTATTTGCCACTAGAAAAGAGCTGCTATAAATATTTGGGCATAGTTCAATATTGCTCTATATAACAGTTGAATCTGAACTGATTAATTTTCAAATCTGTTCATTTTGTTATTGGGTAACTCCAATTGTTAAGAAATTCTGACTTACATTGAGTCAACATCTACCTCCTTGTAACTTCCACCCCTTGGTACTAATTTTGTCCTCTGAGACCAAACAGAATAATTCTAGTACTTTTTCATCACAATAATATTTCAAACATTTTAATGATCAATATTGCCCCACTCTCAACCACATATTTTCTTCCATAGGCTAAATAGCTCCAGTTCTTTCCATCAATACTTACATGACATAGTTTCAAGTCCCCTTATCATTCCAGTAACTCTGCTTTGGACATAACTCTAGGCTGTCAATGTATCTCTTAACATGGTGCCCCAAAGTGAACAAGATAATCCATAATATGATTTGACTAGCACAGAGTTCCACAGTTCTATCCCCTACCTCATCTTGGACATAATTTTTCTAACTAATACAACCTAAGATATATTAGTGTTATGGGTGATTATCTGGGAGAGATCACACTTCAAGCATTATCAACCATTAATATCTTACCTTACTGTAAATGCTTAGAAGATCAGTTGCAGACACTTCTCTGGTCCATGGAGCAATGGGAAACAGGATAAATAAAGTTTTAATGTGGGGGGGGGGGGAGGAGAGAGCTGAGATGACCTAAAGTACTTGGCTCTCTCTAGAAAGGGTGTGCAGAAGAAAAATTCAATGAGGGACTCCAAAGAATTAGGGGGACACTTGTTTATTCATTCAATAAGTATTTACAAAATGTCAGCTATGTGCTAGGTACTATACTAAGCACTGGGCATACAAAGAAAAAATACCAGACAGTCCCACTCTCATTATCTTACATTCTATTGCAGTAGGTATGGGAGAATCATGAAAACAAAGTGTTCAAACTAAATAGCATCAGGGCAGGAGAGGTTGGTTCAGGGAACTATCAATGGGGAGATTTTCTTCCCATGGATAGAACTTCTGTAGGACAAGGTACTTGAGCTGAACTTTGAAAGATGTTAGAAATAGTGAAATGTGGAAGATGAAAAGCATTCCAGGTCTAGAGATCAGCCTTGCTAAAGGCACAGAAATGAGACACATAGGGTTGTATATGGGAAAGAGTTAAGAAGACCAGTTTGGCTGGAACATAAAGGGAATGAAGAAAAATGGCATGCAATAAGCTTGGAAAGGTAGGCTAGAGGCAACTTCTGACTTTTTAAATGCCAATAGAAGAGTCTATATTTTATCCAGAGGCAAATTAGAACCACAGGAGTTTCTTGCTTCTGTGACTCTACAATTCTTGAGCAAGAGGGGGACATGGTAGGACCTATGCTTTAGGAATATCAACTTGGCAGCTGTGAATAGAATGGGGGAGAGACTAGAGAAAAGGAAATTAGGAGGTTATTGCATTAATTCAAGAAAGAGGTGAACCAGCATGGTATCAGTGTGAGTGGATATGTGCTATATGATTATCTGATATCTTTTTTCTTTTTTTTTTTTGAAGGGGAAGGCAAGGCAATTGGGGTTAAGTGACTTGCCCAAGGTCACACAGTCAGTAAGTGTCAAGTGTCTGAGGCTGGATTTGAACTCAAGTCCTCCTGACTCCAAGGCCAGTTCTCTATTCATTGTGTCACCTAGCTGCCCCTCTGATATCTTCTTGATCTATCTCTTTGCATCCCCTGACTAATTACTACCTGAACCCCTACTTTTCATTCACCTGGAAATGTTATCTTTCTTATTCCCTAGAGAACTGGAAGGCACATACAATGTGCCTTGAACTCAAGTGTAATTGTTCCACACATTATCCTCTCATCTTCTATTTTTTTGTATGTGCTTTTAATAGGGAGCATGAGATTCCATATAAATCATTACCACACAAATTAGAATGTAGTAAATATCCAAGAAAGACCTAGAAGACAGAGTTCACTTCTGCCTGAGAGAATCTTGAAGGTGCCTTCAATATTTAACATTATATGATTCTCTGACATTCCTTTTATCATAGAACCAAAAAAAAAGCTTTATCCCTAAAGATGCCCAAGCCTGCAACTATCTATCCCTTCTCTTTTGCTTCCTGACATTTCCATTTGATTGACCTTCCAAGAGCCAGACCTCCCAGCCCCAGCCCCAGGATGGGTCATGTGCTTTTCCAGGCTCATCTAATGCTACACCCCTTCACATTCTCTATGTCTTTGGCAAACTGGATTACTAGAGGTGGCTTGATAGAGTTGTGCTAGAACTGGAGTCAGAAGACCTAGATTCCACCACTTGTGGTCTTGTGACATCAGACTCTCAGGACTGTGGTTTCTTCATCTGCACAATGGCAATAATAATACCTACACTATCTGCCTCACAGGATTATAAGGCTCAAGTGAGAGAATGCGTGTAGAGTGCTTTGCACACTTTAAGGCTAATTCTTATTAATAGTTGTGCTCTCAGATGCGCCACCTTGGGCAAGTCACTTAAACCCTTCAGTGCTCATGGTGGCAGTTCTCTAAGACTACAAATTACAAAGAAGAAGCTGACCTGCATTAGTAGTGGGAATCTCCTTTGAATTCACAACTTTGGCTCCCATCCCTATCTCCCATTGCATCCTGAGCTATTCTGCCTCCAGGTCATGGGAGATGTGAGCTAACCCTGTGGCTCCCCTTCTCTATTCCCATATCTATCTAGCAACAAGTTTCTCCTCCTACAATGCCTAGTTCAGGTACCACCTCCTCCCTTAAATGATCCACTCAATGAAAAGGGCTACTCTTTGAATTCCTGAGACTAGGTTATTTTTTTCCTTAGGCATTTTCTAAGGCATATAGACCAGACATGTGGTTTCACTGGGATAGGGAACTTGCAAACGAGGAAATCTCCACCAATTCAAGGCAGCATATTCTCTGCAACTTAGAAACTTGGAGCTCTGAGGTTAAGTGACTTACCCAGAGTCCCATAACCAGAGTACGGATGAAGTGAGACTTGAACCTGGATCTGCCTGGTTTTAAGACCAGCTTTCTGGCCATTGTGCTGACCCTCCTAGCCACTTTGTAACCTGTAATGTAACCACTCCTTTTTGTTGGCAAGTTGTTGCAGTTGCTCCGTTTGTCATTCCCTTCTCCAGTGGATACGATGGCCCCTTTTGTGCCAAGCCATCAGAGGTTAAGTGACTTACCCAGATTCACACATCTAGGAAGTGTCTAAGGCTGGATTTGAACTCTGGTCTTCCTGACTCTAGGCCCAGAGCTTTATCCACTGAGCTGCCTCTGATCATTGCTTCTATACATGCCTTATCTTCACCTACCCTCTGCCCCCTCAAATGCAGGCTTCTTGAGAGTAGGAACAATGTTGATATTTACGTCATTATATCTGTAGTATTTAACAGGGGGGCTTACACATTTAGGGGTGGGGATGGGCATGGGCAGGTTCTGGGCCCAGGATTTTATCACTATGGAAAATTTGTGATGAGAAAACTCCCTCCATCTGATAGGTGAGTAATCTGGAACTTACAGACTTGATCCACTGAGAAGTCAAAAGACATGCCCAGGATCATATAGCCAGCATATGTCAGAGGCAAGAAGGTGAGTAATCTGGAACTTACAGACTTGATCCACTGAGAAATCAAAAGACATGCCCAAGGTCATACAGCCAGCATATATCAGAGGCAAGACGGGAACCCAGGTCCTCCTAACTCCAAGCTGGCCCTCCATCCACTCTTGTCAGGCTGTCTCTTTTTTCTTTGCATGTAATTGACACTTAATAAATGGTTATTGGGGTTTTTTTAATTGAAGTGAATTGAAATATAGCCCAGTCACTATAGCTTCTAAGAAGCGTAGGTTCTAAGTGACTCCATCATTGGTTTCCCACCCACTTAAGAGTCAAGTTTAAACTCTGCTCCTTGTTCAGAAAGCCTTTCATCTGGTTTCAATATAACCTGAACACATCTCTCATTCCCAGTCTTAGTTTCTGTGGGCTGCTTCTTGGTATGCTCTGTGTGTGCGTGTGTTTGTCTTAAGTCACCTTTTAAAACTATAGTACCAGGAAATTTCACTTTTCTCACTGGCATCACATGCCCATTGTACTTTTGAGACCAAAAAGATTAGTTTATTTCTCCATGAAAAACTTTGAGAGTAACTACAATTTGAATGAACCTTAGTGGACGAAGTTTCAATTATTTAACTTTCAGATGCGGGGGAGGGGGGACAAGAGACAGAGTGTGCATGAGTTTGGAAGAGAGGCTCTCTGAGAAAATGAACTCCTAAGATCATGTTTTTAGAGCTGAAGGGTCCCTCATCGACATCTAGTCCAGGGGTAGGGAACTTCAGCCTCGAGATCACATGTGGCCCTCTAGGTCCTCAAGTGCAACCCTTCGACTGAATCCCAACTTCACAGAATAAATCCCTTTAGTAAGGATTTAGACAAAGGGCCCCACTTGAGGACCTACAGGGCCACATGTGGCCTCAAAGCTGCAGGTTCTCCACCCCTGTCTAATTCCTTCATTTTACAGATGAGGAAACTAAGGGACAAAGAACTGACCAAGATCACACAGGTAATAAAAACCATCGATTCTCCTACAAATAGTGCTGTGGCTCTCAGAGGGACACCTGAGGAGGCTCTGAGGAAACCAGGTGCCATATAGAAAATGTCCTCCTTCAGATTTCATTTTGTTCCCTGACCCAGTCAAACGAGCTTATTTCACCAGGTCAAAGTATCTTTAACCTATTAAAAGGCAGACTTAAGAGTTGTGAAGAAAAAATTCCCTAACACCTCAAATTGTCCAAAAGTGAAACTAGGCCCAGGGAGGTGGAGACATGCCAGCAAAGGCAGACTGACCAATTCAGCTCAACTCAACCAACACTGATCAGACACCCATTCTGTGCCAGGCACTGAGGGTACAAAGACACTGCCTAGGGAACTCTTGTATTATTGTCCAGGTGCCAGCAGGACCAGTCGACTTCTGAGGGCCCCTCTGACCCTGACATTCTGTGAGCTGTCGGAGCTGAAGAATATTACACTGCCCATGGAAAGGAAGGATGGTCAGCAATGTTGCTGGTGGAGATGCTGGGCAGTGCCAAATTCTGGAAGGACAGTGTGGAGTAGAGAGGCCATTAGGTTTAGACTTCAGAGACCTGAGTTTGAATCTCAGTTACTTATTACCTATGGGAGATAAGGTGAGAGCCTCTACCCCTCCTAAGCCTCAGGGAGCTAGTGGTGATTAGACCAGAAAAATCTCTGAGGTGCCTTCCAGCTCTCAAATCTATGACCCTAGAATATTTTCTCTATCTTCGTGAGTGTGTGTGTGTGTTTGTGTGTGTATGTGTGTCTCACTGCCTCTGTCCCCATGTATGTATACACACACAAACACACACACACATTCAGGTGACTGAACTAACTGTACTAATTCCTTGTTTTTTCTTCTTCTTGCCAGGAGCAGGACTGCGCTGCCTTAGAACTTTTCTCTTGTGATATATTTAAATGATATTTAAGGTCTGTCAAGACCTTGCACTTGGTGGTTTTCAAAAGAAATCATTTTTGAGCAGAACTACCTTCTCTGGCATAAAGTAATTGGAAAGTACCACAGATATCTTAATAAAACACATCAAAAGTAACTCTCCCTGGCTTGTTTTGACACGTCCACTTGTGGTTTGTGTCAACTTTAGCTAAACAGCAGGTTTTCTCAGACAGAACAAACCATTAAAATATTCAGCAGAGAAAGCAAATAGAGAGTGCCTTCTCTGTTTGCCTACATTCAAAAAGAAGGAGATACTGAAAGGAGTGGCCAGCAGGACTCAAAGTGCATTTTTTCTGATTCATACCTTTGCCATCTCTATTTGCATAGGATTTAAATGTCTAAGCCAGGGACACCACCAATTTTAAAAAGAAAATGAGGCATTTGAAAATCCCTAGAATACTGGGCCAGTTTCATATTTACAAAGGATTGGCCGGATTTGATGAGTTTGATAAAGGTCAGAAACACTTGAGTAAATATATTTTCTGAGTTTAAGATTAGTACTTTAAAAAAAAAATACCTGTCCTCCAATAAGAAGGGGAAGAAAATCTTGCATTTTGCCCCCTTGACTAACACTATTCTTAGTACTTCCCCCAGAGGACAATCAGGTCAACAAATATAAGCCAGAGAGCAAACCTCTCCATTTGCCCCACCCTATGCATAGGCCCTGAGTAGGGGGGCCAAGGCTTATTTTTATGATCCACTGGGGCTGGGGCCAGGCCTGAGCAAAAATGTGAGGCAGATAAAGTTTATCTGCAGCACCACCCTATCCCTCCACCCCTCACTCAAGGCACATAGTATGCCATCTTTCTGCTACCAAAGGCAATTTTATATGCCAATTTACTGTGCACTGTTAATTGACTTTAAAAGTTCCTTCTGCCAGAAGAAAAAATGAGATGTACAATAAGTCCACAAACATTTTAAAGTATCCACTCTGTGTGAGGCAACAAGCAATGTTCTATAGAGGTAAAGCACTAAAGGGATATTTGGATTCAAATCCCATCTCACAACAACTGGATATGAGACAATGGAAAAGAGTCCTGTGTTTAGAGGCCCTAGCACAGGCTCTCTCGAGTCTAGCACAATGCCTTGTATGTATGCAGATATTCAAAGGATTTCTGATTTCATTATGAAGAGTTTCCAGTGTGGGAACTCCTTCCATCAACAGAGATCGTAACCTACTTATGACTTCAGAGATAAATAAACTAGGGATTCTCCAGGCTTGAGGTATATAGAAATTTCATAGACTGAGTACTGTACAAGGCTATCAGAGATCAGCTCATTCAAGCCTCTCAATTTATGAACAAGTGAACTGAGATCAGACAAATTAAGATTCACCCAAAGCCACACGGGCAATTAGAAGTCCTCAACCCAGAGCAACTGACTATACACACAGACCTCTCTGATCAGTGTAGTGATCAGTCATGGTTCCAGAGGACTGATGATGAAATATACTACATAATTCTTCACAAAGAGGTAGGAAATGGACTAATATGCAGAAGGAGACACACATTTTTGGAAATAGGCAATGAGGGAATTTGTTTACCTTTACTGTGTTTGTATGTTGTTTTTAATTTTTCTCTTTTTTTCTTCAGTTTGTAGAGCAGGTAGGAGAGGAAAAACAAGTTTGGAAAATTGAGAAAGCAATTAAGATTCTAAAGGTCTACCACCATCTCAAAAGACCGAGGGCATGATATTTCATCATAAGTCAGTGAAGGCATTTCTGCAGGGAGCTAACATCATGAGACCCAGATACTTTGCTTTCTGATTATTTAATACAGGCATAGATGTTGGAGAGTCTAGAAGATCGGCTGGTTGGCATGTCTATTAGACAGACTGCCTCTCTCAAATATCAGATGTCTTAAGTGAGCTTTTGGCAGGTGCTGAATCATAGTCATTTCATGACTGAATTCCCTACATAAGGACCTATCATACAGACATTCTGTTTTATTAGTTAAAGTGAAAGACGTATTCTTTGGATACCAGAATAAAGAGGGGAAAGGCTGTCATTTTGCTGTGAGAGGGTGAGTCAGATTAGTGTTTCTGTTATATTAGGAAAGCCAGGGCAGATAAAATTGGGAGTGGGGGGAAGGCAGCAACTATGGACAATAGCACGAAGGGCTTCATCAGCCTGTGCCCCAACCTGAGGTTGCCAAGAACTTCTGAGTTATTGTGTTTCTAAGCTCGTCTATGGCACTGCAGTTGTGACATTGATGGCACTAGAAGAAGGGAGAACCAGAGAAACTGCTAAGATTTCTTTGTGGAAGAAGGATATTTCTTGCTCCAGGTATCTGGTGTTTCTGTTACTCTGTATTATTTGTGCCTCTAGGGGAGCTATGTGTGCTGGGTTCAGCTGAAAGCTGCCTGACATTTGGGGGCAGAGAACAAACATTAAAGGGTCTGGGTGATGATGATTCTGTTGTGCTAAGGTCAGGGACACTCTTCTAACAGTGACATCCTTCTCAACCTTTATCTTTGGTATACTTTTGTCAAAGGTTTTAGGACCCGATAATAGAATGTCACTGGACCTTCACAATTCCCACCAAAGCAGAAAGCCAACCCACTTGGACATTAGTTTGTCCAGCAGGGAAGGGTGCCAGTAAATATAGTAAGTTTTCTCTTCAAGAGGTAGTCTGGGATCTTCTCAAGAACTTATTCAGCTATTTGATTAATACAAATACTTTTTTCCCATAAAACAGCAGTCTACAAAGTAGAGGCCTCAGTGTCATGACCCCAAGGAGATGGTGATTAACCTGTTGACCAATCATGACATCTGTCTCCAACCCAAATGTACCTATTCTTCACCTTTTACAGCCTACCACACCACTCCCCTACTCTGTCCCACCCTTGCCCTATGTACATGCTCTCAACCCTCTGTCTTCTCAGTTTGTCATTGACCCTCAGTACAGTTACAACCTAACCTGATCAAGACACCTCCAGCAAAATATGTTCAGGTAACATTAGGAAAATTTCCATCCTCCTCCATTAGCAGAATACCCACTGGGATAAATACATATAAATATTTTATCGATAGGGGTGCATGATCACAAATGTTTGGAGACTGCAACTGTAGAATACAGAAGAAAAAAAAATTTTAGTCAAACACTTTTAGCTGACAGCCCCGTCCACAAAAGAAACTCAACATTACCCTATTCTAATTCTAAGAAGCGAACTCCAATAGGCTCATCAGGATGAGTTTGTTGCAAAATGTGCCCACAAATTACTGAATAAAATAACCTCTTGGGTAGGGAGAGATTAACCATGCAGATGTTTGTGAATGCCCACCAAATGCAACCATTTTAGCTTCCCTCTAATTAATATTACAATGGTGGGTTTGACCATAGTCAATTAATTAAAATATCTAAGCTGCTTCTTAAGATAGCTTTTGGTAAAAAATGTTGTCAGAATAAAATAGTCTGCTTATCTTATTTTCTATAGCAGGAAGACAGGCATCCAATTAACCTTATAGTTCTTCCAAGTTAAGATAGAGGTTGAGAAAGATGTGGTGCTAGAAAACAGCCTTCTTTGACATCGAATAAGATGGAGATTCCATTTACCATGAGACCACTAGGTAGTAGTGTTTAGATTTTTTTTTCTTTTTGGCCAGACCTATGATTTCATCAGTAAAGCCTTTTTCACCATCAAGTGAGAAACTTCCTCTACCAATGCAGATCACTACTTCCTTTGCAATTTATACTATTAGAGAGGATTATTAACATTTTACATATATATTTATATATATGCTTATATACTATATAACATGTTACAGTATATATTATAAATAATATTAGAGAATATTTATCATATTAGAAAGGGCACTGAAAGGTGGCTTTTCCAGGGTCCTCATCAATGCTGTGGGACTTGGCAGAGGAAGGACTAGAACCCAAGGCACACAGACTCCAAGGTGAGTTATCTATCCACAATGTTGTGTCTAAAAAAGGCCCTGAAAAAAGCACCAATAATCTAGGATCTATGTGAAGGTTGTAATATTTGGCCCATAGACTATTCCTTTCCATTGAGTTACAGACTAATAGATCAATGAATTTAGCAAATTGTCTTAAAAGGATGTGAAAGTGACCAGTGGTAAAATAATTATGTGTTAAGTCCTGCTTGCCCTTCATGTAATACAAAAATTATTCTCTCAGCCTGGAATGGTTCTCTCTTTCCTCTCTACCTGTAAACACATAACCCAGGATTCCATCCCTCATGGTCTAACCCAAGTTTCTACCTCCAACCCAAAGCCTTTTGGGATACTCTATTCTGCCTCCTTTCTCTAAACTCCTATTACATCCTGCCAGTAGGAATTATGTACTATTTTTGATTCCTTTATTATTATTTCACCTACTATACATGGTCCCTAAATGGATTATAGGACCTTGAGGGCAGGGGCTTCTTTACTTCCCCTGTATCTTACATAACATCTAGTATATTGCTGGCAATATAGTCAGCAATTGGTAATTGTCTGACTTATTGATTGATTGGAGTTTGGGGAGGGTGGGGCCATGGGACTAGAACTTCAAATGATCCTAACTCAGTATGTGTTGAAATTGCTAGAGGTCAATCATTGGTGAAAATGAGAAATACAACTGAGTATGGATAATTAACATAATTCCACAGACAGGGACATAGGGAGAAACTGAAGAAACAAGTGCTCATTGTTCTTCTATGTGTTTAGACTATTTCCAAAGAAACTGTATGTAAATATGTCATTTTAGTTTGGGCCTTTAAGTTTGGGTTGTGTGTTGAATAGATGTGTTAGCTTAGAAATTTGTCACCATAACATACAAAGTGCTAGAAAAAAGATGAGGGAGATGGCTAAACCAAAGCTAAGAATAGAATCTAATTTATGCAAGTTGATTATACTTGTAGCAAGAGTGATAATTAGAGATATTTTGAAAAAAAGAGAGAGAGAGAAAGAGAGACTGGAAAGTGAAGATAATTGGAAGATTTATTTACTCACTGTTTCTCCTAGGCTGATGGATAGATCTGAATGTAATCTTTAATTATATTAATATGAAAACAATTATTGATATTCACAAATATGTTTCACAGAACTTCAAAATGATCCAGATGCACATGAACCTCTAGAACCATCTTTTTTTAAAAATGTCAAATACCTCTTTTGAATATCTTTCCTATTTTGAAAAAAAATAAATTAACTGTAGAATAACTCGATCCTTTAAAGATAATTATCTTCTATTAAATTAATTAACATCATCATTGTCTTCAGTCAAGGTTTGGGTTTTGAAAATTAATCCTTCCTTTCTAAATTTCATTACTGAATTTTCCAAAGAAAAGCATGTTAATAGTCTGACTTTGTCAACAAACAAAATATAAAGGCATCTGGGAACTTGAGGGGGAAAAAAAGCAAACTATGGAGACCATTGTCATCTAGGTTTCAGGCCTGAGGATGAACTACAGAAGAGGAAAAAGAAGATGTTTCAAATTCAAACCCAGGGTACAGGTGTAAATTACAACTCCTTCCTGGGTGGATGGAGAGAAGAAAGGGACAGGGCTAAATGCAAAATCGGAATTAGGAACTGTAGCAGCAAGCACCCCAAGCGTCCTCAGGGTTTGCAGCTACCATAGGTTCTTGGATCAGCTTTGTTAAAGGAAAGCAACTCAAAATGGGTTAACAAGCTTACTTTAATCAGTCAGACATATATCGTTTACCTTGTTCAGGGGAAAAAGGTCAGCACCCCAAACTTCAAAATATACAGACAGAATTATCAAGACATTAACAGATCAAGTAGACAGCTTTCCAAACTGTCCAACCATTACATCCATACCCAGTCAACATCTGGGTTTCCACATCTGGGTTTTTTAAAGCCGGGGGACTCTCAACAACGGCTTCCCAGAATTCAGATCAAATCACAGAACACTTCTCAAAGTGAGTCCCAAAACAAAGCTACACATCAGGGCTTATATAGCCTTCTCCTGGCTCAGAGAATGTAACAACCTTATTGACTCACTGGCCAATCAAGAAGTATCTACTGAAAAACAAGCCTCCCTCCCCAGGCTTCAGGTGCATTTTAGCCTAGGAGCAGGGAAGATCTTCCAAATTTGCATTCCCATTACAGGAACCAATAACAGAGTAACATAACTAGATTTCCATGACCAAAATCACTTTCAGAAGGATGTGAAAATGTATCAGGCCCAAATCTTAAAATCATAATGAGACAACAGACTAAATATGTTTCACGTCATAGGATTTTGAGCTAAAGGGGATCTGAGAGACCATGTAATCCACTCCTCCTCATTTTACAGATGATACAACTGAGACTCAGAAAACAGTGCCTTCACCATCATCTTGGTAAAGGGTCTGAATCTCTTCTCTGACTTGCTGCTGTGTAACCTTGGTCACATAAGTCATCTAACCTTTTTTCAAGTTTCAGTTTCCTCAAATGCAAAATATAGACAACAAAACTTAATGCCTTAATCCATAGAGCTGTTGTGAGTAGTGTTTTATATACGCCTTGAAGCATTAAAGAAATGTGCATCATTATCCTGAGTGTCCAGTCACTCGTGTTTTGGATAAGTTAAAAAAAGTATAACCTTTTAATAACTAGTTAATAGTATAACCTCATATTATACATAATAACCTCATAATAACAGGAGATAATGCTGAAAACAATAGGTTCGACAAAGAGTGATGTTAGCAAGAGCACTGGGTGCAAGAGAGTTTGACAGGGAGATGCAGTAGATGGGGGTGAAGGGCATGGCCTCAATGATGGAGAGAGATTTTTTTACTATGCATTTCAGGTGGTACAATGGATAGAGTGCTAATCTTGGAGTTAGGAAGACCTGAATTCAAATCCAGTCTCAGCTGTGTGATCCTAGGCAAGTCATTTAACCTGTCTGCCGTGGTTTTCTCAACTGTAAAATGCGGCTAACAGTACTAACCTCCCAGAGCTGTTGAAAGGATCAAATGAGACAATATCTGTAAAGCACTTAGCACGGTACCTGACACACAGTAGGCTCTAACCTTACTTCATCCCCCTATTAGGCTACGTTTGAACTCAGTGCTTCTACTGCCATCACTGGATGGCTTTAAGAAACAGGTAACATTTATGAGGATCGTAGGGATTGAAGCTAGAAAGGGCACCTCATTCAACCCCCTGTTTTTATACATATGGAAATAGGTCTGGATAGTTTTAAATGGTGTGTAGGTCACAGAGCTAGTAAGTGCAGAGTCAGGATGTGGATCCAAGTCTTGTGACTTGATGTGCAGAGCTCTGCTTTTTCCCACTATACCAACATTGTATTCTCTTCCTTTGACCAAACACTGAAGCTGAGTTAGATAGGCAGATAAGAATATAGAGGATATTCAGCATGGGCAAGCAACATTAAAAAAAAATGTGGAGGCCAAAATAAACGCGATTTGTAGGATGGGGAATAGTGAGGAGACTGGACTAACTTGAGAGTGACTTTGGTAACTGGGAGAGATAAAGTTAGGTAAGAAGGGTGGAACCTTGAACTATAAAGAAGAGTTTGGACTCAAGGTGGTAAGCAGCACACTGAATAAGAGAATGGATTGATAGAGATGGGCTGTCAGGAAATAACAAAGATAGTTTGCCTTTTTACCATGCTTGATGGCTTGTTTTCCTTAGGGGAAGGGTCCACCACTTAGAAGGAATTCAATCTATTTTCTGAGTGGTGTTGGAAAGCAGGCAGAACTTTTTCAACTGGATGTGGAATTAAAGTGGTTATTCTCCTTTCAATTGATGCCTACGTTGCTAGTTGGTATGTTTGTATACCTCAAGCTCTCTGGACCTAGGATTATCATAAATCTATTAAAAACTATTTTCCCAAATGATAGAAATCCACTGATTTGGGGAACACAATTTTGGTCCCAGAGATAAAAGGGCTTATGAGCAGAGCAACCACTAAGACCTCAAGAAAGTTTTAGGGCAAGGATTCCACAAATAGGGTTAGATAGTGTTGAACAGAACATCTTCACATTTCCCTAAATGTGACAGTCTTAAGCTTCTTTCTCTGCGTTGGCTTGTTTTATTTTACTTTTCCCCCAAATGCAAATACTAGGAGTTGGGAGGGGAGAGAAAACGATAGCACATGAAAGCACAAACATTTTAAGGTAAATAAATTGAACAAATTCACTTCTCTGCCAGAAGGAATAGGAAGAAAGCACTAGAAGCTTGTGTCAGGAAAGAGGAAATAGAAAACCAATTTCACTAGGTGGTTGGCCTCAACAAAGATAGTGGTATGACTAAAACTGAGCATAGAAAGGAGGCGTGGACCTCAAGGTGATCTCTTGCCTGTACTGAGTCCCCCAGAAAGTTTATCACTCCAGTCTGGATCCAGCCTACTTAACCCATCCTGTCTCAGGTTCCTTGAGTCAAAGAAAAGTCACCTCTGGGGGCAGTTATTATCTCAACACTGGTGAATTTCCTCTCAGTTAAAGCATTACCTCCCATGAAGTCTTGCCTAATCCTTCAAACTATTAATGCCTCTCCTAGCCATCAAATACCTTGTATTCTGTATCTACTTACTTGTGTACAGGTTTTCTCTTTCACAGGATGCAAGTTCTCTGAGGGCAGGACTTGTTTCATGTTTATCTTTGCATTCCCACTTTTGTTGCCAACTTTGGTGCTTAGCACATGGTAGGCACTTAATAAATGATTACTGACTGATGAAGCTAGTAGATTAGAAAGGACAAAACACAAATGGCTGCTAAGGAATGAAAACTCAAGTTAATTGGGGAGATCATAAGAGAGCACCCAGATGCCTATGCTTGGTTTAAGTGACCAGGCTCAAACAAATTACACTGCAGGGTTTTGAAAGAACTTGCCCAGATACAAACAGCCATCTCTGAAGACTGTGGAAGATGTACTGCAGAGGGAGAAAAGAGTGTACAGGCTCACAGACTTGGTAAGCCCTGGCACAGGGCATTATGGGCATATGGCTGCTTATTCTTCTTTCAAATATTCCCAGGAAAGAAGAGTCTTCAGGAACCTGTCCCTGAGCCTGACCATCCAGATACTCAGCATTCCTTTCTGACATTTCACCTGAGAAAGGTTTGGTTCTACAAAAGGCAGTAATCCCACACTTTATCTGTAGGGAAATCTCATGCAGATGGACCTACTGATAAAGTACTCCCTAGTCACAATAAGAATGGAGCAGCTAAGTGGAACAGTGGATGGAGTGCTAGACTTGGAGTCAGGAAGACCTGTGTTCAAATTCAGCCTCAGAAATTTCCTACCTTGTGACCTTGAACAAGTCAATTAACCTCTGTTTGCCACTGGAGAAGGAAGTGGCAACCTACTCAAATATTTTTGCTAAGAAAACCCAACAGACAGAGATCCATGGAGTCATGAAGAGTCAAACACAACTGAAATAACTAAACGACAACAATAACAAAGCAATAAGAATAACTGGTATTGATAAATGATGCTTTAAAATTTACAAAATGTTTTACATTCACTAATTCATCTGAGCCTCTGAACAAACCTGTAAAGTAGGTTCTGCAGTGGCTATTATCCCCATTTCACAGCTAAGTCCGATTGCTGTTCAAAGCCCTTTCCTGTGCATTTCCAAATCTGATTCTCAGTGTTATCACCCTTTTACAAGTGAGGATCTGAGGTTCAGAGAAGTTAAGATTATTCATATAATAAGTAAATAGCATGAATCAAAACTCAAGCCCAGATCTTCTGACAAAGAATATACTATTCTTCTCATTATGTCACCCTACTCAGACTCATAGCTACATTTCTCTTTTGAAAGCACTGAGACCCTTTCTATGGGTAAGATATCAGTGAGAAATTTCAATATTGGCTGAATGAAATGACTCTTTCTAGGAAATGAGGTAGAGAGTGTGAGGCCAGGAGAAAAAGGCAAATCCAATCCAGGCATTATCCCTCTGGTGTAGGGGTTTCCATGAGGCAAAATGGACAATTTTAATAACACAAAGTTTTAACAGGTTTTGTACAAACAAAACCAATGCATCTACAATTAGGAGAGAAACAGGAAATTGAGTGGTGGGAAATCTTCAAAAGTTTCTCTGATAAAAGGTCTCATTTCTTTGACATTCAAATTTATAAGAGTCATTCCTCAATTGATAAATGGTAAAAGAATATGAGTAGACAGTTTTCAGAAGAAGAAATACAAATTATCAAAAGCCATTTATTTGAAAAAAATCTAAATCACTAATAATTAGATAAATGCAAAGTAAAACAACACTGAAATAACTTATACCCTTCAGATTAGCAAAGCTGACAAAAAAATGACAAATGTTGGAGGGGCTATCGGAAAATGGCACCTTAATGCACTGTTAGTGGAGTTGTTGACTGGTCTAGCTATTCTGCAAAACAATTTTAAACTATACCTAAAAAGCTGTTCTATGCATGCCTTTTCACCCAGCAATACCATTACTAGGCCTTTATTCCAAAGAGATCAAAGAAAGAGGAAAAGGCTATATATATGAGGATAGTTATAGAAGGTCTTTTTTTGGTAGCAAAGAATTGGAAACTAAGGAAGTGCCCATCAGTTGGGAAATGGCTGAACAAGTTATGGTATAGGCACATGACAGAACACTTCTGTGCTATAAGAAATGATAATGGGGAGGTGAAGCCAAGATGGCAGAGTAAAAGCACAAACCTGGCATGGGTTCCGGCTTCAACCATCTCAAATACCTGTAAAAAATTGCTTTAAACAAATTTTAAATCTACAGAACCCACAAAAAGACAGAGAGAAACAAATCTCCCACTGAAGGCAGGCTGGCAGGCCAACAGGAAGGTCTATCACACTGAGCTGGGAGCCAAGTGCAGTGCCCAGTGAGCTGCAGTTCTGGACCCAGCATGGCCCCAACCAGCACCCAGACTAGCCAGAGCAGACTTCAGGAGAGTGAATCACCAACAGCTGTGGAGGTTTCCAGACTCCTCAACCCATAAACGCCAAAGAGAAAATAAAAGGTTAGTCGGGAACTCTATTGTAAGCGTGAAGGAACAGTGTGTTCTAGTCCCTGCCCCCATGGCAAGAAGTGGCAGAAGGCAGAGTGGTGCAGTGTGGCTAATTTCAAACTCCTGGCATGCAGATTGTAGGGGGACAAAGCAATCATTAAGAGGGTAATTACTCTTGCTTTGACCTACCTGGAACTGAATCATGGTCTTAGGTGGTAGTCCTGGGGTGTGTGGCCAGTGAGCCAGAGCTTGTGGGGGCTATAGAGAGGGCACCCTCCTAATAGCTCTGGCAGCTGCAAAAACCCCAGCAATTTGGGACAAAGCTCTCTCCATTCTGCAAGCAGAGTTCTGCTGTGGCAAAGAGCTAAAAAGTCACTAACTGACAAGATGAGGAAGCACAATCAGACCATAGAATCCTTTTTTGGGGACAAAAATGGTCAAAGCATGGAACTGGAGGAGGTCTGTAAAGTCAGAACTCCTACATCAAAAGCTTCCAAGAAAAATACTAACTGTTCACAGGCCATGGAGGAACTCAAGAAGGATTCTGAAAATCAAGTAAGAGAAGTGGAGGAAAAACTGGGAAGAGAAATGAGAATGATGCAAGAAAATCATGAAAAGAGAGTCAACAGCCTGCTAAAGGAGATCCCGGAAAAAAAAAAAACATTTAAATGCTTTATTAACTTCTGATTTACATCATTCATTTCCACCAGATTTTGAGTTACAAATTTTCTCCCTGTTTTTCCACTACCCACCGCCCCAAATTAGCAGTCCCACAGGATATCCCCTCCTCCAATCTGCTCTCTCCCATATTTTCTCCCATACTCCTTTCGACTTTTCCAGTGGATCTCTATGCCTCAGTGCCTGTATAGCTTATTTCCCAATTACATGAAAAATAGTATTAATAATAGTACATATATATACACATATATATATATACATATATATTGAATATTTGATTTTAAAACTTTTAATTCCAGATTCATTCCCTTCCTTCCTTGTCACCCACCCTTACTGGGAAGATAAGCAGTTCAGTATAGGTTGTACATGTGTGGCTAATGCAAAACAATAACATAGTAGATTTATTGTAAAAGACTAACTATATTTCCCTCCCTCCTATCCCACCTCCCACTTGTTCTATTCTCTACTTTGATCCTGTACCTTTTCAAAAGTGAGTGCTTCCAACTTCCTTCCCCCCCAGCCTGCCCTCCCTTCCATCATCCATCCCCCCTCTCATCCTCTTCTGCCCCTACTCTCCTGGAGGGTGAGATACCCTATTTAGTGTGTATTTCATTCCCTCCTCAAGCCAAATTCAATGGGAATAAGGTTGACCCATTCCCTTTTGCCTTCCTATTCTTCCCCTCCATTTTAACCATTTTCCCTTGCCTCTTCTATATGTGATAGTTTACCCCAATCTCTCTCCCCATCTCCTCTCATTATAGTCCTCTCTCACCTCTTAATTTCACCTTTTAAGTATCATCCTTCGTGTTAAATTAGTCCTGTGCCCTCCATATATGTATACCTGTAAACATATATACACCCATTCACATATGTATTCATATGCCCATATATTCCCTTCAAACACTGAGAAAAGTTTTATAAGTTACAATTATTATTTTTCCATGTAGGAATGTTAATAGTTCAAGTTTGATGAGGTCCTTATGATTTCTTTTCCCTGTTTACCTTCTCATGCTTCTCTTGCTTCTAGTATCTGAATGTCAAATTTTCTATTCAACTCTGTTTTTTTCAACAAGAATGCTTGAAAGTCCTCTATTCCACTGAATGACCATATTTTCCCCTGAAACATGATACTCAGTTTTGCTGGGTAGGTGACTCTTGGTTTTAATCCCAGCTCCTTTGACCTCCGGAATATCATATTCCAAGCCCTTCGATCCGTCAGTGTAGAATCTCCTACCCAGCAAAACTGAGTATGATGCTTCAGGGGAACATACGGTCATTCAATGAAATAGAGAACTTTCAGGCATTCTTGATGAAAAAAATCAGAGCTGAATGGAAAATGTGACTTTCAATTACAAGAAGCAAGAGAAGCATGAGAAGGTAAACAGGAAAAAGAAATCATAAGGAACTTATTAAAGTTGAGCTGTTACATTCCTACATGGATGTAGCAGCAAGCACCCCAAGCGTCCTCAGGGTTTGCTGCCAGCACTGGTTCTTGGATCTTCTTTGATAAAGGAAAGCAACTCAAAATGGGTTAACAAGCTTACTTTAATCAGTCAGATATGTATCTTTTACCTAGTTCAGGGGGAAAAGGTCAGCACCCCGAACTTCAGAATATACAGAGAGAATTATCAAGACAGAAACAGATCAAGTAGACAGATTTCCAAACTGTCCAACCATTACAACCATACCAAACAACATCTGGATTTCAAAGCCAGGGGGCTCTGGACAACGGCTTCCCATAATCCAGATCAAATTACAAAACACTTCTCAAAGTGAGCCCCAAAACAAAGCTACACATCAGGGCTTATATAGCCTTCTCCTGGCTCAGAGAATGTAACAACCTTATTGACTCACTGGCCAATCAAGAAGTATCTACTGAAAAACAAGCCTCACACCCCAGGCTCCAGGTGCACTTTAGCCTAGGGGCAGGGAAGATCTTCAAAATTTACATTCCCATTACAATGGAAATACAATAATTGTAACTCATGAGACTTTTCTCAGTATGAGGATAGTTGAAAGGAATATATATGTATTGTGTGTATATATATATATATATGTAAATGTATACATACATATATATGCATGTATATGTATACATATATATGTATATATAGAAGGGTGTGTGTATAAATATATGTGAGTGTGTGCATATGTATGTACATGTATACACAGACAGGGCACAGGATGGGTTGAATATGAAGGGATGATATCTTAAAAATAAAATTAAAAGGTGAGAGAGTAATATATTGGGAGGAGAAAGGGAGAGATAGAATAGGGTAAATTATCTCATATAAAAGAGGCAAGAGAACGTTGTTACAATGGAAGGGAAGAGCAGGAAAGTGAAAGGAAATGGGTCAACCTTACTCTCACTGAATTTGGCTTAAAGAGGGAATTATAAACACACTCAATTGGGTATCTTACCCAGCAGGAAAGCAGGGGGAAGGGGATAAGAGGGGGGTGATAGAAGGGAGGGCAGATTGGGTGACAGGATAGTTAGAAGCAAACACTTATGAAAAGGGACAGGGTCAAAGTAGAAAATAGAATAAGTGGGGGGGGCAGGATAGGATGGAGAGAAATATAGTTAGTCTTTCACAATATAACTACTATGGAAATGTTTTGTGTAAGTACACATGTACAATGTATGTTAAATTGCTTGTATTCCCAGTGTGGGAGGGTGAGGAGGGAAGAAGGGAAAGACTGGAACTCAAAGTTTCAAAAACCAAATGTTAATACATACAACTGGGAAATAAGATATACAGGCACTGGGGTATAGAAATCCATCTTACCCTACTAGAAAGTTAGGGAGGGGATAGGGGAGGTTATAAGATAGAACAGATCGGGGCAAGGGGTATTCAGTAGGCTTACTACTTTGGTGGGAGGTAGGACAAAGACATAGAGAAAAATTTGTACTTCAAAATCTTGTGGAAATGAATGTTGAAAACTAAAAATAAATAAATTGGAAAAATGATAAAGGGAATTATTTCATAGAAAAGTAGAAAGACTTTTATAAACTGATGCTCAAGTCACATTGTTAGTGAGTTGAAAGAACCAGAACCAGAGCCCATATTCAGTCAATCACTGAGGCAATCAAAGTTTATTAAATGACTATTATATGCCAGGCACTTTGCTAAATGCTGGAGATACAAAGAAAGGTAAAAGATAGTCCCTACTCTCAAGGAGCTCACAGTCTAAAGGGAGAAGACAACATGTAAACAACTAAGTACAAACAAGCTATATATAGGATAAATTGGAAATAACCACTAGGGGAAAGTACTAGAATTAAGGGGGACCAGAAAAAACCTTCCTATAAAAGGTGGGATTTTTAAGTGGGACTTGAAGGAAAATGGGGAAGCTAGGAGGTGGAATCTACTTTGCGGTAAATCACGTAGCCACTACTCTTTATTATCCACTATTATCCCATGTAGAATCACACAGAGAAAGAGAGAGGGAAAGACAGAGAGAGAGAGAGAGAGAGAGAATAAAGATTTAATTATTCCTAGTTGGGCTTACATAAAACCTGAACCTGGCCCAGAATTATAGTTTGAGTGTTTGGGCTTCAACACCCTCCTCCAAAGCAACAAGAGCTTCCACACTTGGTCCATACACATAAAGGAAGAGTCTGACCCAGCTGTACTTTCTGCAAGTCCTTTAAGGCAAGGGAGGCAACCGCCCATTTCTCCACTCTGAACCCCTTACTGCAAAGCCTAGCAACCTTCCTTCTTTCCCCATGAATCCATGAGGCTAGAAAGGTCTATTCCATGTGAGTAATGAGATGGAAATCTGGGAATTCAACCACAATAAATCAAGTGTAAATCAAGTAAGAGGAAACTGATAGAATTCTCCAAAACTCTACAAAGTGTGCAGCATCCTAACATCACTGTGAAAAGCTAATTTTGTCCCTGAGAATATGAAATCATTTCTCCTTAGCCTAACAGCATGGATACTTGTGATGATAAATATCTTATATTTTTTCCTATGCTTTTGAAGTTTTGAATACCCTAGGCAGGTGTTTCATTGGCCTTGCCTTTTATTTTATCCTTTTATATCTCTGAATTTAATTCTGTAGAGTCCAGGCAGCAGAAAGGGAGTAGATAGATTGAGACAATTTCATTTATTCCACAAGTGTTTTTTGAGTGCACTGTGCTAGGTGCTAAGGATTCAAGGAAAAGAAAGACATGGCCCCTGCCCTCATGAAGCTTATAATTCAGTAGAAAACATAAGGTACTTCTCCAAGTAATAGAAACACAAGGTTAAAGAGGAAAGTTCAGAGTATAAGAACATGGGTGTTCAGAGGAGACAGAGAATATGTCCACCTCAGAGAAATATGAAAAGGTATATCATCTGATCAGGACCCTGAAGGATAAGGGATTTGAAAGGCATAGAATAGCTGTACTGGGATACAGACTGTCTGAACAAAGGGAAACAATGGGAAGCAAGACTGGAAAAATAGTCATGGAAGGCCTTGAATGTCAGGTAAAGAAAAGAATTTTTACCTTATTTATTAAATAATGGGACCAAATTAAAAATGCAATATGTTTTTTTTTGGTTTTAGCTTTTGCCTTTTATAAGATAGAAGCTAAAGAGCCTTACTTCACTGTCTCTGGAGCCAGAGTTGTAAAGGGGTCACTTGACAAAATTGTCTAAGTCAGCAGACCGATCTCTCTCTAACTAGACCCCCCACTGTAACACTTGCCTGAGTGACTAAATTGGGGGAAAAGTAGCTATGTAGAGAAGAGAGGGTTTCTTTTTTCCCTTCATTTTTCTCTCTAACTCTAATTCAGACAGAGATGATTTAAAGCACCTATGATAAGAAAGCAGCTTACAAGCTCTACTCTCTGGGTCATGCCAAGTAGCAATGGGATGAGGTCTAAGGCTACAGCACTTTGCTGAGAAGAGAGCAGAGTCTGAATCAATCAAGGGAAAATGGTCCTTGCCTCCTGCCTAAGCCATATTGTGGCCTGAATTCAGCACTTTTCTCACCTACTTCTCTGAATTTCTAGGACTTGGTCCCTATAGGAAGCTCCATAATCTTACCCAGGAATGGCCAGCAACAATGTGGTTTAAAAGTCTTCTCTTTAATGTATCCTCCCTACCCCAACCCCCAAGACTGATGACACTCCCTCATTTCCACCCCAAGCTCTGCAGTGTCCTCAACATCACTTTACCTTTCTTCCCTCTCAAAACCTGCTCTCAAAAAAATCTCTGGTCATTGCATTCACACTAAGGTATTAATTACATATGAGACTTAACGTGTTAGCACTCCTGGAAATACTTATATTTTAACACACTCAATCAATAAACATTTTTTATAGGTGTCAGGACTGTGCTAAGTTCTGAATTAATAACTCAGAATAAATAAGGAAAGAATCTAGAAAAGCTTAAGTTCAGGCATGAGTGAGCAAGTGGAAAAGGTATTTCATAAGGGGGAGGGGCAGCTAAGGACACCCACCTGGTTCTCTGTATGACAACTTGTATAGAATTGCGTTTTCATATGTATATGTAAGGCAGACCTGGGTATATCAGTGTTATAGGATTATAGAGGCTAGAGATAATCTTGTCCAATCCCTCATTTTACACATGAGGAAACAGAGACCCAGAGAAGTAAAGTAACTTGCCCAAGATCAAACAGGCAAGTGGCTGGAGCCATGATTCAAACCCAGGCCTTCCAATCTTAAATCCAACTTATCCTCCCACTGCACGAGGCTACCTCTGCTATTAATTTTTCCACCCTGCCCTAAAAAAGCAAAATGGCACTGTGTAGAGAATGCTGGGCCCAGAGTCAGAAAAACTCATCTATGTGACCCTGGTCACCCTGTTTGTCTCAGTTTCCTCATATGTAAAATGAGTCACAGAAGGAAATGTCAAACCACTCCAGTATCTTTTCCAAGAAAACCCCAAATGGGGCCACAAAGAGTTGGACATAACTGAAAAATGACTGAACAAAGAAACTAGAGAAGCCTTAATTCTTTGACTCATTCAGATATGAATGTTTAGGTGAGAGTCCATAATTATTGCCCCTATTCCTTGGATTTCTCATGGTCTCCCTTATGGAGTTCTTTTTTTAAATCACATGCCCACTGATAAAAGATAAATCCAGTGCAGCTTCCAATGGTTCTCCCCTTTCCTGCCTTCTAGCAATAAGAAAGGTTTGGTAAAGTCACAATCAGCTGGGATTCACACCTTCTTCTCTTAACATCCAGATGCCTCTTTTACAAATGCCTCAAAACCAAATTTTCTAATGTACTTTCTTTACACATGTGATGCCTTTCAAATGAGGTCATGGATGTGAAAATAATTTGAAAAATATAATATAGTAAACTTCTTGAGGGTAGAGATAGTATATGAGTGTGAAGGTAACAAAAAGAGACATGGGTTTGGAGTAAGATTTTAGGAGTCTCAGTTTACTCATCTATAAAAGGAGGGTAATACCATTTGCCCTATCTCACTGAGTTGTTGTGTGAAACATGTTTTCTAAATCTTAAAAGTACTACATAAATAAGCGTTACTATTCTCCACCTCTCCCTTTATACTTAGTGCAGTGATTTTTTGTGATGAATAAGAAATGTATATCAAATGTTGAATTAATTATTAGTATTAGAGTAGTACTCCTACTTAACCAATCTTCTGGCAACCTTCTCTTGTTGGAATATAGTCCCTAGTATAGTTAACTGAAAAAGATCTCTGTATATTCAAAATAGTGGTCACAATGTTCCTCTGCTAAAGCCATATGTTTCACCATAGGGCTTACTCAGATTCTTACTCACTGGGATTTGACATGATTTTTTAACAGACTGGTTAACTGGTTTCCCAGCAAATTAGAAGCAAGGTAGTAGGAATATTTTTGAGGCAATTACAATGTAGATAATGCCAACACACAAGAACTCACATTTACATAACATTTAAAGCTTGCAAACAGCTTTCTTTCCAACAATGCTGTGGGGTACATGCTATAAATATTTATCCCTGGACTACCCCCATTCTGGTCTCTAAGAATAGTGCCTTCGACATCAGAATACCCCCCACCAAATGTGAATTGCCCCATCTGGTCCAATGGGTTGAGCTCATTCGTTCATTCTACAATTTCAAGCCCATTCTTAGCCAACTGGGATGCTTCCTACTTTCGGATGGCTTTTGGTTTTCTACCAACATTTTAAATAATTACTAGCTAACTGAATATCTATAGGGGGAGAAGAAAAGAAGTTATAAAATATATTTGTTATATTTATACTTCATCGAAAAGAAAGAATAATTCAACCTGTCATTTCACACCAAAAATTATAAAAGACACAATTTGCACACAAATTCTTTTCAAGCGAATTAATATTAATTGAACACCTATGTGATGCTCAATCCTTGTAGGGATAGTGGTATTAAACTCAAATAGAAATGGGGGCCACAAAACTATACATAAGGATCCCTGTAGGCTGCATACTGACTCAAAAAACCATGCATTAACATTATCTATGTTCTGTTGTATTTTTATTTATGTCATTAAATATTTCCCAATTACATTTTAATCTGGTTCAGAGTATTGGGACAGAAATGTGGTCCGCATGTCTGACACTTCTGTTGTGGGGAATATGGAAGTGGAGTAAGACAATTTCTACCTTTAACAGATTTGTAATTTACCTGGGGAAGGCAGGATAAGTTATGGCATCAATGTGTGTGGGACCAGAAGAGAACTGGAACTGGAATGGTGCCACCTACTAACATGGTTATGAGAATGATTCCATCTCAGCCCTGATCATGCTCTTCCACTCATCTGACATTTTGGACTTGGCAAGAGAGCAAAGGGAGCGTGAAAGAAAAAAAAAGTTAAGGAAAGGTAAAGAAATGCCATTTCTCCTTCTTTCTACTTTTTTTTTTACATTTCACTGTAGGGTTCCTACCTCTCATCAACCTTTTAAGATCTAGTTCAGTTCAACCTCTTCTACAAAGCTTTCTCCAGTAACTCCAACGGACAGTAATCTCTCCTCTTCCTAAATCCCTCGCAACTCAAATTGCCTAGACCATAAATTCTCACACTTGATTCCATTCTGTTAGCACTTGTCCTGATTGTATCTTCCCTTCCTATTTCTTTCATGTAAGCCTTCTATCTTCAAAAGATTCTCTTTCATTAATTTTATCAATCCTTAACAGGATATTTCTTCCAATAAACAACTGATTCCTTTTAGGACAATTAAAACAAGCTCATGTTTTATTAATGAATCCAACCTTCAGAATTATGGATTTGAGTTAGAGCTATCTCAGATTAGCTTCATCATGTTTTGGTAGTTGTTTTTTTTTTTTAACCTTATTGATGAAGTCCTTAGGGAGGGGACAGGCCTGGTTACTCCTTTATTTAGCAGACACTTGGGAATCTGGTTAAGAAGATGAGTGTGGTTGCAACACCATGTCTCTCCAAAAAAAATTATTAGGATAGAGGTGAATGTTGGTGGGCTGGACTAAAGCACTGCACAAAGTGATGAATTACAAGAGAAAACAATGTAATCTATGCCTAGTTAATTATCTTCTTTTTCCCTAGGTTGTACATATAACTTATCTCTATTTATGTTATGTATAACAGCCAACATTTAGCAAAATATGAGGAAGAAGAATAGTTCCTGTTAAGGACCCAATGCCTTTATAGAAGCAGGCAAAAGGAAAACTTACTACATTAGGTAGAACTATAATGTAATGGAACAAGAGTTAGACCACCTATAGAGCCGGATCTAACTTAGATCTAGACCCATAGAGTTGACCTCTACTACTTTCCAAGTCACAAGATCACACATTTTAAACTCGAAGGGTTTTAAACCAGAAAGCATCTATAACCTACCTAGTTATTGGCCTGGAGGAGAAAGAGGTCTCAGGGGTAAAAATACTCTTCTAAGGACCCATATGTACAAGAATGTTTATAGCAGCACTTTTTGTGGTGGCAAAGAATTGGAAATCAAAGAGATGCTCTTCAATTGTAGAATAGTTGAACAAATTGTGGTATATGAATGTAATGGAATACTACTGTACTATAAGAAATGAGGAGCAGACAGATTTCATAACAACCTGGAGAGACTTACATAAACTGATGCTGAGTGAGAAGAGCAGAACCAGGAGAACATTGTACACAATTACAGACACATTGTTTCTGTGATGACTAACTTTGATAGAATGAGCTCATCTCAGCAATGCAAGATTCACGATGGAAAAGGCTATCCACATCCAGAGAAAGAATTATGGAGTCTTGAATGCAGACTGAAGCAAACAACTCACTCTCTCTTTTGTTTTGTTTTGTTTTGTTTCTTCTCTCATGCTTCATTCCATTGGTTATAATTCTTCTTTATAACTTGACTAATGTTTAATGTTTATGTATATGTAGAACCTACATCAGATTGCATGCCACCATGGAGGGGGTGAGAAAAATTGGAACTCAAAAACTTATGGAACTGAATGTCATAAACTAATAGCAAATAATTTTTAAAAACTATTTAAAAAAAAAAAAGAAAATCCTCTTCTTGTCCCCCTCCACTCCTTACACATCAGCAGTGAAAACACGGGCAAAGCAAGCTCCAAACAGCCAGGTAAATTCTCTTCTACAGAGAATGTAAAAGGGTCATCCAGCTTCTACTTTTGTGTGGAACACTTTGTTCACTGGTACTTCTATTCATTTATCGAATAGATGCTTATAAATGACAACCATAAGGCACTGTAAGATGCAGAAGTAGCTTCTGAATCAAAAAAGAAAGATTCCATTATGTTCTACTTGGTTTTAGAACCAAATATATTCCATCGTGGCATTCAAATTTTTTGAAAATTGGCTATGCACATATGACAATATATGGTAATTCTCAATGAACAAAAATTAGTCTCTTAGGTAATCAGGATGAACTCTCAGTTCAACAGGATAAATCAGGAAGATTAATCTAAAGTCTACTACTCTGTACTTTTTGTCTGCTAGCACTGCTTGGCACCTAGTGACTCAGGGAGGCCACTAGAAAAGCAGAGGAAGGTTGCTCTGATAGCTGATAATAAATAAACAAAAGCCGAGACTCACAGACATACAACAGATCTATAAACTGCCAACTTCCACCACCATCAGAATTACCTACTGCCTCTTCCTATGTACCAATATTTCAAAGACAGATTCCTTATTCAAGGCTACCCTTGATCTTTACTAACCATACAATAGAATCACAGAATCCTGGTGTTTGAATAGGACCTCAGGGGATCAGCCAGTTCAAGTTCCATGCCGATCATCAGTCCCCTCTATACACTGGGTCTCTGAAAATTCTGAATGATAAGGAATTTACTATCTCCTAAGGCATGTTGTTTCATTTTTGGTCAGCTCTAAAGGGTACCAAGTTTATTCTTACATTAAGCCAAAATCTGCCTAAATGTAACTTAGACCCATCAACCAAGTTCTGCTCAGGTCTAAACCTTCTTTTCATATGACTATCCTTTTGTACATAAGAAGGCAGTAATCACATGCTCACTAAGTATTAATTTTTTTGGAGGCTAAACATCTGTAGACCCTTCAGTCTTCACATGTTATGTTCTTCAATCCCCTTGCCTTCTTGATTAACTTTATCTAGAACTGCTAACTCTCATCAGTTTCCTGTCCTAAACATGGTACCCAGAACTGGGCACAATATCCCAGGTATAGTCTGACTGACTGTATTACCCTAAATACTAAGTTTCTAAGTGTGGCCTAAGCCTCCTGTAATTTTAAACTGATGGCTCACTATGCTTGTGGGCCACTGAAATCCCTAGATGTTTTATGATGAGAATGTTCTTTAGCAACACCTCCCTTAGATTTTTTTTTAAACAAAAGCATTAGGCCACTCCAAGCAGCATATGTGTGGCTGCCATAAACCACAGAACTATCTCCACACTGCAATGGTGTGAAAAGAGAGATCACTGGTCCTATAGTAATCATCTTAGCTTCTCCTTATTGTTGCCATTATGGTCATGAGTTTTAAAAAAATGCAACAAGATAATTGGTCTCAGAGCACTGGGCTGGAAGTTGGATGCCTAAGGAACCATGAAGGTGTAAAGACCACCTGGGCTCAAATTCCACCTTAGACAATATGTGACCCTGAGAAATCCCTTAACTTAACTCATTCTCAGTCTTCTTCAACTATAAAATGGAACTAACAATAGTACCTACTTCATAAGGTTGTTGGGAGGCTCAAATTAAGTAATACATATGTAGATGTTGGGGTGGGGAGTCAATCAGTTCACCTTTAATCAACAAACTTCTCCCTAACCAAGCTGATGAAATCACCTATGGGGTATGTAACAGAGACAAGAAGACATTAAGGTCTGAAAGGAAATGTAAAGAAAGCTTTCCATTTTGTTACCCCTTTATGAGTTATGAAATTCTTCATGATGAAATTAGAGGGCAAGTAGTCATTGTCTGGATAAGGGTCCGGCCATGCCCTTGGTAGTCTTTTTTTTTCTTTTTGGAGGGCAATTGGGGTTAAGTGACTTGCCCAAAATCACACAGCTATTAAGTGTGTCAAGTGTCTGAGGACGGATTTGAACTGAGATCCTCCTGACTTCAGGGCTGGTGCTCTATTCACTGTGCCACCTAGCCACCCCTCCTTGGTAGTCTTTTAAAGAACAACACATACTGTGTTTTAAAAATCTGTCAAATCAGAGTAGAAAACAGTTTGGAAGAGATTGACCATAGGTTAAAAGAGAAGAGAGCCTGCCCTGATTTCTGAATTAAGCACAGTGGACAAGCCCAGGGTATCCAACTGAGCGACTTAGGAAGAACCCTGTACTCAAGGGGAATGGGTTAAGGACAGTATGAGAGGGGAAGGAACATTGGAGCCCTTCATTGTTGGAGGCGTGAGTTATATATGGCACATGTGCTCCCTACATGTGCACTTGTCTACTAGTATACTCAATGTATATGCCCATAAAATTCTTAAAACTATGTGTTTATCTGTAGGAGAGTGCACCAGAGATTGATAAGAGGAATATTTTGTTATTGTTCTTATGATGTCATATGAGTAAATACTTTAAGATAATTGTATCTACTGCCTGACTATAGCAGAGGGCACACACAATGGGGTTTTGTTAGCTACAGTTTTAGGGGAACAAACCCTCAAAATAGTCCCCACCTCTGGGGACCTACAACCCCAGAAAAAAAAAGTTTAGTATATAGCCTTGAGGGTATGCTATATATCTTAAAGATTTTTCACTATAGAAATGTTATTCATCATTATGATCCAGTATGGCTTATACGATAAAAAAAAAGTATGTATATATGTGTATGTACATTTGCATGTATGTATATTCAAAATATATAATACAGAAAATATATAATTATGTATGATTATATAACACATATAATTTGTTGATTTTTCAATCAGCCAGATTCTTTTTTTAACAAGATAACCCATTCTCCAATAATTTAAGATAAAAATGAGTTTCTTGTAATGAACTTTTTATCAAAAAAGATGGATACTCTTGACAAAGAGGTGATAAGTTAGAGGAATAACATCTTCAGACACTGCCAATATTTTGATGTGTCTTGTTTAACTATACTTATGAGTTACAAAGAAAAACTAAATGGAAAGAAAGGTGAGCTCATGGATCGTGATAGAGATATGAAAAAAAGGAAAATGCATCAATAAAACATTAAAAATGAATGGTTTTCTAGCAGTTTTTGTCAAATAATGAGTTTTTGTCCTTAGATCTTTGGGATTCTCAAATTATTAAGGTAATTTATTACGTACTTAATCTATTTCACTGATCCACCACCCTATTTTGAAGCCAGTAATGAGATTGTTTTGATAATTACCACTTTATAATACAATTTGGAATATGGTATGACTAGGCCACTTCCCTTCATTTTTTTTTTCATTGATTCTCTTTATATTCTTGACCTTTTGTTTTCCAGATGAATTTTGTCATTTTTTAACTCTATAAAAAAAATTTTTTTAGTAGTTTGAGTGGTATGGCACTGAATAAGTAGACTGAATTTAGTTGAATTGTCACTTTTATTACATTGGCTCTGACTACCCATAAGCAATTAATATTTATTCAATTGTTTAGATCTGACTTTATTTGTGTGAAAAGTATCTTCTAATTATGTGTTTATATAGTTCCTGGATTTCTCTTGGCATGTAGATTCCCAAGTATTTTATATTGTATACAATTATTTTCAATGGAATTTCTATTTCTACTTCTTCCTGCTGGACTTTGTTGGTAATATATAGAAATGCTAATGATTTATGTGGGTTTATTTTGTGTCCTGCAACTTTGCTAAAGTTGTTGATTATTTCAACTAGTTTGTTAGTTGATTCTCTAGGATTCTCTAAGTATACCATCATATCATCTGAAAAGAGTGATAGTTTTGTTTTCTCATTGCCTAGTCTAATTCCTTCAATTTCTTTTCCTTCTCTTATTGCTATAACTAACATTTCTAGTACAAAAATTGATAATAGGCATCATTGTTTATTAAAATCATGTCTTGGCAAAACCTTCTGGGAAAACTGGACAACAGTATGGCAGAAACTAGGTATAGATCAACATCTCAAACCATATACTAAGATAAGGTCAAAACGGGTAAATGATTTCAACATAAAAGCTAACACCATAAGCAAATTAGGAGAACATGAAATAGTTTACCTGTCAGACCTATGGATAAGGACAAAAATTAGGAGTAAATAAGATAAAAAGAACATTATGAAATGTGAATTAAAATTAAATCAATACAAACAAAATTAAAAAGAAAGCAGAAAACTGGGGGGGGTGATTTATAGCAAGTATCTCTGTTAAAGGCCTCATTTCTCAAATATGTAAAGGACTAAGTCAAAGTTATAAGAATACGAGTCATTCCCCAATTAGTAAATGGTCAAAGGATATGAACAGGTGGTTTTAAGATGAACAAATCAAAGCTATCCATAATCATATGGAAAAGTGTTCTAAATAATTTTGATTAGAGAAATGCAAATTAAAACAATTCTGAGGTACTACCTCATACTTATCAGATTGGTTAATATTACAGAAAAAGAAAATGATAAATGCTTGAAAGGATGTGAGAAAATTGAAACCTAATACATTGTTAGTAGACTCATGAACTGACCTAACCATTTTAGAGAGCAATTCAGAACTATTCTCAAAGAGCTATAAAACTGTACATGCCCTTTGACCCAGAAAATTTACCACTGGTCTGTATCCCAAAGAGATTTTTAAAAGGCCAAAAGTATTGTACAAAAGTACCATACTGTAAATTTACTATTTACCCAAAGTAAAAAGTACAAAAATATTTATAGCAACTCTTTGTGGTGGCAAAAAAACTGGAAATTATGGGGATGCCCATCAATTGAGGAATGACTGAACAAGTTGTTATATATGATTATAATGGAATATTATTGTGCTATAGCAAATGAGGAGCAGGATGATTTCAGAAAAACATGGAAAGATTTGCATGAACTGATACAGAGTGAAGTGAGCAGAACTAAGAGAACATTGTACACAATAACAGCAATAGCATATGATGAACAAATGTAAACAACAACTGTCCTCAGCAATACAGTGATCCAAGACAAACCCAAAGGACTCACGATGAAAAAAATACTATCCACCTCATGAGAAAGAATTGATGTCCCCAAAACCATCCAAAAAAGGGGAAAGAACTTATTTGTACAAAAAAATATAAAGGATGCCCTTCAATTGGGGAATAATTAAACAAGCTGTGATATATGATTGTGATGAAATATTATTGTACTATAAGAAATGACAAGCAGGATGATTTCCAAAAAAAAAAAAACCTAGAAAGACTTACATGAACTGATGCATAGTGAAGTGAAAAGAACCAGGAGAACACTGTACATAATAGTGGTAATATTATTTGATGAAGAACTGTGAATAACTTTGCTATTCTCAGCAATACAGTGATCCAAGAAAATCCCAAAAGACTAATGATGAAGCATGCTATGTGCCTCCAGACAAAGAAATGATATTGTTTTGGGGCGGCTAGGTGGTGCAATGAGTAAGAGCTCTGGCCCCGAAGTCGGAAGGCCGGAGTTCGTTTCTGGCCTCAGACACTTAACACCCACACAAAAAAACTAGCCGTGTAACCTTAGGCAAGTTACTTAACCCCAATTGCCCTCCAAAAGGCAAAAAAAAAAAAAAAGATATTGTTTGAATACAGACTGAAGCACGCTATTTCTTTTTTTCTTTCCTTCTTCCTTTCTCCCTTTCTTTCTTTCTTCCTTTCTTTCTTTCTTTCCTCCTTTTATTCTAGTCTTCTTACACAAAAAGACTAATATGGAAATGTTTTACATGATCGCACATGTATAACCTCTATCTGATAGCTTACCATCCCAGGAAGGTGGGGGGAGGGGGGACAGAGGGTAAGAAAGTTATAATTTGGAATTCAAAACTTTTTTTAAATGTTTAAAATTGTTTTAACATGTAATTTGGGGGAGAGGGAAAAGCACATAAAACAAAAAAAAACCTGATATCATCTGATTACAAACAGAAGCATACTATTTTTCATTTTCTTTCTTTTTTCTTTCTTCCTTTTTTATTTGCACAAAATTACATACAGAAATGTTTTCCATGATTGCCCATATATAACCTAAATCATATTGCTTACCATCTTAGGGAAAGGGGAGAACAGGGAGGAAGGAATAGAATTTGGAACCCAAAGCTTAAATAATTAAAAAAAAAACAATGAATGTTAAATTTTGGTTTTACATGTAATTGGGAAAAAATAAAATTTTATTTTAAAAATTTACAGAAGAAAACTAACAGTTCAAAAAGGGACACAAATAATACAATTTTGTTCCTACCTTGTTAAATTTCATATACACTTAAAAAAATAAACAGTAAATGACACGAATGTATGGTTTCATATATAATTCTCCTGTTTTTCTTTGTATATGAAATATTTGTATCTGTTAATGATCATCAAGTTCAAAATTTTTAAATGGCTACAGATATCATATAAGAAATAAATTTAGGTGCCTTAATTTAACTAGTTATCCATAAAGCACAAAACAGTTCTTGGGCAGGCAATAGAAGAGTTACCTAAATAATCAACATCTTTGACAGAATGAGACATTTTAACTTTTTTTATCTGTGAAAGAATAAAAGGACTTTGTCTTAAATAGCCAACCTAGCACCAGTTTTCTGTCCAAAACAATTCTTTCAAAATTAGATGTTATATAAATATCACTGGGGTCTGGAATGATTACATAACATGGGCCTAGTACAGCAAGAGCCCAGTGTCATTCATCCATACTTTTCCAATCCATCCCATGGCGCCCATTTCTAGGATCACACAATTTTCAAATATTGGAACAAGAAGAAGTTTGGGTTATTTCTACTGTCCCAAAAACCAACAGGGACTCCCTTTGGCAATCCATAAAAGGGTCAAAAAATGGGATAAATATTCCAGCAAATGCCAAAAAAAATGAGCCTCAATGCCTTTGACAAAAGGCAAATGGATTATTTACGCAAATGGAAAACTGAAACTGGCTAGTGGAATTTTCCAATCCCACACTAATGGAGGAAAATAATCCTTGGATACCAACTTGGCTAGAATAGTCTCAATTCTATGCAACTCTATGAAAATAGCTTCAGTAACTGTTCCCATTTTCATAGTTGGGTATCTGTTGGCTAGGAATTCATGTTTCTGGGCCTAGGTCATGCTGGGTCTCACTTTCCTGATTGCCCATATTATGTCAGAATTCATTGGGAAGTTAATGTTAGCTAAAGCACATGGTAGCAAGAACCTAGAGATGTCTGGATTAGATATTTTTGTGAAGCTACTTTAGCATTTCTCCTACCTAAAATGTCCTTGTTTCTAATTTGCCTGATTGTTCTTTTAACATCCAGCTTTCAGCCATTAACATAGTGTGGTGAATGTTTGTTGACTGATTCCAGTTAAAGGCAACTTTCAAAGAAACTTTTGAGCTTGCATGAACATTAAAGGATTGGGGATCATAGGATTTAGGGCTGAAAGGGACTCTAGAAAGCACAAAGACTAAATGGTCACTAAGGTTTTTCGGGTCATGTCAACTCTTTCATTTAACAGATGAGGAAACTAAGGATATAAAAAGTAAAATGATTTCTCCAAAGCAGAACAGATAGTAAATAGCAGAATCAGGATATGAACCCATGCACTTGATTCTAGATCTATTAGTCTTTATACTACACTATAATCCAACTCTTAGTTTTTATAGGTGTAGAAACAGAGATTAAGAGACTTGCTGAAGTCACAGTAGACTGAGAGTCTCCAATATACTGTTTCTACCATACTCAAAAAATTCTATTTTCCTTCTCAAATACCACCAAAGGCAATCCATTAGTAATAGAATCCCATTTTATTATAGTTCATTATTACATGATTTTGGATATATCAAAAATTTTCCAGGATTCATACTTAATTTTTTTAGGTAACAATAGGAATCTGTTGTGGGATAACTTGTTATCACAGAGGTGAAATGATTACAGCATTATGGATTTGAAACTAAAAAAGAACCTTAAAGATAATCAGTCTTCATCAGAGACTAGAGCAAAGAAAGAAAAGGTGTCAGTGGGATGTGAGAAGAGAAATATGTAAGAGGGAGTTCTTGGCAGACAACCGATCAAATTTTTTGGTAAAGTATGAAGTGAGGTCTTCAATTGAGAAGGTGGGAAAAGAGGGTGCCATGGGGAACTTGAGAAGTAACCATAAGACTTGGTATATGAGAAAACTGAGGCCCAGAAAAGTAAAATCACATATGGAGTAGGTAGCATAAATGTCTCATTTGAATCCCCTTTGCTTATCACAGCCTGACATATAGTAGGTGCTTAATAAATGTTAATTGACTATTGATTAGCAGAGCTGGGCTTTAACCCAAGTTCCCTGATTCTAAATTCAATATCCTCTTAGACCTAAGATATACATCATTATGTCTTGTGTGACATGGCCTCAAAGGCAGGTGTTAAACCTGTCTCCTGAAACCAGCATTACAAAAATGTTTCATTGTAGGATTTTACCATTCAAGATGGAGCTAAAGTGACATCATACTCTGATATCCCATCTAACCTCTGTTCCCTTTCTTAAATGTGACTCTAAAAAAAATCCAAGCTATTAGCTATAACCATTCTATCTCTGAAATCTTCCGAGAAGGATCTCATTCCTGGGCCTTTCTCTTTGACACATAAAATAAATAAGACAACTAATTAAAGTTTCCTTTTGGACAGATGGCTTCATTATTTTAATTAAGTATATATATTGGACTGTTGCAGTTGAGCTATCTGACATGACAGACATTTTCTCTATTCATTTAGAATTTTTAGTCATTTACTGTCTCTGGTGTCAGAATTGGATTACTGGCAGATTCCCCTTGTGGATTTTTTTTTCTGTTCCATTTAGTAGTTTATTCACATTTTGCCATTTTTGCAGTTATTCTTGAGTGGTCTGCCACTACAACTTGTAAAAGAATGTTCTGAAAGGAATAAAAAGCGCTTTACAGAAGGCATTCCATATCAATTACATTGAGTCCAAGTGAACCATTTGGTTCTTCCCCTGGCTTTCACTCCCATGCTTCCATGGAGCCATGACTTCCTGTGTGGGGAATCACTTCACTGATTCAGACTACAATCCTTCTTTATGTCAGATTACAAGTTTATGTCATTATGGAATCACAAAGTTTGAGCTAGAAGGGGCAGCAGAAGTCATCTGGTCCCATTCCATCATTTACAAGTAAGAAAACCAAGGTTTATGGAGAGTAAATGATTGATCCAAAACCATTCAAAAAATAAAAGTCAGAGGTGGGATTTGAACCCAAGTACTATCACTCCAAAACCAGCGGTTTTTCCACTGTTCCATTCTGCACTCCTAACTGCTTTGTCCAAAAAAAAATCACCTGACAACCAGCCTTCTGGTAACAAACTCAAAACTTAATTAGTCTGGTCCACAGATAATAGACATTGAGTTCATTTGGGACAAGAACTCTATCATATATTTAGAAAGACTGTAGAGTCTGGAATGAGAGAAGATAAGTTCAGATTCTATCTCTGACACTTATTAAGTGACCCTGAACAAGTTCCTTCTCCTCTCTGGCACTCAGTTTCCTCCTGTAGAAGAGCTTTGGATATAAAATCATGATCATTCAATGGGTCTAGCTCAGAGTCCATAAATGAAATACTGCCAGTTTGACAAAACTGACCCTCAGAATTAGATGGTAAGTGTTGAATTGAATTAAGCTGGCCTCATATACCATGTAGTTCAACCCATACCTCACTGAGAATCCTCTTTACTGCATCCACAAGTGGCCATCAAGCTTCTGATGGAGACACAGGACTGAGAATCACCTGCCTATAAATAATAATTGAACCCACCGGAGCTGATGACATCACGAAGTAAAAGAATATGAATAGAAAAAAGAGAGGGCTCAGGACAGAACCTTGGAGGACACTCACAGTCATACAAGTTTGAAGATCCAGAAAAGGAGATGGAGAAGCAGTTGGATAGGTAGGAAGAGAACAAAGAGAGAGCAGTATCACAAAAACCCAGAGGCAAAAGATATAGGGAAAGGTGATCAACAATTCAAAATGCTTCAGAGAAGAAGAATGAGGACTGGGGAAAGGCCACTAGACTTGGCAAATAAATCATGACTGATAATTTTGAAGAGAACAATTTCAATTAAATGATGAAGTCAGAAATAATAGTGCAGAGTGATTAGGAGATTGAGAAGAGAGAGAACGGAAGTACTAAGTACAAATGATTTTTCAAGTAGTTTAACAGAGAAGGAAGCAGAGATTTAGAAGGATAGCTAGCAGGTCCAGTTTGTTTTGTGTGTGGAAAAGATAAGTTTTTTAGGTATTAGAGAAGGAGCCATTAGATAGAGATTGAAGAATAGAGAAAGGGAGGAGATGAGGATAGAGGCAATCTGCTCAAGAAGACAGAAGAGGAGAAGGTCAAGGTTACATGTAAAGAGGTGGCTGGCTTTGGGAAGTAAAAAGGTTCTCACTCATTAGAGACTAGAGTGAAGAAAGAGTTCATAACAGAGCACGTCAGAGGGGAGGGGAGGAGAAGGACAGAAGAGGGTTCTTGGCAGACAACAGATCAATATTTTCTGTGAAGTGTTAGGGGAGGCCCTCAACTGAGAAAGTGGTAGAAAGGGGTGCCATGGGAGCCCTGAGAAGCAACCATTAGGTTTGTAACAGATGCTGTGGTGAACAGGATAGAAAACTGACTATGGAAGACTGGAAAGATTACCTTGCTGCTACGACAGTCCAATTGAGATTGGATAACTTAAATCTGTAGTGGATACAATTACTATGGTATGGTTTTATGATACAATGATCTCCCTCCCAATGCCTAGCATAGAGCCCTGTAAATCAAAGTAGGCATTTATTAAATATTTATCATATCTTTGGATTCTAAAGTCAGTCTTCCTCCCACTATACAATGGTGCCTTCCCAAGACTTCATTCATATCTATTTTTTGAGGACAAGCCTAGCTAAGATGTACCAAACTTGCTGTCAGAGTGACAAATTTTTCTGGATCACTGCAACTTTGGAAGACCAAGTACCAAGTCATAATAAGATAATAATCCCTCTACATAATTTACTAATCAGTAAAGGGAGGACTCCATCAATGAAAGCACAGACCCTTGAAATTGAAGAGTGTCAGAAAGTCCCTTGCCTACCAAAATCTTTCTCACCCAAGTAACATAAAGGTTAAAATACTTTTATCAGTTATTGATCCTCTCACTAGGGTTCCCTTTTAAGACACAAATATTTCTTCATTTCTCAAGGCCTCAGTTTCCTCATATGTAAAATAAGAGGGTTGAACTCAATGACCTCTAAAGTTCCTTCCAGCTCTAAGTCTATGACCCTATGAATCAGTGACTCCCAACTGAAATCCCAGCACTTTAGTGCTTGATTAGACCTGTTCTAATTGGCCACTGGGATGTAGCCATATGAACACTGGACTTGGTCAAGTCCTAGGATTGACACTTTGTTACCAGGTATAGGTCACAAGTTTCCTTAAACGTAAAGTAGGAATAATATTTTCACGACCAATCTCATAGGAATGTTTGGAGGAAAGTACTTTGAAAATGCTGAAGCAATATATAACCTGAGTTATTACTTCCTTGGCAACAAGAGATTTGGAGAAGGAAGAGTTACAGGTATTATGCAGAGGAGGTAAGAAATGCTGAAAGACATGCAAAGGTCCACAAAAGTTGGGGGCTAATGATAACCTTCTCAATCTCACAATTTGGAAACTAAGTTATACTTGTAGGCTTCTCCCACCCACAATTAGTACTGGGGGAGAGGTGAGGGAAAAGAAGAGAGACTCAACTCAATCAACTTTGTAATTTATCAGTAACTTATTAGTGATTATGCTACATCTTCAATATTTCAATATTATGATCAAATTCTATGATCTCATTTACGTGAAAATTACAATCAATGGTACAGACCTAAACCTATACACTCCTTTTAATTGCATGTGATTTTTGTCCGTGCTTTCCCAACAGACTTTCATAGAGGAGCTATACAAGACACTTAGGGCCTTTCTCTAATTGTTCTTTCATTGTTTTTTATTAACATAAATAATCAAAAGTGATCTGTAGTTATGTCCTATTTGGTACTTAACAAAGTTAAGTGCCTTGGCCAAAGTAATAAAGTCAAGAAGACAGCCAGACTTTGAAACCCTAACCCTAAAATTTGTTTAGTTAGTCACTAAACACCAATGGTGTCCCCATCAAGTATGTGATTTGGGGGAAATACAGAGGAAGAAGTAGATCTAGTGTTTACTCTCATAGAATTTGCTAATCAAATAGACAAATAAGGCAGATTAAATTCTAGACAAATGTGGACAAATCAGTACTTTCTCTCTCTTCAAATTGCTTTGCATTAACTAGCTTATTTGCATGTGTTGTATCACCCCAAGAAGCTCCTTGAAGGCAAAGACTCTTATTTTGGTGTCAGTATGCTTAGAACCTAGCACTGCACCTAGCCCATGGTCAGCAGCTAATAAATGTTTATTGAACTGAAATGAAGAAAAATTAAGTACACAGCTAATTATAATTGTACAAAAGCCAAGGGAATATCTGGAATAATCAGAGCCAGGTGGGATTAGTCTGGAAAGGCTTCTTAGAGGAATAAAATCTTCAACTATGCTCTGGAAGAGGGAAAGTACATGGGTGACTAAGGAAAGGTTGGATAAACTCAGGACAGGGGCAGGAAAATTTGTTCTCCTAGGCCCTTAGCCCAGTTAACATGTGTGTTTATGATGAGAGAAACCTTCACTATAAAGATGTGTCAGTACAAAGTGCTTGTCACTCAAAACAAACCCTGAGAAATTCCAAAGCCTAATGAGCATGTTTTAATGGGAAGAAGGAATAAAATCAGTTCACTCTGGAATTAGGTAAAGAATCCCAAAAGACACACTAATCATCACAGAACCAATTACACCTACATTTGAGGGCAGGGAAGGAGGGGGAGCAGGGAAGAACCAGAAATCAAAATGTCTTCATAAGAGAATGATGATAAAAACCTAAGGAAGACAGACACTCCAATGAAGAGAAAAGCAAACTTTAAAAAAAAGCTCGAGAGTCAAGAATTACATAGTAACTATATTAATCGAGCTATATTTTTCAAATCTACCGAGAGTTTTACTTTTCTAAGCATTCATCCTTTCAATAAATATTTATTGAGAATCTATTATGTACAAAGCACTACACTACATGGTGCTAACCTTAACTTATCTTTTATCCTCACAACAAATCCTGAGGGGGTAAATCAGCCAGGTATTTCCTTTTTTTTACTTTTTGGAGGGGGGAAGTCAGGGCAATTGGAGTTAAGTGACTTGCCCAAGGTCACACAAATAATAAGTGTGTCAAGTGTGTGAGGCCAAATTTGAACTCAGGTCCTTCTGACTCCAGGGCCAGTGCTCTATTAACTGTGCCACCTAGCTGCATTCAATAGTCTTTCCACTAGACCAGGCAACTAGAAATACCAAATAAATTAGAGTATCATAATATAAGTTATTCATAAATGTAGACTATTATTAAAATAAGAGTGGTTGCAGGGAATGATATTTAAAATGGTTCCTTTTGGATTTATATGTATATTTAATAAGAGCAGTAGGGAAGAGCTATGGGTAGTAACAGCAAAGAGGTAATAGCAACCATCTCCTCTTGCAGGGCAGAGGGACTTCAATAGCTCAATGAAACTATGAGTTATACCATACAGGGTTATCCAAGACAAACAGGTCATGGTGAAGAGTTCTGATAAAAGGTGATACATTGCAGAAGGAAAAGGCAAACCACTCCCCTATCTTTGCCAAGAAGACCCCATGTACAACATTTAAATGATCAAAGATATGGCACCAGAAATGAGGTCCTCGGGTCCAGAAGTATCCAATACACTACTGGGGAAGAGTGGAGGACAACTACAAGTATCTCCAGTACAATGAAGGGACTCAAAGCCAAGAGGAAACTCGGCTGCAGACGTGTCTGGTGACAAAAGGAAAGTCCGATGTTACAAAAAAACAATGACTACATAGGAACGTGGAATGGAAGATCTATGGACCAAGGAGAGTCAGAAGTGATCAAACAGGAAATGAAAAGATTAAACTTCAACACCTTGAGCGTCAGTGAATTTAAATGGACAGGAATGAGTGGATTTAATTCAGGTGATCACTACATATACTACTGCAGGCAAGAATGTCTTAGAAGAAATGGAATACTCTTCACAATTAATCAAAGGGGGAGAAAAACAGTACTGGGATTAATCTCAAAAATGACAGAATGATATCTGACTTCAAGGCAAACCATTCAACATCACTGTTCAGCATCACAAAGCTATGTTTCAACCACTGATGCTGGAGAAGCCAAAGTTGATCGGTTCTATGAAGACCTACAACATTTCTTAGATGTTGTTCTACAGCATCTCCTGGATGACCCAAAAAGGACACCACATTCTTTGTGGGGGACTGGAATGCTAAAGTCAAAAATCAAAAGATTATTGGAATAATAGGCAAGTCTGGTCTTGGAGTACAAAACAAAGCAGAGCAGAAACTAATGGAGTTTATCAAGATAACTCTCTGGTCATAGAAAATACTCTTTTTCAACAACCCAAAAGGTAACTCTATAGAAGGACATCACTAGATGGCCAATATCAAAATCAGATTGATGATATACTTTGCCGCTGAAGGGGGAGAAGCTCTATTAGTTCAATTAAAACAGGACCTGTAGCTAACTGTAGCCTAAATCATGAGCTTCTTGTTGCAAAATTCAGACTTAAATTGAAGAAAAATAGGGAAACCCATCAGACCCTATAGGTATGACCTACCTAATGTACCTTATGAATATGAAGTGAAAGTGATGAATATATTTAAGGGGTTAGATCTGGATGGATGGAACAGGGGTTCAAAATATTGTACAGGAGGAAGCAACAAAAACATCCCAAAGAAAAGAACAAAAAAATAAAATAGCTATCTGATAAGGCTTTATAAATAGTTGAGGAAAGAAGGAAAGTAAAAAGTGAAGGAGACAAGGAAAGATATATCCAACTAAATGCAGAATTCCAGTGAAAAGAAAGGAGAGATAAGAATTTTTTCTTAAATGATCAATACAAAGAAATAGAAGAAAACAACAAAATGGGAACAAGAGCTCTTCAAAAAGATTAGTCATCAAGGGACTGTTTCATGCAAAAATGGGCATGATAAAAGAAAAAAATAGTAAGAACTTAACAGAAGTAGAAGAGATTAAGAAGGGGTGGCAGGGATACACAGGGGGAACTACACAAAAAGAACTTAACATTACTGATAACCACAATGGTGTGGTTACTAATCTAGTACCAAACATCCTAGAGGATGAAGTGAAGTAGGCTTTAGGAAGCATTGCTAACAACAATTCCAGCTGAGCTATTTAAAATCCCAAAAGATGATGCTGTTAAAGTGCTGCACTCAACAGTGGCCACTGGACTGGGAAAGATCAGTTCATGTCCCCATCCTAAAGAAAGGTAATGCCAAAGAATGTTTGAATTACCAAACAATTGCACTCATTTGACACTGCAGCAAGGTTATCCTAAAGGTTCTGCAATCCAGGGGTCAATAATATATGAACCAAGAATTACCAGAAGAGCAGACTGATTTTCAAAACTGGAGACCAAATTGCCAACATTTACTAGCTGTGTGACCCTGGGCATGTCACTTAACCCTGTTTGCCTCAGTTTCCTCATCTGTAAAATGAGATGGAGAAGGAAATGGTAAACCTTCCAGTATCTTTCCCAAGAAAACACCAAAACAGTGTCATAAAGAGTCACACACAAGGGGCAGCCAGGTGGCGCAGTAAGAATGCCAGCCCCAGAGTCGGAAGACCTGGGATCGAATCCAGGCTCAGATACTTAGCACCACACCCAGAAATAACTGGTTGTGTAACCTTGAGCAAGTTACTTAACCCCTATTGCTTAAAAAAAAAAGTCACACACAACTTAAATGACCAACCAACAACACTAGAGGTAGGCACTGAACACCATGATGAAGGAATGACTTGGGAGAGCTACTAGAGATCTATGGGAAAGAACTGCAAGATTACATCAATATCTAGCTGATACAAGCAGTAGATAACTTAAACACCATATTGACCACTTACAAGCAAAAAAAATGGGAAAAATCCAAAAAATAAAAATATATTAGAAATTCAAGATCCCTTTAGTCAGAAATTGAAAGCAAGAATCAAAAGGTTGTAAAATATAAGAAGTGAAAACAGTGCAAATAATAGAATAAAACAATTCAATAGTAATCAAAAATGTTAATACGGAGATATGAGAAGTAAAGAAATTAGAGGAGAAAGAGAACCCACAAAGAAGGAGGATATGGAAAGTTTTGGGCCATCTTCATGGTTGCAAGAAGTCCAACAGAATGGAAATGCAAGTTAGGTCAAATAAGAAACAGAAAGCTTGTATACCATTAAAACGGTAAACTACAGAACCATAACATGTAGGGAGGTGACTAAAACTATGGCTCTCTGAACAAACAGAAAAGAACAGGGACCAGATGAGGTCCATAATTATTTAGCACAGGTACTTCACAGTGACCCATAAGTTAATTAGCAAAGTTCTTTGTCAGCTTCCTCTCACATAAGTCTGAGTTCACATTTCTTCACAAGAGGCAGCATATATCTACTACCAAAAGACAGGAACACCAGGGATCTCTCTAAATATAGGCCAATTGAGTATTTATGTTTATATAAAGTATTCATGGTTTATATTACATAAACACACATATATACATACACACATTGTTGTTTTTGTCATTCATTTATGAAGACCAATGACATCACATCACGATGTCTTGACTTATGTGTAAATTGGATTTAAGTGAAGCAGAATTGCATAAAGTTGTCTGGCAATGGCCCAGGATACAGGAGACGACCTTGGTGTTTTCACTGCCTGACCAAGCTCTAAGTGCTTCAGCCACCTTCATGGACATTGGAACAAATTGTTCTCTTCCACCCATTCTGCCAGGGGAAGTTTTCACATGTTTGAGGTAGACATCCCCCTAACTCACCTACAAGTTTGAGGTAGTCCATCTCCTGAGACAGTTTTACTGGGGTGTGACTTGCTACACGTGTTACAGCTTCTTGGAGTTGCAGGTGAGAAACAGACACCACAGGTGGATGAGCAGCCCTGAAAAGGGTTCAGCACGCCCTCCCATCAGAGGTGCTAGTCTTTTTTGAATACTCCATAAACCCCACATACATGCGCGCGCACCCCCCACCACACACACACACGAAAACTATATGTATATATTGGCTGAAAAAAAGTGGACCAAAAAGTCCCAATGGTGTAAAAATCAATTTATTATCTATTTGGTAATTGTTGAACAAGCCACCTTAAAGAATCATAATACTTCCTTTTCCATTATTGATCACCACAAAGCACTTAACTCAGTTCCAACTTATGATTTGTTCATGTATGATAATTAATAAAATAGACCTAAATATAGCAAGAACATTGGTATTTGATGTACACATGGAAAAGAGTTCTCTATTTAAAACATGCTACCAACACAATAATGTCAAGAACAATTAATAAAAAATATGGCATTTTTTTCAGGGATATAGTTTAGGTCCATTATGGTTCTTTTTAGCTTTGAAACCATTATCATCTCCCCTAAACAGAATTAAGTATAACTTCCAATTTAAAGAGTCAATCAAATTTAAATATTGATATACATGAATGACATTAAGCTATATGGCTCCACTGAAAAACATATTAACTAGTTCCTTAATCTCATGGAATCTAATTCCAATGATAACAAAATATTAGTTGGATTCAATAAATTCAAAATTCTTAATGTATATCAAGGAAAGGTAAGAGACTGGAATCTTAGATTTATAATCTGGGAGTAAATTTGAACCTAGGAATGAAGGTAATACTTACATATACCTTAGTATCTTCCTGGCAAGAAACACTGAGCATAAAGCTATAAAAAAGAAAGCTATGTGTTCATATGCACACACAAACACACACATATAGTACCATCCTGAAATCAAAATTCAGTGGAAAGAACCAATTTAAAGCAATTCACAACTTGTGATACCCATCTTAATGTATACTTTTGCAATTATATAATGGTCCAAAAGGGTTTGGAAAGTGTCTTAACCAAAATTTATGCAATATTAACAAATTATAGAACCCATCAACCTAGATCATCTATAACTATAGTTATAGTTAATACTTAATACTTGCCCACCAAGAAGGAGGAAGAGAACTGATAGATTTTTCTGTAAGCAAATGATAAACTGGCCAAAAACTGACAGAAATATTTTTGAATAAATCAGGTATCATTTGACAATAAAATAGTGAAGGCTGGCAACAGTTATCCACTGCTTTATCATCAGCTGTGGCTAAAAATGGTTTACCTCCATATGGAGCCTATGAAATGAATAACTGTTTCAGTTCAAGTTTCTTTTGAGCCTTGTATCAAGTCTGTTAAGAAACAGAACATGTGAGCCCTAGAACTCATGAACTCCTGCAATAGTAAGGGGAGGAGCTAATAAACATACATAAGGAAAAGCCCAGGTGAAGTGAGAAGAGGACTCTTGTGGTGGCAGTCAAGAAGGAGAAAACTTGTGGTATCCCAGCACTCTGTTTCTCTGCTCTGTCTGTTTTGATGTTTGTTTGTGATACTTTGTACAGAAGCCCTTCCTTACTGGAAGCCCTGAAAGAGGATTTTCTGGTTGTATGTTTACAGAAGTCCCAGAGGAGGGTTTGGAGGTCCTGGGACTTTACTGATGATTTGTGCTGACCTTATGGACCTTATTTGTGAGTCTGTGTTGACTTTTATGTTAATGATTTGTGTTGAGTTCTCAGACCTTGTTGGTGGTTCTGAATTGATTTCACAGGCAGATATTGAATTGATGATGGTGCCAGCAATGTGGATGAATATTATTGTGGCTCTATCAAGCTTGCTCTTCCCAGAAACAGGAACTGTGAAGGACTTGAGGTGGACTGGACACTGTGAACTTCAATATGGAATGGTAACTGGATGAAGAACAGGACAAGGAACTGGACGAGGAACTGGGAACTGCTTGCCTTTGAACCCGAGGAACCATGGAAGCTGAGAGCCAGCCTCGAATCAAGCTAAAAGAAGACTTTACTTGGATACTGTGTTACCTAGGGGTGGAGAACTTTGACTTTTGTACTTTGTGGTTGAATTAAGGATTTTGTGATTGACTAAATGAATGTATTTTGTTTAAAACTATGTGACCACTTTGGTGAAAACTATGCAGTCATTTTAGTGATAAGTTGTTGAGTTGTGACATGGTGAGTGCTGTATTTTGATTTTCTGTGATAAGCTGTAACATGGTAAATGCTATACCTTGATTTTCTGTGAATGTTTTGCTCTGATTTGTAATTTAATAAATAGAGAGTTTGCTATACTATGTCCTTAGAACTTTGAAAGCTGTTCACAGCAGCAGGTCTCTGGAAAGTTGCTCATGCATGGCTTTACAATAACATCCAAGAATGGAATCAAAAGGCTCTTCATACTAGGCCCAAAGGGCTATACAACTGTGCATACCCTTTGATCCAGCAATACCACTTCTAAGTTTATATCCCAAAGAGACCACAAAAATAGGGAAAAGGATCCACATGTATAAAAATATTTATAGCGTCTCTTTTTTTGGTGTCCAAGAATTGGAAATTGAGGGAATACCCATTAATTAGGGAAAGGCTGAACAAGTTGTGGTATATGAATGCAACAGAATATTATTGTTCCATAAGAAATGATGAGCAGGCAGATTTCAGAAGAATCTGGAAAGACATGAACTGATGCTGAGTGAAACAAGCAGAACCAGGAGAACATTGTACACAGTAACAGCAACATTGCAATGATCAGCTATGATAGACTTAACTATTCTCAGCAATACAACTATCTAAGACAATTCCAAAAGATTTATGATGGAAAATTCTATCCACATCCAAAGAAAGAACTATTGAGTCTGAGTGCAGATCAAAGCATACTATTTACTCTTTTTCTGGCTTGTTTGTTTCTTCTTTCTCATGGTTTTTCCCTTTGGCTCTAATTCTTCTTTTACAACATGACTAAAGTAGAGATATGTTTAATATGATTGTACACACATAGCCTATATCAGATTGTACTCCATCTTGGAGAGGGGGGAGCAGAAAGAAGGGGAGAAAATTTAGAACTCAAAATCTTATAGAAGTGAATGCTGAAAACTAAAAACAAATAAATAAATTTATTTTTAATAAAATAAAATAAATTTTTCAAAAAAAATAACCAGAGGCTTCTTGATCTCCTGCTTAGAAAATTTAAGTTTCCAGAAGCATCTCAATAGAATACATTGTGGAGTGCTGAGCTACATAAATTACTTGAGACAGTCATGTGTCATTATGAAATATTAAAACCTATTTGTGTGATTTTGCTGCCAAAAGAGGGGTCCTCCATGGGTAACATCCCCATAAATGTTGTCATGTTAACAGACATGGTGAACAAATGTCCAAATCATATGGATGTATTTACAGAAATAAAGGAGTGTATGATGCCAATTTAAAACCAAGCCGTGACCAGCAGACATTAATTTAAAAGGTTATTTTTGAGGAGTCTAGACTAAGAAATAAATGCAGGTTATATAAAGAATAGAAATTGTGTAACATTGTTGCAGCTTAAAAAATTTAGCACGAACTGATTATCTATTAAGACATGAACTGGGGCAGCTAGGTAGTGTAGTGAATAGAGAACCAGCCCTGGAGTTAGGAGGACCTGAGTTCAAATCCAGCCTCAGACACTTAACACTTACTAGCCATGTGACCCTGGGCAAGTCACTTAACCCCAATTACACTGTCTTCCCTCCTCCAAAAGAAAAAAAAGCAAAGATGTTTTCAGTGAACCTATTTCAGATGAGCTTATATCCCAATCATTTTATTCAACTGCAAAAAGCAGTTATTCATCTCCCTTTGCAACAGTTCCTAGAACATTAAATGTAAAGAAAAGCAGAATGACAACTTGTCCCAGGGTCATTTCTATATGAACTCCATTAAACAAGATTATAAGAATAATATAATTAGTAATAATAATAATAATGCTAAGTGCATCAATGCGCTTTTTCATTTGCAGAGCTTTGTAAATAGAAATAGACCCAATTATCCAATTTCACTCCCCTGATGACTGGTAATTTATTCATACATTTATCCAAATATTTATTAAGTGGCCAGGAGGCATTCTAAGAAATACAAAAAAAAATATATAAAACACAGTATTTGACCTCCAAGAGCCTACAATCTAGTTGGAAAGAAAGACACACACATATGAACCAGTGAAATGTTAATCATAGAACTACAATATATTAGAGCTCAAATGGGATTTTAGAAATGTATTAGTTCAGCCTTCTTATTTTATGTATGAAAAAACTGAAGAGAATGAAATTACTTAAGATCACAGTGAACATCTCAGGTCCAATAGGAAATAAGAGAAGAAGGGAGGGAATAAGTATTTATACAGTGCCTACTGTGTGCTTGGCATTGTGCTAAGCACTTTACAGAAATTATCTCATTTGATCCTTGCAACAACCCTGAAACAAACAGAGGTTAAGTAACTTGTCCAGGGTCACAGATGGAGAAAGTGTCAGAGTTCAGATCTATACTCAATCTTTCTGACACCAGACCCAGTTATTTCTCCACTGTGCCATCATTCCAGCCTAATCTAAATGTCTCAAAAGCCCAGTAGGATGCTCCATGCAAGGAAGGACTGCCTATCTCATTTTTGTGCATGTATTCACAACCCTAACACTGTGCCTTGTACAAATATTCAAGTTGACCTATTAATTCAATGATATCGATGAACCCTCCACTGATGCAGATCACAACTCTTCATGCTTGCATGAAATCTTGTCCTTTTCCTCCCATAATTTGACCCCGGGGCATCTACCTAAAGTGAAAATGGCCTTCCTCACCTTCTCCTGGTATCAAAAGGCTGCCAGTGGAGCATTAGAGCTCTTGAAAAGTTATACCCTCACACATACCACGTGACCAGTCTATTTTCTTTCTCAATCATGCATTTTCCTGATGACACCCTTTTTTATCTATTCATATACTGTGAATGTATGTGTATATCTATCTAGCTCCCTATCTTCAGTTTATTTAGAATGGTCATATTTCTCTCAATTTAGGCAGTGCCCATCCAATCACTTTCCTATAGACATGGGAAAATACCCTTATTTTTTTTCCTTTTGGAGGGCAATTGTGGTTAAGTAACTTGCCCAAAGTTACATGGCTAGTTTTTCTGTATGGGTGTTAAGTATCTGAGGCTGGAACCGAACTCAGGTCCTCCTGAATCCAGGGCCGGAGCTTTACTCACTGCACCACCTAGCCGCCCCGAAAACACCCTTATTGATGAAATGGAACTAAGAAAGAGTGTTTTATTGAGATTTTAGTAAAGTAGTTAATGAAATTATATTGAGTAGTTTTTTTTTTCATTATGTGGAAATGGAAAAGTAGTAAAAAAAAAAATTTGGCCCATCATAATACCTGCCTTTCAAAAGAAAGAGGAACGACTCTATTTCAAAGAAGCAAGCTCAAAACATGACTAGTTATTAGTAGCCAAACTGCTATCTAGGTATTCAATGTTTCCAAAACTAGTACTACATCTCTCCCTGCCAAGGAACAAGTTCAGGTCTGTGCAGGTAGACTTCTTCAGTCAACTTAACCTGAGAGAATCAGCCATGACAACAGAGGATTCACTGCATGTAGCATCTGAGCTGCCCAGATCAGTTTAAGGATATCAAAGGCAGTCAGTAGCTCCAGCTAACACAAGCACAGGAGTAATGGCATTTTGATATTTAAGCCTTACACATTCTTAAAGCCTCAATCACAACTCTTGGCATTGTCACAGTCAAGGCAGAAATGTGGATGAAAGCATCTGTCATTCTGCATGAAGGCTCATCTTTCAAACAGCTGTACCTGATCTCCAAACTCTCACCTGTACAGTCCAATGGGTATAACCCGTGTGAAGCTCTCACTCCCCACCTCAGATATGCCTGTCATCAAAGAGAAGACAGGAAAAAAGAGACTATTGTAACACTAATGTCATAGCTGACAGAGGTTGTTTCTTTCTGCATGAATCAAGTAGAAGTCTGGCATAAGGAAAAAGTTATCACTGTAGCTAGCTACAGTATGAAAGGTAAATACTACCTGAAGGGATGTCACCAAACTTGAGCCTTTGGTTGTACCCTGAAGTCAAACAACTGGGGAGAATAAATTAAATGTTCAACATTAAACTAGTTTAGCTGATGATGCAAAAGGGGTTGGGTGGAATATCTGGTGATATGCATAGGTGGCCATCTACCTAAGTATGATGTAAGAAGTAATAATGAAAGGAACTTCTGCCCCAAACTTCTCATCTCCTGAACTTCTACATTGGGATTAATTAACTTCAGGCTGGCCTCAATTTAAAAACAAACTGTCCTTGGAGTGGTGTCAGTGTGATCACTAATAATTTTATATGAATTAATTCATCAGTCCTATGGCAGGGTCCTAGGGGGCTGGGACACTAACAGAGAAGTTTGATAGGACAAAATGGGAAAAGAATAGGCTTAGAATGTAGGGTCTTATCTACAAAGGAAGAAGGAAAGTCACATGAGAGCACTTGGAACCTGAGGGATGAAAAAGGAATAAAGTTTTAAAAGGGGTGGTGGTACAGAAAACAGAGGTAGAAAAGACTGATTTTGCCTATGTAACTTAGGTTTCCAACCAATCATAGGGTATTTTGTATGCTGCTGTATAAGCAGAAGGATACCTCTAACTGGTGGAGAGAATGCTGATACAATGCTTGCCTGCATTTATGCTGGAGTTAGTACAAGAGATTTGGAGAGGAAAGACATTCTTTTCTTTGAGAGAGTCATGTGGGGACACGACTTGGGGGCTGACTCCAGGGAGAGAGAATAAATTTGGAATCAATAAACATGTAGAAGAAACAGGTTCCCCAATATGTCCCTAATTTCCAGTTTGTCTTCCTAGAAATTTTAGAGAATATCCCCTTGGGTAAAAATCAAACTGGGTCTTTTCTCCTGGTGCAAGCTGATATATCTCACTCCCAATGGAAAAAGCTCATTCATTCTCTCCATCTTCTGGTAATTTCTTCTTCATATAACGTCTCTAATTTTGTTTGTTGTTTAGTTGGATAAATGAATTTACTTGCCATTCGCTATTTTTATATACCAAGTATTTGGTGGGAAGGGGCCATTAGGTTGGTCAAAATGTGGGGCAACACATTTCCCTTTAAGGGACAGCAACCATGGAAGCCGCTTTATTCTAAACCAAAATCATGCCCCTGAACCAATAATATTTAGGGAATATTGTAAATATAATTCTAGTCTAGTACTCCTTTCAAAGACTGGGGAAAAGAGCCTTCTCACCTCAAGACAGGAAACTTAGTCTCCTTTGTCAAGGGGTGGACTCAATTTCAGAGATTTCTATCAACGCCTCTCACAAGACACAATGTGGTATGGTCATTTGGACAAACGCATATTACATGGACACACACCTATTTATAATTTTGATGTACCTTACACCTATTTTATCATTTTGATGTGTTAACTCTAGTTATCCATTGGCACATCTCAAACTAGCTTTTGACACTGCAGCTACAAAAATAATATCACAAAGGGCAAAATGAGTATGTTTCCAATTCAAAGACTCTAAAAATGAAAATGGTAGGCTACAGTCACCAAACACTTATTAAATAATTACTATGTGCCAGACACTGCAATAAATTCTGGGGATACAAAGAGAGACAAGAAAACCCAAACCCACGATCCTGCCAACTACAAGACATGAAAGCACTGGTAATACTTAGAGGGAGAAATCTTTCCAATATGATGGCAGGTGCAGCTATGAAAGGGACTATCTAGCAGTTGAGTTTTCCAGATACAGCTATATTCCAGAGAATTACAGCTTAAATTAAACTCAGGGAGGGAAGCGTGTTTTTTGGAGACTTTGTGCACACTCACATGCGTCTGTGTGTATGAGTGTCAAAGAGACTAGCCTGTTAACTGATTTTCATTGAAAAACAATATTACAATATATAATTGATATCATATTGCTTGCCTTCTTAATGTATGGGGAAGTGGCGAGAGGGAGGGAGGAAATTTGGAACTCAAAATTTTTAAAAATGAATGTTAAAAATAAAGTAAAAACAACTCTAACTTGGAGGGAAAAAAAAGAAAAATAATGTTACATAAAAAAGAAAGAGGAGGAGGAAGAAAAAGACGGTTAACAGGATTTTTTTCCTAAGCTTTGCAGGAGACTAATGGACTCATTTTAATAGTAGCCATGTATCCAGACCTGGGGTTAAATCCTTTTGTTAAGGATGATCAGGTATACAATATAAGTAAAAAACTGGCAGCACCAGTGCCCTGAGCAAAAATGAAAAGTAAGTAAAATTTGTCTTTGGTGCCTTTCCACCTTCTTTTCAGCTCATCTCATCCACCCTTTGACACACTGAAAGACCTGAGTCATAGGTAGTAATGGCAATGAGTCAGTTCAAGAGGGAACTGGATTGCTGATCAAAAGATGCCCATAGGATAAATTAGCTATTACATAATAATTCTGATATAATTATTATATAATATTTCATAATTTTCAGGGCAATTCCAAAGTCAGAGTTTAAGGTATATAGTGAATTGAGATTGGTCTACTTTAATCTACAGGAGAAAGCATCACTGAATACTGCCAGGCTTCTTTCTGAAAACACCACTTTTCAGAATCAAGTGGCTTGGATGTTTGGATTCTCAGACACTGAAATGGAAGACAATATATTCAAAGGAAAAACACTGGAAATGCATGTATCACATGACTAAAGATGAACTAGATGTTCAGTGTCAAAGAAGAAAGAAGTCAGCAAATTAGATGAAGCAACCGAAAAAGTTATTTTGAAAATTAAAGTGTGAAACATATTACTTTATCGATGTTTTGGTTCTCTGCTTCATGCTGGCTATAAGACTTGGCTAAGACATGTTGCTCTGGCAGGATAAAGTTGTCTCTAATTGCTGGACGTTTGAATCAGCATACTCCAGATCTAATTTTCTTTCCATTTGAGAGATTGTCCCTTTCCACAGTAGAATGTAAACTCCTTGAAGACATGAGCTGTTTCATTTCTTAATTTTTATCTCCAGTGCCTATAGAATTGCCTGGTACCTCTTTAGGTGGTCAATAAGTGACTGCTGAATAAATGTTGAAAAGATGATTCATATAATCTCTTTTCTTAAAATTCTGAATGTAATAAATACCAAACAAAATAAGTATTTCCATATATAAAGAACAAAAAAAGAAAGAAATTCACATACAGCTGCAAATCTACATCATGTACAGGTTCCTTCTCCCTTCAAGTTTATAGTAACTTCAATGTTACTTTCAAAGCAGTGAAGTTTGCCTCTATTTCCTACTAACCTTCCTTGTGTTGTCTTAAGTCCATTTTTAATACTTCAATGACTCTTTCTTCTCACTTTTTCCCCCATTTTGGTAGTCCTGTGGTTATGTTCTCCTTTCCCCTCCCCAAAATTTCAGCTCCCCAAATTGAAAGAAAAACAAATATGCATAATCAAATATACAAAACCAAGCACAACAAATCCCCCACATTGGCCATGTTCAGAAGCATAAGCCTTACTCTGTACCTTGAGTTTAGCACCTCACCATTAGGTGGTAGATGGCCTGGTTTTGTGGAATTAGGGTTTGTCATTGCACTGATCATAGTTGATAACACTTTCTTAGTTATTTTTTTACAGTGTTGTTATTGTTTTATAAACTGCCCTTCAGATTCTGCTTACTTCATTCTGCATCAGTATATACAATTCTTCTTGGGTTTCTCTAAAATTATTCCTTTCATTATTTCCTAAAGTATAATAATATCCTATTGCATTCATTTGTCCTAATCAGTTCAGCTATTTCTCAACTAAGTCCCTTTAGTTTCCAGTTATTTTCTACAAAAAAAAAAGAGCTACTATAAACATTTGTGTACATATGAGTGCTTTTTCTCTTTCTTAGATCTCTTTGGGATTTAGCAGTGAGCCAAAGAATATGCACATCATGGTGACTTTTTGATTATAGTTCAAAATTGTTTTCCAAAATGACTAGATCAATTTATAGCTCCACCAATAGTCATATGCCTGTTTTCTGGAAACTTCTCAAAAATTGACATTTTTCTTTTTTTTTTTCACTTCTAACAGGCTAATGGTTGTGAGGCAGAACCTTAGAGGTGTTTTAATTTGCATCTCTCTAGTTATTAACAATTTGGAGAATTTTTTTTTCATAAATCTATTGACAATTTAGATTTTTTTTTCTTTGAGAACTATCTGTTCACATTTTTAATCATTTATATTTTGGGGAACAGCTCATGTCTTTATATATTTTGTTCCTTATATAGCTTGAGTATAAAACCTTTGTCAAGATAATTTGCAACACAAATTTTACCCCAGGTAATTATGTCTCTTATAATTTTAATAGTATTAATTTTGTATGTGCAATTTTTTTCAATTTTATATAATAAAAATTGTCCATTTTATCTTCTGCAAACGTTTCATGCCTTTGTTTGGTCAACAACTCTTTTCCAGCCAATGTTAAAAAAAACATGTCCTTCCTTGCTTCTCTAATTTATTTATGATGTGATATCTTAGATATAAGTCATTTGTAACTTACCTTAGTATTAGTTTGAGGCATTAGTCTAAGCCTAATTTCTTCTGAATTGCTTTCCAATTTTCTCAGTAGTTTTTTTTTTTCAGTTAGTGCCTAGGAGTTGGAGTCCTTGGGTCTGTCAAACAGTACTACAATTTTTATTTGCTTCTTTATATTGTGTGCCTGGTCTGTTCTGTACATTAACTCTATTCTCTAACAAGTTCCAAAAAGTTTTAATGATTACTGATTTGCAGAATAGTTTGAGGTATGATACTTCTAGGCCCCCTTCAGTTTCACTTTTTTCATTACTTCCTCTGAAATTCTTGATCTTTTGTTACTCCAGATTAATTTTATTATTTTTTTCTAACTCAATACTGTAATATCTGGGTAGTTTCATTAGTATGACACTCCATAAGTAAACAAATTTAAGCAGTGTTATGGTTTCTATTGTGTTGACACGGTCCAACCATGAGCAATTAACATCTTTCCAGTTATTCAGGTCCACGTTTATTTCTTCAAGTAGTATTGTGTAAATGTATTCATAGAATTCTTAAGTACATCTTGGTAGACTGACTTCCAACTATTCTATACAGTAAAGTTATTTTAAATGAAAGTTTCTCATTCTATCTCTTCCGAATGGGTTGTGTTAGTAATATACAGAAAGGTTGTTCATTTCTATGGGTTTATTTTTATAACTTGATAATTTGTAGAAGTTATTGTTTCAATTAATTTTAAATTTTCTAGAGTTCTCTAAGTAGGCCATCATATCATCTGCAAAAAAAAAAAGTAATTTTGTTTCTTCAAAGATTTGTCTATGCTTATTTCCTTAATTTATATTTTTGTCTTATTGCTATAGAGAATTACTTGGAAAGAATGGAATTAAATGTTCATTTCTATCACTTTCAAATACTAGTGGTGATAATAGATAATCTTACTTTACTCTGATTTTATTGGAAAGATCTCTAGTTTGTACCCAATATATATAATGTTGACTCTTGTTTTACCATATCAAAGAAAGCCCGATTTATTCCTATGCTTTTTAATGTTTTGACAGAGAAATGGGTGCTGTATTTTGTTAAAAAATATTTTTCTCAACAATCAACATAACCATACGTTTTTTATTTTTTGTTCAATATTAAGGAAACTAGAAACATAATAGTCCATCTTAATGAGAAAACCCTTTGATAATGTTTTAGTTAAAATGTTTTTATCAATATTTACAAAGAATATTACTCTATAATGTTTTTTCTGGTTTTTTTTGCACCCTGGCTTAGGTATTAATACTGTGTTTTATCACAGTTTGCTAGTACTCTTTCTTTCCTGGTTCACAAACTCTTTATGAGTATGTTTGTATATTTTGTATTCCCTCATCCTTTGTCTATAGTCTTCCTATTATATTAAACTGCAGCATACACAGTGGCCACACTCCAGTAAACCATCACAGCAAACAAGCTAAACCAGGTTGAGGGTAACCAAGAGGCCTCAAACCTGTAGGTGACTTAGTAGGATTTCTACTCCAAGCATGTAAAGACTATCCCCAGTAGGACTGGCAGATGAGAACAATTTGTCCCAATAGTCATGAAGACAGTTCAAGTAGATGACATGGAAAGCTTAGACATTAGTGAGGCACTGAAGACACCAAGGCCATCCATTATATTCTGGGCTATCACCAGTTGTCTTGACTTTTTTCCTAACCCTGGACTCAGGGAGTGAGGCTGATGACTTTGAGTAACTCTACCTCACTTCAGTTCAGGTGCAAGATATCACCCATAATATCATTGGTCTTCTTTGAAAATGAAGGATAGATAACCATCTTCCTATTGCTCATGATGATGATATGAAATAATTTCTACCTCTTCTTTCTCCTTCTCTCTTCAATTAATTTTGCCCTTCCCTCTTTCTTCTATTAAGAGTATAAGATCCAGGTGGCTCAGCGAGTAAGAGCACCGGCTCCAGTGTCAGGATGACCTGGGGATCGAATCTGGGCTCCTACACTTAGCACCACACCCAGAAATAACTGGCCGTGTAACCTTGAGCAAGTTACTTAACCCCAATTGCTTAAAAAAAAAGTATAAGATATCAAGATACAAAAATAAACACATACTAATTAACAATCTTTCTGTATCTAACAACATAGCAAAGTTCTTCTGAGTCCTTTTATCTTATTCAAATCCTTCTATGACTTTTCATTGATATAAGGGTTATGATATTTTCTTTATTATGTTTCCATGAAGCCTGAGTTTATATTTCAAAATTTGTACTTTGTTCAGGTCTTTTCAAAAGTCTTAGAAATCCTCTAGGATTATACTCAGTTTTGTTGGGTAAGTTATTCTTGGTTATATTTACCTTTCACTTTTTGGAATATCATATTCCAAGCTCTCCTCTCCTCAAATTAATAGCTGTCAAGTCTTATATGACTCTCACTATGGCTGCTTGGTAATTGGACTCTTTCTTTATGGATGCTTGAAGTATTTTTTCTCTGACATAGAAGCTCTGGATTTTGGCTATGATTTCCTGGGAATTTTCATTTTAGGTTTTCATTTATTTCAAAAATTGACCACTGGATTCTTTCATTTTTACTTTTGACTTTATGATTCTAATAGTCAAAGCAGATTTCATTCATGATTTCTTCAAATACTTGACCTAGGACTTTCTTTTGGGGGGTAGGGGATGGGGTTAGGAGGTTATAGCTTTCAGGTAGTTCAACAATTCTTAGATTTTATTTTCTTGACTTGTTTCCTCAGGTGAGTCATTTTTATAGGAGATAGACTGAATTTTAAGTGTTTAAAAAATTCTATTTTTCCAATCTTTTGACTATTTCAGTATTTCTTGTCTAACAGAGTCACTGAATTCTGAGAAATACATTCTAGTTTTCACTGCGTCTATTATTTGGGTAAAATTTTGAACCTCATGAATAAGCTGTTTATTTTCTTGAAAATTCTTTCCTCTGGAACTCCCATTACATTTATACTATCATTTCTTTTTAAATTCTTGCTTCATTTCTTCCAGAAGTTTACTTAACTTTGAGGCCAAACTGTGTTTTTATTTGAGGATACAGACATAGATATAGATATAGATATAGATATAGATATAGATATAGACATAGTTATAGACATAGACATAGATATAGATATAGATATAGATGTATACATAGACACATATATAGTAGAGCTATTCTCTTCTTCTGGGTTTGTCTTGGATAGCCATAGTACTTTCATCACCATCAATGTGTTCTTTTGTTTACTCATTTCTCCAGCCTTACTAACTGAATTTGGACTTTGCACCAAGACCAGGATCAATGAAATTCTAGAAAGAATGATAAGAGTGATGGAGTCTTATTTGGTCCTAATCTATATTATCTAGTGTCCTGCCACTATTTCCTCCATATATTGAAAGCTGTGTTCTTCAACAATTTCAGAGGCAGCTCTGGACAATGAGCTGTAAACTTCCTGTTTATAGGATAATTGTCCCCCTGATCTCAGTTTTGTAGACTCCTAACTATAGTTCAGGGTCTAGGTGGTACACAGATTCAGCCTTGCCCATGGTCAGAGCTTTAGTAGAGTTTCTGGTCTAGTAAAAATCTGTCAGCACACTGGAAGGTTCTGGTGTGTCAGAGCAATGTAATTATAGAGTTACTTCCATCCATATTCCCTGCCCCCAGTACATAGCTAACTCCTAGCCAGGTCTTTGTACTGGAAAGCTCTATGACCCTGTGCAAGTCAAATATACAGCTAAGCAACATAGCTGCTGACTTGTCCCTAGTCTGAATTCCCTGCTCTGAATTCAGAGCTTCTAGCCCCAACTTCAGTCCATGCCCTAGGACCTTGGTCCCTAGTCAGAATGAAATAACTACAGGCTACATTCTGTGAAGGCTTTCTTCATTGCAGGCTCTCCCCAATGCCCCCAAACCTACAGATGTCTTTCTCTGCACACCTAAGCTGGAAAATCATATCTATTGTATTTTCTTCTTGGATTTCCCTAACAGTGCTCATCCTAGTATGTTTCTTTAACATTTTCTGAAATAGTTGGGCAAGGACACTGGTATGTTTTACTCCCTCTCCCTATGCCATATTGCCAGTTCTACTGGCATATGTCTTCTTAAGCAACTTCATCAATGCCATCCACAGACCCAATAGAATGATGAGTGGTGGGACAAGGTCACTGACACAATGTCTTGGAGAGGAGCCAGTCTAACTGCATTGAAGGGGGAAAAGGAAATGGCTGCCAGATACCCTCACAGGGTGAGCTGAAGAGGAGTGACTTCAGGCAAAGTAATTATGAGAAACACTTTCAGGATATCCTGGAGCCCAGAATCAAACTATGAACTAAAGTCTGGCAAACAAAACAGTCAACTATAAAGATGGCATGAACAAGACAGCCCTTTTTAAAGCAAAAACATTAGGGCTTACCAAAAGACAGAAGTGCTATGGCCACAAACCACAGAACCATACCCCTAAGTTAATGGTGTGGAAAGGATAATTAATTCTGCATTAATCTTTTCAGTCACTTTTATGGTGGCACCCACTGATAATAATTCCTGATGTTATAATCAGTGAGAACGAAGGACAGAAATACAATTGTACTTAGAGCACTAGGCTTCAAGGCAGGTTGTCTGAGGGACCATAATATAGGGGATAGAATGCTGAACATGGGGTCAGGATGATCTGTTCAAATCCTGTCTTAAATGCTCACAACTATACGCCACCCTGAGCAATCACTTAGTCTTTCTGAGTCTCATTTTCCTAATTTATAAAATGGGAATAATAACAGCACCTACACTTCACAGGGTCATTGTAAGAATCAAATCAGATAATAAAGGGCTTTCCAAATGTTAAAGCACTGTAGAAATGTGAGCTATTATGGTTATTGTCTCAAATTCCAGCTCTGTCATTAACTATGTGACATCAAGCAATGTTTTAGCCTTTTGGGGCTCAGTTTTCTCTTCTGTAAAAGAAAAATGAGCGGGTGGCTAGGTGGCCAGTGAATAGAGCACCGGCCCTGGAGTCAGGAGGACCTGAATTCAAATCCAGTCTCACACCCTTAACACTTACTAGCCGTGTGACATTAGGCAAGTCACTTAAACCTGACTGCCTTGCCCTCCCCCCTCCAAAAAGAAAAAAAAAAAGATAAGGGGTTTAGGCTTAATAATCTTCAGGTCCTGCTTTGAATCAGTGATTCTAGGATCAGACTTGATTCTAGAATAGCAGCTCTTGTTCTGTAGGTGGAACTGATAAAATGTTTCAAGAAGCCACTCACACACACACACACACACACACACACACAAACACACACACAAATCTTTCCTGTCCTTCAAGGCTCACATCCCCCTCCCTGCACCCCTCTTCCTACCTCTGAAATCCTGGGGCATTCATTGAGCCCACAAAGTACATTGGCAGTTTCCTGCTTTGTATCACTGTTATTTTCTTCAGGAAGGTCACCGTACCAACTAGATTATAAATTCTTTTTGAGCAAGAATGGAGCTATCTGCTTCTGTGCAGGGTCACTCTGCAAAATGGTACCATCTGACATTTCCAGCCTTTTTTAATACCATTTCCCTCCGCGTTCTAGACATTCTAGTCAAATTCCTTGTTGTGCCCCAACTATACACTGTTTTCCTACCTCTTATGTATTTGTTCATATTATTTTCTATGCCTAAAATCTCCTTTCTCTTTCATCTCCTCCCTGTTGAATCTTGTTGTTCAGCCACATTCTACTCTTAATGACCCCATTTGGGGTTTCCTTGGCAAAGATCCTGCTTTTGGTGGTTTGCCATTTCCTTCTCCAGATCCCTTTACAGATGATGAAACTGAGGCAGAGTTAAGTGACTTGCCCAGGGTCATACAGCTAATAAGTATTGAATCTTACCCCAAAGCTCAACTCAAGCACCTTCTGCTCCCTAAAAGCTTCCTGATCACCAGAGTAGGTAAACTTTTTCCTTTCTACAACTCTGATCACGCACATTCTTCTTAGTATTTCTTTTATGAACTTATCAAATATTATTTTGTTTTACTACCATAGCCCATGGTTATTACTTTAAAGGATTCTGAATTAATCAAACCAACCAAAGTTCAATTCTAAATTCTGTCACTACTTTAAACACAACCAAAACAAATTAAAGGGGAGCCCCTGCCCAGATTCACACTCTAATAAAATCTACTTCTTCCCTCCCCCAGGCCTGCCCTGAGGAAGAACTCATTAACATTAGCACATACCACCTTGGTATATGCATGTCCCCTGGAGATGAGGTGTTGAGTTAGGGTACAGTAGGAGGTGCCCTTTAGTTCCTGTGTGAGGTTGCCCCATCCCCTTCCTTAGTGAGCAAGCATTATAAGGTGTCAGGTGATTTTCAGTCACAAATGTTTCTTTTTTTTTTCTTCTGTAGGGGAAAAACCCTGGCAATATTCCAATCAACTCTCTTTCCTTCCTACAATCTCATTCAGGTAACACTATCTCAAGGACAAGGTGGGGGTCATGGTTAACCTGAGAAGTCATTATTTGCACCCATACTGGTTTTTGTCTATATCTACTTGCCTATCCCAGTACCTCTTATCTATTTAACCCATTTTTACACTGCCACAATTTGAGTTATTATCCCTACCAGACTGCATTTGACAGAACTACACAGTGTTCTGAATAGCACCCTTAAAAATTGTTCAAATTGAACTGAACAGCTAAGAAACACATATTTGGGGGAGGGGAGAGGGAACACACCTATCATGGAAAACAGAGCACAGCTGCACATACAATAGTCATATATATGAAGTGGGGCGGGAGGAGGGGGGAAGGATCATTATACAATATGGTTAGGACCAGGTCCTAGGCCAAGTTGTAGAGTCTGTAAACATTACCATGACTCTTCCCTACATGCATTTCCCACTGATCCTGGCCACCTTTCTAAGACTGTCCCTTCCTTGACCTAGATCCCACCTGTCAGGGAAGAGAGCAATCTGAAAAACTCATTCACAGGGATGTGCTGATGATTCCCTGTGATTCTGACCCTCCTGGGGGAATTTGCATTTCAAAAAGAAGTTCAGAAGAAGGCAATGAATAAATACCTAATGTGGAATTTCCAAATCTGCTGAGGCCTCTGGAAAGAGACTTTATTTAAGTAATGAGAGCCCTGCTGCCTCTCCACAGAAGACCCAGGGATGGGTAATTATGGTGCCTCATCCACCAGGGAATATTATCGACATGAATGGGCGGCTATCTTCCATCAGGAATGGCAGTTTTGACAAATTACCATGGCTTGCATGGACTCCTGCATGTTCCTTCACTGGTATTGTTTCTAATAGTTGAAACTGACCCAGCTCCTTGTCGCTGAACAAGGCGCTAGTAGCCTCTGAAGTGACAGAGAGCTTCTCAGAAAGCAAGGCTGTCTGGACTTGAGCGGCAAGGAAGAAATTCAGTTTTGATAAGTCACCTCACTGGTTAGAGTCCTGGACTCCTGAAGTATCTCTGATTCAAGTAAGATCTCTTGTCCCTTCTCAGTATAAGGAAGACTACAGAGAAACTAGACTAAACAATAGTGTACAATGAATGGCAGGTCTTGCAAGAGCACCCTAAACCAGGTACTAAGGTGCCACTAATAATTAACCAGGAGCTTTTGCAGATAGGTCAGATCCCACACAGAAGCATAATAAGTGGGAAACTAATGGTGGTATTTGAGGGACACTACAAGCTCCCACAAAGGGACCCTCTACCAGCCTACCATGGTGCTAGCTTCTTTTCCTCCCCAGCCTAAAATTTTCAGAATTAAACTGTTTTGACCTATAAAATTTCTGGGTGTTTCTCCAAAAAGTTCATTATTAAAATGCATATGAGATGGGGGGAGGAAGGAGAAGGAAGAATGGCCCTGGGAAACTAGCAGTGTGTGTGTGTGTGTGTGTGTGTGTGTGTGTGAACATGGATTAGGCTCTCAAATTAGGGGTCATAACCTTAAAATTAGAAAAGGTATATTCTAAGTGCTATGACAGGCATATTTGGAGGGTTGGTAGAAGAGAGAGTAAGAAATAGAAAAGAGGCCTGCCTGGAGAGAGTAGGACAAGATAGGACTCCAAAATAGTAGCAACACACACAAAAAAAGAGTGTAACCATATCTGAATCTGAAAGGCAAAGAGGTAGGAAAAAAATGATGGGATCGTAAGACACTGCTCAAGAGAGAAAGCCCCAATAAGGTCTGTCATGGAACGTCCTGAGCAGCACAATTCCTCATGACAAACATTTTTTGAGCGTCTGTGATGTACAGATAACTGTGCTAAATTGCTAGGCAAGATGTACAGAATAAAGTACAGTTCCTGCCCTCGTGGAATTTAAAGTAATGGAGTTAAGATACATATTTAGATAACCCTGACATCCAACAGTAGAAAATAAGTGCATTAGAGAAATATAAAATAATGTAATATGTGATGTCCAGAGGGGATCAAGGCAGGCTCCATTCATGGTGGAAGTGGCTTTTGAGTTAGGTTTTTTGAGTGTGTGGCTGAGAGAAGAACAATACTAAAGTGCCACTTCTACTAAGGTGCCACAATACTAAGGACAGAGTGCTGGGCCTAAAATCAGAAGGACTCATTTGCATCAGTTTCCTCATCTGTATAAGGAGTTGGAGAAGGAAATGGCAAACCACTCCAGTATCTTTGCCAAGAAAACCCCAAATGGGGTTATGAAAGGTTGGACACAACAGAAACAACTTAACAACCTTTGTATAAAGTCTATACATACACACGCCCTACATGAGTAGAGGAATCTCATCATTTTTCAGATGTTTCTAACTCTATGATCATCAAAGGATAAAATGTTTCTCATAAGGTCCTGGGAATCTTTTAATACTGTGACAGATATAGAAGGGTGAAAGAAAGATTCAAGAAGGAGGGGAAAGGAGAATATGGTAGCCACACTTCACCTAGATGACAGGTGACCTGCCTAAAAAATGAGACTGATGATTTTTAGTCACTGGACATCAATGAGATAACTTCAAATCCATCAGGCATTAGTGCAGTAGAAGAGAGAACTAGTCTGGAAGAGCAATTTCTCTTCTGAGTGTGAGCCCTGGCTCTGCTGCTGCTTGCTTTGTGACCTTCCTCAGTTCACTCAGACTCTCTGGAAAAGAGCACAGAGCATAGTCACACTAGAAATGAAGGGCCTATCAGAGGGGACCCCAACTCAGAAAAGGATCTGCACAGGGAAAGATCAAGAGTAGATTCAGTTGGGGCGGCCAGGTAGCACAGCGAGTAAGAGCACCGGCTCCAGTGTCGGGATGACCTGGATCAAATCCGGGCTCAGATACTCAGCACCACACCCAGAAATAACTGGCCGTGTAACCTTGAGCAAGTTACTTAACCCCGATTGCTTAAAAAAAAAAAAAGAGTAGATTCAGTTTTACCTTTAAAATGGGATGGGAGAAGATGACCTCTAAAGTCTCATCTACTTCTGACCTTATAGGAGACGATGAACAGCACTAACTTATATTATCAAGACTGACTGTGTAAGACCAAGTAAAAGACTTCCTGCATAGGCTTCATCGCTGGGTGATGGCCAGTCACCTGTCCCCAAAGTATTCACCATACTACTTGTCATGTCACTATCAGATTTCGATTCTTTTGGATATTAAAGACTTTTTGGTCTTTTTTTTAATAGGATTCTTGGTGCCTTATCAGAAATGAAAGCATTTCTGGATGGATTCACACATCAATGGCTGGTATTAACTTAATGAAAGACAAAGCCTTCCATTTCACAATTAGAGCAAAAAGATTTCACTGGCTAAAACCCCAGAAGCGGATATCTTGAAACTGAAACTCATTTTTACTAAAGTGTAAATGACTGATAGCAAACTCTTTCCTGAGAAGAGATTTGGCTACATCATAGATGAGAGACACCAGTATCTTGGATATATGAAGAGGGGATGTAGGAGTCCTACAAAGATGAGGAAAAGGCACAGACAGAAAGGGTAGGATAAGTAGGACAAACTATGCTACCTTCACAATTTTACCAAATGTACTGCCTGATCTTTTTTATAGCCTTTCGGCAGGAAGGTGAATCATGGTTCTTGCTTGAATGAGTAAGAGACACTAAAGGCAGTTTCAAAATGTCAAACTTCCCAAACGTAATGGAACACTTATGCAGCTTGAGAAATCAGACCATCTAAGTGCTGGAACCACAAACTTACAGGTAAATTCTAACTGCTTGGTGCTTGGAACTGCTTCACACAAAATTACATTCTTGCCTCCCACTCCCCAAGCATGCTCAAGTATTGGCATTTTCACACAGGCTAATTAACAAATAGCAGGGCAATTAAATCACACGGGCCCAGCCGGGATGCCACAAAGACAAGAAATGTAACTTGAAAAATGTCAGCAGAGAGCCCAGCCACCATTTTGCAATCATGTTTTCTGAAGAATAGGCCAGTAAGTTGGAAAAGTCACCAGCAGTCAGTCACAAGATACAGAACCAGCTTTTTCTCTTTTGTAAAGGTGATATTAGACCAAGAAGCCCACCTAAGGCCATTGCTTTTATTCCTCTCTTCCTTCCCTTAAAGCTGATTGTTCTTCAATTCCTGCCTTTAGTCCTTGAGGCTTGAACTATGTTCCTTAACCACTGTCTCAGTTTCCATCAGTCTGAAGGGTGTTTTTCCTGGGAATACCTGAAGTGTGAAGAGTCACTAGGATCTTTTTCCCATCTGGGTATTTGCCATACAAATATCAATTGCCTAGCTCTTCCTTTGCCTACCAGACTCCAGATACAATCCTTTCTGTACTGGGGTATGCAGGTGTCAGGGAAGACTAGACTCTCTATTGTGAGGGCTGCCGAGCCCTTTGCAAGGCTGCTTTCCACTTTTGGTGTCTACCAGCCACCCAACTCTCACTTTGGCTCCAAGAAGCTATAGCATGTACAGTGTCCACACCCCCAATAAACCATTTCAGTAGATGGGCTAAACCAGATTGAAGGTAAATGACAGGCCTCAAAACTATCAGTGAGTGGGGGGGGGGAGCGGGTGTCTACCTCAAGAAACCTGCAGAATGGGTGGATGTGATATAGTACTTTTCTCCAAGTGGCAGTCATATCATGATGAGCCTGTCAGTTATTCCTTTTGGGAGGTATACTAGCTTGCCTAGATTAAATCTGATTGCAAAACCTCCATCAGCTTCACAGTATTCCTCATTACTATGGCCACTTAAAATAAATACCACAAACACTGTCAACATTTACCTAAAATGCAATAAAAATTTTATGGATGCATCTTGCAGCAAACATTGGCCTTTAATAGACTATGTCAGTGTAAGGAAAAGAGACAGAAAGGATGTGAGAGTGACAAAAGTGATGTGTGGCACAGAGTGCTGGACTGATCAAAGACTTATCCTCTCCAAGCTAAACATTCATATTCAACAAAAGCAGTAGCACCAAGGCAAGACAACTACCAGAAAGCTCACCGTCAACAGATTAGAGCACTCCTCTGAGCAGAAACAGTTTATTGCTCTCTTGGAGGGAAAGCTGAGCCAATAGTGGAACAGAAAAGGAGTGGGCAGCTTTCAAAGATTTGATGTATAGCACTACATTTACTCATGTGGGCCAGAACACTTGCAAACATCAAGATTGGTTTGATGGAAATGATGAAGAAATTCACAAGCTGCTAATCAAAAAAAGAACTCCATGGGGTTTATCAGCAGGACAGTTGGTCTATCTCTAAGAAGGAAATGTTTAACTTCATCAAAAGTAAAATACAAGCAAAGCTTAGATGCAAAATTCTTGGCTCAGTAAGAAGGCAGATACGATTCAGTTTTACATTGATATTAACAATCCAAAACATTTTTATGATACCCTTAAAGCTACCTATAAGCCAAAGACTTATGTTGCATCTCAACTACTCAGTGCTGATGGAGCGACATTGATTAGTGCCAAGGACATGATCCTGGAAAGATGGGCTGAACACTTCCATAGTGTTCTCAACCGATTGTCATAAATCAATGATGAAGCCAATGACCATATACCTCAGTTTGAAGTCAATCATTCTCTAACCAAATGACATTAGGCTCTTCTCATGTGGCAAAGTACCTGGTACTGATTCTATTCTAGCTGAGGTTTACAAGGCAAGGGATCAACTGCTCAAATAAAAACTGACTGAAATCTTCTGTGTTATATGGAAAAAGAAGGTTATCCCACAAGAATTCAAGGATGCCTCCATTGTCCAACTCTATGAAGAAAAAGGTAATGGGGCTGTCCTGTGATAGTCACAGGGTGGTCTCTCCTTTAGTCATTTCTCTTTCCAGAGTCCTCCTTAATAGGGAGGATGCTTCACCTGGAAGATGGTCATCTACCCAAGAACCAGGGTGGCTTCAGAAAGAGCCAAGGAATGGTCGATGTGGTGTTTGCTGCCTGACAACTCCAGGAGAAATGCCAAGAGCAGAAAGAGGTCTGTACACAATGTTCATTGAACTGACCAAAGCTTTTGATACTGTCAGTCATGAGGTCCTGTGGAAAATCAAGGTACAATCTGGTTGCCCAGAGAAGTTCATCAGTATTATACATCAGGTTCATGCTGACATGCTTGCATAGGATCTGAATAATGGACGATGCTCTCAGACTTTCCCAGTCACCAATGGAGTCAAGGAGGGTTGTGTGTTTGCTCCCATGGTTTTTAGCATGATGTCTTCAGTGATGTCACACACCTTCAACAAGGACCAAACAGCATCAAGATCAGCTAGCGCACTGGCAGTAAGTTACTTAACTTGAAAAGGCTACAAATCCAAGACTAAAGTAGAGGAATAGGTGGTACACAATTTTTTGTTTACAGTTGACTGCGCACTTAATGTAGCCTCTGAGGCTGAGGTGCAACAAAGTGAATCAATTCTTTGCTGCTTGTGCTAATTTTGGCCTGAAAACTAACACCAAGAAAACACAGGTTCTTCACCAGTCAACACTTCACCACCCATATGTGGAACCATCACTTTACAGCAAACGGAGAAATTTTTAATAATGTGAATAAGTTCACTTGCCTTGGCAGGATACTTTCCAGGGACGTACATAGATGATGATGTTGATGCACACAATGTCAGAGCAAAGTCAGTGTTTTGGAGGTTCCAAAGGAAAGTGTTGTAGAGAAGTGGCATTGGGCTGCCTACCAAACTTAAGGTCTGCAAAGACCTTGTGCTGACCTCATTGTTGTATGCCTGTGAACCCTGGACAGTCGACCAGTGTCATGCCAGGAGACTAAACCGCTTCCATTTGAATTGTCTTGGGAAGATTCTGAACATCACCAGGCAAGATAAAGTATTGGACACCAAAGCAGATCCAATGGGCTAGACATATTGTTCAAATGACAAACATGTTTGCCTAAAAGACTTTTACTGGGAACCCACACAAGACAAGTGCTCACACAGAAGTCAGAAAAAGCAGTACAAGGACACTCAATATCTGTCTGGAAAAAAACTTTGGAATTGACTGTGAAACACTGGGAGACGCTGGCACAGGACCATCCAGCGTGGTGTGTCCACATTAAAGAAGGTGCCGTGCTCTATTAGGAACACTAGATGTACAAATTTAGAGCCAATCCCACTCCAAATGTTCACATGGACTATCTGTGCCCGACCTGTGCCAGAGTCTTCCAAGCTCTTATTGGATCAGCCACAGTCAGGCACACATAGTGATGATGCCATCTGGGTGCTCTTCAAGAATGACGGACAACAACCACTGCCCTCTGCATCACCACTTCTGCCTCATCCTTTCTTTTCCTGTCAAGCCTATGTGACCTTCTGCATCTTTAATTGTGACATACAATGTTTAGGTAGCATTTTAAAGTCTGCAAAACACTTTCTAGACATTATTGCACTTGTTCTTCTCACCAACCCTGAAAAATCAGTACTAAAGAGATTATAATCTCCATTTTACAGATGAGGAAAGTAGGGCTCAGGGAAATTAAATGATTTGCCTATAGTCATAATGCTCACACAAATCTGAGTTCTCATTCAAAACCAGGTCTTCCTGATTCCAAATAAAGTTATTCACTATGAAACACTGTATCTTAAGAATTAGCACATGTGTGCATACCCTCTGACCCAGTAATACCACTTCTAGGGTTGTATCCCAAAGAGATCATACAAGTGGGAGGAGGACCCATATGTACAAAAATATTTATAGCAGCTCTTTTTGTGGTGGCAAAGAAATGGAAATCAAGGGGATGCCCATCAATTGAAGAATGGCTGAACAAGTTGTGGTATATGAATGTAATGGAATACTATTGTGCTATAAGAAATGAGGAGTAAGCAGACTTCATAAGAACCTGGAGAGACTTATATAAACTGAGGCTGAGTGAGAAGAGCAGAACCAGGAGAACATTGTACACAATTACAGACACATTGTACCTGTGATGACTAACTTTGATAGAATGAGCTCATCTCAGCAATGCAAGATTCACGATGGAAAAGGCTATCCACATCCAGAGAAAGAATTATGGAGTCTTGAATGCAGACTGAAGCAAACAACTCGCTCTCTCTTTTGTTTTGTTTTGTTTCTTCTCTCATGCTTCATTCCATTGGTTATAATTCTTCTTTATAACTTGACTAATGTTTAACGCAAAGGTATATGTAGAACCTGCATCAAATTGCATGCCTCCTTGGGGAGGGAGGGGGAAGAAGAGGGGGAAGGAGAAAATTTGGAACTCCAAAATTTGTGGAACTTAAAATTACAAACTAAAAATAAATAAATTTGAAAGGAAAAAAAAGTTAGGACATGTATACTAGATTTAAGATTAACTAGATAATTTGAAACATATCATGCTCATCATTCCTTATACTTTCCAGGATATATGCATTTATCTGCATTGCTCCCTCTTACTTGCTGCCCCCCCAATATCTTCACCTCTCTAAATTCTATTTCAAAAACCATTTCAAAAGCCACCTCCCCCGTGAAACCAAACCTGATACTTGTCCCTACTGTATATTGTCTCTCATTCCCACCACACCTCTCTCTCAAATGCTCTGTGAACAGCTTAAACCAGATGATCACTATGGTTTCCTCCATGTCTCAGACTCTCTGATTCTGAAATGATGTCCAGCCTCATTCAGAACTGAAGAAAGACCCCAGAGCTATACAGTCTCACAGGGAATCACTTGCACCAAGAATCATCCCAGGTCTATCTTTTCACTAATACTATGACTCATGGGGACTATTCAGGTCCCAAGAGAATGTGGGATCTGCCAAAGGGAAAGTTTGCAGAAAAAGAGAGGACCATCAAATAGCTCAGATTGACAGTTGGTCTAAATGTTGAGTTAAGTAAAACCCATTCAATATCTGATCTATGGTCGACCTGAGTACTTTTGGGGATCTTTGGGGAAATGGAACAAGCTAAATTCTGATGTTCCTAGGGAAAGTCCTGTGTGAGGGCAAAATTAGCTATAGAGATTATTTTTCAAAGCCGCCAAGGTGAATCCAGTGTGTTATGCAGGGACCAAGACCCAAGTGGTACAGGAGTTGAATAAATGATAACTATTTTATTCTGAGTGATCCTTTTAGGGATGATATTTAGTAAGCTTGTTCAGGCTGTTAGCCCTTGGGGAAAGAATGACTATAGTGGCATGATGAGAATGCTACACAGGGTCCAAAATGGAGTGCCAGCTGGGAGGAGATAGGGCACAATGGAGGAGACAATGCACAAAAAGGTTGGGAAAAGCTAAAGAATGACCTGCTGTTATAAGAATGAGATAAGCATGGGAGTTAAGTCTAGATAGCTGTGAATTTCCCATCCCCTTCCCCCATGAAAAATGTCTTTATATCTGTTCTAGCTAGGGACCGGACTATTGAAGGAAGTTGGCTTTTCCAATGCCAAGGTTAGCTGGTTTTCAGCACACACTCCCCAATGTGATGAAAGTGGTTAGACAGATAAATCAGAACTTGAACAATCTCACTGCTGATCCCCAGTTTTGTTACTAACATGATCTGAGCTATCTCCAGGGTATGTTGATATGGGACCATCCCTTAGATTCTGCGCTCTGCAGTTCTGTGAGCTACTTGTGTCTGGGATGTTACTCAGAAAAGCATCAGGTAGAGAAAATAAAGTGATTGTATCAGCTAAAAAAAAGGTGGGGAGACAATGAGATAGGATTTTTAAAGAATATCTGATTCTCTTAGCCATAAAGTCAGACTACTAAAGGATCTCTCATCACTGCAGAAAGGGAATGAGACATCTCCTTACATCTGCACACATACCTCAGGATTAATTTTGCTCTCTTCCCCACTAAGGCTATTCCAGATCATGACTTTAACATGATTTCACCTCCATAAATGTTTCAGGAAGCAAGCACAGAGAGGAACACACAACATATTTCACCCTACACCAGACTTCTTAGGGGTGGCCTTGGACTCCACATCCTCTACTTTCCAACTAAATCTGACCCAACTGTTAAGGCTTAAATTTTAGTTCTTATATGGTCTTCCCAATATATCCATTGATTTCTATTTTTCTCTAGAATCAACAGCAACTAGTTCATTTTAAGTGTGTCAATGTCTCCCAACAAAACTTGTTCTTCAATGGCAAGGACCACGTAAAAGACCATGAAAAGTCTATCTTTAGTGCTGCCTCATCCTACAGTGCCTAGAACAGGGCCAGAAAAAAGGATATCATTCTTCTGATATGTACATGATGACTTCACTTGATGGTCCCTGAGGAGATTACAATCTAAGACCTATAGTATCTCAGTTTTTACACTGTATAAGGGGTTAGGTTTGTAATCAACACCAGCGAAGGAAATACCCAAATAGTCTTCTCTTCTACCTGTCACCATCTCTCTCTCACTTTTCTTCTCACCTTCCCACTTGACCTTAACCCTATGTTCATGCTTTTTGTAATCACTTCTTATTTTTCCCCATCAGGCTAATCAATCATCACTACAATGGCCTTAAAGCTACGCTGGAAACGTCCATATAATAGCAATATTTGGAAAACAACCACCCAAAAACTCTTGAGCCACATTTTTTTTCACTCTCCTTATATCATTATCATTTTGATCACTATTCCTAAAGCAGAAAAAAAGGAGAAAGTCCTAGGCCTTTACACCTTTTTTTCCTTTATCTTGATATAACTTTTTTTCCTGAGAAGAAAGGTTTAAGAGGAAAGGCCCAGAGAGAAGTAGGGAGTAGAGGAGTGTCATCTGGGTAAAGAATGAAGCTAAATTTCTTAAAATTTTCTGTCATCTTTCATGATATTTTGCAATGACTTTATACCAAAACCTATAGGCAAGAAGGAAAGTGAATGAATTTTAATACTGAACCTTGAACACCATGTGAATGAATTTTCCCTTGTGTAAATATATTAAGCCTCTTGGGCCAGATATCACGGAATACTGTGTGTGAGTAAGTTCTGAACTAAACATACTACAGGCACTTCCACTAAGTACAGTTTTATACTCTTGGTATTACATCTATATCCCAAAAGGCCTGGCCCCAAAGGAAAACCCTAATGTATCTGCCCATGGGGTCTCATGAGATATCAGGCAAAACTGTAGTTAATGAACACTGTTTATTCCACTTACAGGGGTAAAGGATGATTGTAGAAACAGAGGAATGGGAAAATGGATAATCTGAAGTGTTACAGTTATACCAAAAACAAGAAGGCTGTTAGCTGTGTTTTAGGTTCAGTCCTAATTATTTCAATTGGAAAATCAGTGTGTATGTGTTGAAATGCAGCCATGATTAAAGGGTTATTCAAGTGGCTGCTCTGGCCTTGGCAAGGGAAATTGGTGTGCTTACATTTGGGGGAAATTCCTCAGGCTTTTTCCTGTCAATGTCAAAATGGTTGAAAATATTGGTTGGAATGGAGGATTCTCCAAATTCCATTTGTAACTAGGTTATTTAAGCTGTACTTAATGATCCATTCCTTCCTGGGTAGCCCCTACCACCCAAAATGCATATGTATGTGTATATACATATGTCGATGAGGATAAATGCATGAACATAGGACAAAGGTTAGGGAACTGAGCAAAAAAAAAAACAAAACAAGCAAAAATGAGGATAACAGCTGAGAGTGGTCCTAGAGATTCCTGCTGCCCATTTTACCTCTGACCTTTGCTTACTGGAAAGTCTGTTAGGTATAGTACAGAACGTAACCATGTGGAATTCAGAGAATCTTCCACATAACTAATATTTTCAAGAATTGTGATGAACAGGTGTAGCAGCAAGCACCCCAAGCATCCCCAGGGTGGCTGCCAACACAGGTTCTTGGATCTGCTTTGATAAAGGAAAGCAACTCAAAATGGGTTAACAAGCTTACTTTAATCAGTCAAACATATATCGTTTACCTAGTTCAGGGGAAAAAGGTCAGCACCCCAAACTTCAGAGTATACAGACAGAATTATCAAGACAGAGAAACAGATCAAGTAGACAGGTTTCCAAACTGTCCAATCGTTACATCCATACCAAATCAACATATGGGTTTTTCAAAGCCGGAGGGGCTCTCAATAACGGCTTCCCAGAGTCTCATCTGATCAAATCACAGAATACTTCTCAAAGTGAGCCCCAAAGCAAAGCCTCACATCAGGGATTATATAGCCTTCTCCTGGCTCAGAGAATGTAACAACCTTCTGGACCCATTGGCCAATCAAAAAGTATGTACTGAAAAACAAGCCTCCCACCCCAGGCTCCAGGTGCACTTCAGCCTAGGGGCAGGGAAGATCTTAAAAATTGACATTCCCATTACAACAGGGCAGCTAGGTAGCTCACTCAATAGAGCAGTGGCCCTGGAGTCAGGAAGGCTTGAGTTCAAATCTGGCCTCAGACACTTAACACTTACTAGCTGTGTTACCTTGGGCAAGTCACTTAACCCCAATTGCCCTGCCTTCCCCCCTCCAAAAAAAGACACCAAAAAAAAAAAAAAAGAATTGTGAAAAACCACAGAAATGGATTACAGTCCCATTTTATAAATGGAAAAGAGTCAGAAATTGAGGCTTGCTCAAGGTTCATACATAGACATAGCTAAAACCAGTACTCAGGTCTACTAAGTCCTAATTCAGTATTGTATCTTTTTTTTTCTTTTACAGCAAAGATCATGGCTGTGAGAAGAGTTGTTGTCATGTGTATACCATATGTGTATACAATTTTAGAGATGAAGAAACTGAGGACCAAAGAGGGAAACAGATTTCCCCAATGTCATATAGCTAATAAGTGACAGAACCAAGACTTGAACCTAGGATTTCTGATTTCAGACCCAATACTCTTTCCAAAGTCTTAGTAGGATAATATAGGATCTTTATTTAGAGATGAAGGGGATATCAAAGGTCGTCTAATTAAATCCCCTCTTTTTATAGATGAGAAATCAAGCCAGTAAATGTGAAGCGACTTGACCAAGGTCACATGGGTAATAATGAGCAGAACTAGGATTTGAACCTAGGTCTTCTGATTCCAAATCCAGTGATCTTTCTACTACACCTTGCCATGGTTCATGATGGGGAATCAACATGGTAGAACAGACTGAGTGCTGCATTTGGAGTCGGAAAACCTAGGTTCAAATCTCAACTCAGACAGTGACTAGTTGTGTGAGACTGGGCATGTCACTTCCCCTCTCTTTGCCTCAGTTTCACATCTATAAAATGATGAAGGAGAGGAGGGGGGAGGAGAGAGGAGGGAGAAGGTATTAAATATTTATATAGCACCTACTATGTGCTAGACACCGAACTAAGTAGTTTACAAATATTATCTTATTTGACCAATCTGGACTAGATTACCTCTTAAATTCTGTCCACTTCTGAATCTATGACCCTGTGACCATTACACCCAGTTTGAAGGAGCCAAGAAAAGGAATGCCTGCTATTGTGCTCCAAAAAGCATTCAATCAAGCAATGAAGAAAAATTTTCAGGCTCTAGCTATAGATGTGCCATGTTTGTTGTGAATCTCCTTAAAATAATCCGCAAAGGAATTCAGATTTCCAGGTAGGTGTTTGGAGTTGAGATTCTCCCAATTGGGCACTGCCTTGTAGAATTCGAGTCACAGCCCTCAACAACCACAATCAATCCATCCATCAACAAGTATGTACTGAGATGACTGAACCTTGGTTTTAGTCCAGGACTTCATGTTCCTCCTCCAGCATTCTGCCTCATGGGGCTAGCAACAGGGTCACAGAATGTTAGAGGAAGAAAGAAGATCAGTCAACTCCTACCTACTCATTGTATAAAAGAGGACGTCAAGGTCCCAAATTGCCCAATGTCACATAGCTAGCTAACATTACAGCCTAGACTAGAACTCAGGTCTCTAGAGCAAAACTACAGTGCTTTTCCCACTACACTACACTTTTGGCCTTCTACCCATCTAGACCACAAACTCTTGATTTTTTCATTCATGAATTATTGCACTGCAAGTCAACTATCCTTGAAAGTGACAGCTACATAAAGAAGGGAAATTAAGGTACCAATATTAACTTTAGAATGGCTGAAACAATGGTTTCCCGTTAATTGTGAGCCTGTAGACAAGCTTAACTCTTAGCAGAGGCATTTCTTAGTATTATATAATAAGAAGAATAGCTATAAAAAATCTCCTCCAAACCAGGAGCACACTCTTCCACATATACACATAGCTTCATCTGTGAGAAAAATGTGAAAAGATAACTATAATATGTGATAAGTTCCAATGGAGAGGCACAAGCAATAAGTGTTCATGACATGGATGAATGGCAGGTGAGGGTCCACTGCATCTAAGTGGCCATAGACTCCTGACTCTGTCGACCTCCCTCTCATGTGCAGAACTTGGCAATCCCAAGTTTAATTCCTTTCTGAGGAGCACAAAAGGGATACTTCCCTAACCCTAACCCCCCAACCTTTCCACCTTTTGTTCTAAGAACAGTAATCATATCAATGCTACCACTGCTTTTTCAAAGGACATGTCAAACAACTGGCCTTTAGCTTTACTCACCTTCCCTATGATTTCCTCAACCAAAACACCCTTCCTAGCTATCACTGCCTTATAAGTGTTATCTCTCCCTCAATACTGCCTTGGAAGGTAAGCCCTTTGAGGGCAGAGATAGTCTCTTTTTAGGCATCTGCTTCATACAGTGCCTAATGTATAATAAGTACCCAATAAGTGCATTTTCGTTCATGAGTGAGTGAGTGAACAACCTGTGTTCACACTAAGCATGCCCTTCTACCAGCAACCACTAAGGGAAATGGTATCTCTGCACATAGCCAGGATGTTGAGAAAAACAGATGCGTGCAAGGTGACTGAGTTCTGCAAAACCATATTTGAAGCAAATATTTATTTCAGTAACACTTTTCACTCACCTACAAAACAGATAAGATTAGTGTGTCACTTCATAGATAAACAGAAATCCAATTTCACCTCCTGAAGTTGGCTATTGCTATATATAGCTTATTCCAAGCCAGTCTCAAGGTTCCCCTATTCTTCAGGTAGAAGCACCTTTTCCCTAGTCACTTCCAAATCATTTTCTGAACCCACCCTGTCAGTCTCTTGCAAAATAAATACACTGGGCCTCTCTTTCAAGCAATTACTGTTGTATTGTGCATCCAGAACATGAAGAAAGGACCAGATGTGACATCACAGACAACCCATGAGGCAAAAAAGAAAAAAGCCCATTAGGAAAAAGACACTGTGTACACAGTAGTTAGGGGTAGGCAACAAAGATTTTGATCAGGTACCTAAGGTCTTCCTCTTACCTTTCTTTAAATATGGTTGGTTATTCCTGAGGGTATATGTGCAAGCCTAACCTAAATAAATAACCGAATAAGGAGAGTCTGGCTTTTTTTTGTCTCAGAAGAGAAAGGCGAATTCAGGTGGCCTGAAAGAATATAAGCCCTCCCTCCCTTCCCCAAAAAAAAGAATATAGCCCCAGAGTTATACCATGACCTTTCACACCTAGAATTAGAAAATTTCCCACAGTTATGTTACCACAGTCTTTGCATAATTAACCTCACTACCAGAGACGGCCCCAAGAGACCTCGTATAACTACAGATAATTATTGAACTTTACCACTTTTTTAGTATCTAGTATTAAAGAATTCAGTAAATACTTAATAGATGCCTGTTATTCAATCATTGATTTGCTTGTTGTTGCTGTTGCTAATGCAAGCAACTTTAGAAATCTAATCCTCTTCTTTTACAGCTGAGAAAATGGAAGCCTGAAGACATTAAGTGACCCAAAGTTATGCAGAGAGTAAATAACGGAACCAGGATGTGAACTGGAGTCCTCTGATTGGCCCCTAAAAGTTATTAAGGATAAGCAAAACTCACCTAGGAATTGTTAGCAAGTCTAATTTTTGTTATTTGGTCTATGTAATTTTACTTCTGGGGAGGCAACATGAAATAGTGGGAAGTCTGTGTAATGATTTGAGGGTTGGACTTAGAGTCAGTAAGGCCTTAAGTTCAAATCTTTCTTCATATACTGGCTGGGTTGCCTTGGGCAAGTCACTTGGCCTCTCAGTGGCCCAGGCAACCCTCCCAAATGAGAAGGTACAAAGTGGAGAAGGTGCTGCTGATCTGTGTAGTCATAGATGTACCTTCCTGAGAGTTCCCAAAACTAAAAAAATCAGTCTTGTGTATCTATGTCTACATCACAGCTATATCTACATTCACATATATACATATATACCTATGCATATATAAATAAATGCATACAAATATGTGTATGTATGCAATGACCACAATAATGTAAAGCAAAAAAAGCACTGAAAAACATCAGAACTCTAATCTATGTAGTAATAAAACATGATATCAGCAAACTTTTAGTGAACGAAACATGCTTCACTCCCCTCAACCAAGAGGAGCTATGGGTACAGGAGATATCTGTTGTCAGGCATGAACAATGGGTTGACTTGTTTTGCTTAAGTATATTTTTTTGTTGTAAGGGAGGCTCCTATTGGAAGAGTTAGGGGAAATAGTCATTAAAAAGTGAGTGAAAAATAAGTACTAATGAAACATTTACTTTTTAAAAAGTTATTCTGTTTTACCCCACGGCACATTCTAAATTTTATGCCTGCGAGCCCAGAAGAACAAAGTGTTCTTTGTAGGGTAGAGCATTTTCTGTGAAGAAAATTAGAATAATTGCCTACAGTCCCATCCTTTTCAGATGCCTCACAGCAATTCAAGGAGGAGGAAAGCTGTTTGTAAACTTTAAAGATGTCTGTCTGTATGTATGTATATATGTATGTGTATACTTATATACATATATACAAATGCACTTAGAAGCTCAGCACTTACAGTGATATGGATGCCATATTAACTTGTTTTTATTGTTCTGTGAATGTGTTCTTCAGCTATATCACAATGTACGTGTTCTGTCTCCAAAACTAGATAACTACATACCTGAGGGTAGAAGCCATTACTCTTAATTCCTTTGCACTTTCCTGTTCTGCAGGGCAAGAAAACAGGGCCTGTGCCTCCAAGGCACCAAAAATGATAGTTTATATTTCTTCAGCAGGCAGAAAAAAACTGAGCTTAGCATCTTACTGAGGATGATTTGTTAAAATTGTAAACCTCCAGATTGTGATTCTGCCATTAGTCTCACCCAGGAAAGCTTCTTTCTGGTCTGGCCCTACCTTGCCTCTTCAACAACAGCTTCAGTATCGTGATTTCTCTGTATCACACCTCACCCCGCTAGGGCCTTGCATTCAAGGCCTCTCCTTGAGATATGTTCACCCCCCAAGTGACTTTATCTTAAAACACTGGTTGGAGGGTAATTTCTCCACTCCTACTAACCCCAGGCATATTTTGTGGCTCATGTCTTCAAGGGCCAGAATGGCTAGTTACAGTTCCTCTCAGCTCCCCATTTCTATGGACTGGCTTTGTGTGGGTACCACTTCTCCCTTATAGTGAAGACCCAGAACGAACCCACACACCAACCTGAGCAGTGGCTTCTGAATCAGACCCATCTCCATCACTGCCTCACCTTCTCAAGGGGGTGGTCAAGATAGGCCCCTAGTAAAACTGAAGTAAGCCATGTTTCTTGAGTGCCTCCCCGTCTCTCCTTTCTACATCTCATTCCTCTCAGGGAATACTCCTCTAGACCCTGCTACTGGAACTCAAGAGTCCAGATCTGCTCAGATTTCTCCCCTTTGCACCTCAACCCTGATAGAAACTCATCCAGTCCTGCTCCCACTGAGGATAAAAGAAAAGTAAAGCAGTCTTTGCTTTCAAGAAGTTTATATTCTTTAATACTACTCTCTTCCCTTAGCAGATTGGAGAAAGGGGTAATAGTAATATTTGGACTGGACATAGTAAAACGTCCCATTGTTACTCCTCCTCTTCACCATCATCATCAAAAATTTTGTTCAGCATCTATCTCCTGTCTAAAGAAGCACTCAGGCCTTCAGGGTGATGATAGCCTAAGGTGAACAATGATGCCTGGGAGAGTTGTATGCACAAAAAGAGAAAAAGCATTTAAACCCATTAGGTTATAAGCCCATGGCTACCTGGTTGGTGCATGTTACCAGTAACTCCGGAAAATTCCTCCCCAAGAATATCTTTGATCAAGGGCAACCCCTGAGCACAAAGCAGCCTCAATGGCAAAAGGAACAGATCAATTGACAAACCCTTTAAATTCACTGTGTCCTCCAGGGGATATGATACTGTTAAGGTCAAATGAAGTCACCTTCCCCAACAGGAGCCTCAGAAACTTTAATCATCACCTTCCCAGACTGGCCACAGTTGTGGAAAGAGAAGTCATTAGACCAGTTAAGCAATTACTGGCAGACAAGGGCAGAAACACAGGACATCGTCGAGCAAAACAAAGGAGGGAGGGAAGTGAGGAAGAAGGGGAGTAACTAGGAGAATCTCTTTTCCTTAAGGAAGGAGACTTTTCCAGATAAAAGGCTCAAAAAGAAAAGGAGATTTTTTTTACAACATTCTTATTACCAGCCTCGGTTCCAAACATTCACCCACACTGTTACAATCAGCTAGGGTCCTTGATCTAGGTTTCTGAAGGTTCCTAGTAGACTAGAAGATTAATGTTCAGCACTGAGTAAGACTGGCCTTATATCCAGGTAAAAAAAAGCAGTTGTCTACTTAATTGTAACTTGGAGGGCACTGACAAAAAATTCCATAGACAAGAAGCTCATCCCCAGACTGCTTCAATGTCTGAAATTATATCATCTGAGATTCAATCCTTTGAGTTAAAACTATGTCCCATGGTGAAGTACAAATGCCCCTTGGAGGGGTAACACATAAGGCTGCAGAATGAATTAATTTATTAAGAGATTAGCAAACCATCACCTAGCAAACACATGAGACAAAGGACAGGTAAAGTTTGATGTAGGAAAGAGGAAAGGATAGCCCCCTCGTGGGGGGCTCAAGTAGTATAAAAGCACCAAGTATGTCTGGGGATGGGGGCAGGGAAGTTGAGAAGGAAGTTGCCAAAAGGAGAGAGAAGAGGACAAAAAGAGATGGAAGATGCCCAAGACAAACTTTGCCAGCTTCACAGTTTTGCTGAGGCCTGCCCTGTCCATCTCAGTAGAGCCTACTATAGCACTGATCAGTGAATGCTAAATGAATGAACAAAATTTTATACTTGTTACAATTCCCAAAATTCCTACATCCTATCTGGGGCCATGTACAATGAAAATAACTCTAGACTTAAGGTTGAGACCCTGTTCTAGTATCAGTTTTGCCACGAATGAGTTAGGTAACCTTGAACAAATCAATCAACCTCTCTGGGACTCAGTTTTATGATCTGTAAAAATGAGAGTATTGGATTAGGTGATCTCTGAAGTCCCTTCTAGCGCTGAAATTCTATGGGGTGTGATGAGTCACTTGAGGGTTTCCATATTTTGTCAGTAGGGAACGGAAAGAAACAAAGGAACAAACATTCAGATGGGAAGGGCACTGAGTTCAAAGGGTACCCTGAGATGCACAGGCAAGGCCTCAGGTAAAGAGTTGAAAAGATACTAAGCAATGTGTGACTTCAGGCTGTATTTTTCCAGCCTTTCTAATGGAAACTTCTAACACATGGCACCTATATTACAATGTTTGCATATCACAATTTTGCAGGGTTAAGATCTGTACCCAAAAACAAAAACAAATAAAACTCCTGGCTTGGTACCATCAGAGCAATACCCAAGATTCCAATCAAGTTGAGTCCTGCATGGAGAATAATATCACTTGTTAACTTGGCTTTTAGTGAGCAACAGAACTTTCCAAGAGTTCATGATTCATATTAATATTATTTAGAGAAAGAGTCACCAAGCCATCAACCAGTCAAAAGGTATTCAGTCTCTTTCTTCCAGACCAATTGAGAAATCTCTCTTTCCCCTCTCTACAAGACCCCACTCTATTTACACTGAGAGTTATTTGTTCTATCATGTTAATATAATTAACCACAACATTCAATTCCCTCAGTACTCTGATTAAGTGAAATTTCATTTTTTCTAATTTTTATTGACCAACAAATGAGTAGCTGGTCTGCATTGAGTGAGAGAGTTTACAAACTGGAGGTCCCTACATTGATAAAATCATGGGTTCAAATTTCCTCCCCATCAAAATTTAGAAAATAAAATAGAGATGTAATTGTCCATATAATGTGATGATACTACATTCAGGATTGTTTCTTTCTCAGCAATAAGCAGAACAGTAAAAAATTATTCTGCTCTCCCTAAGACTAAAATATAAAATTCCAAAAGATAAATATTAAAATGGATGTGCTCAGGGCTACTGTTGTACATCCTATACTTGACCCTTTAATTAATTTTTCTGAAAAACAAAAAGGTCCATGAAATAAAAAGGGTTCTAGGCAGGCAGGAAGACAGTTCTTGATATACATGACACAGTATCTTGGCCCGAGGACATGAATAGTTCCATATTTCTTTGATATTTGCAAGGATGTAATATAATTTCCTTCCATGATTCTGCTATAGGGATATATATGGTAGGCAATGTTGCTGTCCTGTCCAATGATTCATGAAACTAATAGCCCAATTGAGAATTCAAAGTTTTGCTGAAGACATATTTCAATGGAGGGCCCAGATAAAAGAATCCATAAGATCTGTTCTTTCCTACCAATGTGACCAAACCAACACAATGATTCAATTCAACAAAAATGTATTAAGCATCTATTATGTGTAAGGTGTTGTATTCATTTCTGGGAATGCCAGGACAAACATGAAACAGTATACAACATGAATACAAGTAAGCAGATTCAAAGTATAGAAATATTAATAAAAGGGGGATAAAGAGCTAATAATATGAAGAATCAGAAAGGACCTGGGATAGAAGGTGGCCCCAAAGCTGTGCTTTGAGGGAAGCTAAGAATTCTATGAGGCAAGACTGAGGAAGGGGTACCTGACATGAGGCTAACATGGGGCATCATTTATGTGAAAGTACAGAGGGAGTAAACAGCATGTTGGATGTAGGGAAGAGCTGAAAAGGAATAATGAAAAAAAATAAGATTGAATAGGTAGGTGGGAGTCAGAGAATAGAGAGTTTCAAATTCCAGACTGAGGAGTTTATATGATCAAAGTCTTTGCAAATGTAATTATATAGTCATGAACATTTTGCAAACATCAATCTGAACTGAACTTTACCTTCAATCAGCCTTTTCCTTTAAGACTTGGCAAAAGGATTGGCATCAATTTCAAGCCACTGCATCAAAAAGCATTCCCTTCCTTTCAACTCCTTGGCTGGTATAACTATTTTACATGAGACTGAAAATAGAGAAAAGTCTTTATGACCCACAACTATAACATACAAATCAGATGTTTTTCCAAAGCACTGGCTAGTCACATCTTAAAAGAATTAAATTTAAGAATTGTTTGGGGGTTCTTGATACCATAAAACAACAGTATGAAGTGGTATCAAGATAGTTCAAAAGAGTTAATTCACCACCTAAAAGCCTAACTCATTCCCAAGAATTCACTTATCTACTAGGAGAATCAGGCTTTCAGTTGATAAAAAAAAATAACCTTTAAGTCCCACTATACTGCCTTCCTTCTTTAATACTAAAACCTGGTGAACAGATAATAGAAAAAATCCAAGTATATACCATTCACTTCATAGATACAATTCAATATACAAGATACAATTCAAGTATATACCATTTCAAGAAAAGGTAATTTAGAATAGGAGTCTGATTAGAAGATCAATTGGGAAGCCTAATGAAGCAGAACAAGAGACAACAGCTGTCATAACGCTCACTCCATATGGCTTACTGGAATGTCAAGCTTATTGGATTTTAAATACAAGATTCTCCTTCCCAAACTCTATAATCCAGCCAAATGGACCTTTTTGCTGTTTCTCACATGTAACACTTCATCTCCTGTCTCCATGTCTTTGTAATGGCTAATGCCCATAAATGGGCACTCCCTCCTTAACTCTGCGTTACTGAATCCGTTACTTCCTTCAAGGCTCAACCCAAGTAGCACCTTCCTCTGCCTCTTCCCAACAATGTTACTGCACACCCTCTAAAACCACCTCAGGCTTGTTCTGTAATTATTCTGTATATTGTTACATATGTTCACGATTCTTCCTCAAAAGAATGTAAGCTCATTGAGAATAGTTTCTACTATTTTCATTTTTGATGCCCCACAGAGTAGGTACTTATAAATTCTCGTTGAATTATTGATTGGTTACTGAACCAGAAGGTCCTCCTGAGGAGGGAGGTACATACAGTGGGAAGAGCACTAGTGTCTGGAGTCCAAGGTGGGCTGGACTCTGTTGTTTATTGTGTGACCCTGGGCACTCTCACCCGTACTTCTCCTCTATGAAGAACATTGGTCCTTTGGATTGTTTTGTATTTGATTCCTCTCCTCCCCTCCTCCAAACAGGATGGTGGGGGGGAGCTATCACTGCTACCCAGTGGTTCAATGTGAAATGAGGAAGTTGAACTAAAGACCTCTAAAGTCCCATCTATGATCTTGTGAATGGAACGATCATTGAATTGAGTTGGCTTTCAAACAACAAGGACTAAAGGGAGTTTATATGAGGCAAATTCCTTTTCTTCATTTTCTTCATTTGACTGCCATTCTAAGACCCTCAACTCTGTTTTGTTTAACACCATCAGTGCCAGCATAATTCCCCCAGCAAGAGCTCTTTTTTTCAAGTAAACAAAAAAAATTGATTTTCTATCAGGAAAGACTGAGATTCATGAGTAATAATAATGAAAACTTGGCACAGATTAGACTCTTCCACTAGAGCTCTAGAATACCTGAACTTCTGATGTTATAGGAAGCCTCATAAGGGTGTCAAAATGACAGATCTGACCTCAAAATTCCACCAGGCCAAGTGTGAAATATCCTATGGATCCATTTATTCAGAGGAAGTATAGTGTAGTGGGTTGAGCACTGTACTTAGAGGCAGGATGATTTTTAATTTATTACTGAGTCATTTCAGTCATGGCTGATTCTTTGTGACCCCATATGGGGTTTTCTTAGCAAAAGACAATGAAGTGGTTTGTCATTTCCTCCTCCAGTTCATCTTATGGATGAGGAAACTGAGGCAAATAGGGTTAAGTGACTTGCCCAAGGTCATACAGCCAAGAAGTAACTTGAGACCTGATTTGAACTCAGGAAGATGAGTCTTCCTCCAAGTCCAGCACTCTCTATTCTATTCATTGTACCTCCTAGTTGCCCTAAGAGTCTAGATGACCTGGATTCAAATCCTGTTTCAGATCCTTACTAGCTCTGGGTCCATGGACAAGTCACTTAATCCTTTTCATTCACGGTTTCATCCTCTGTAAAGTAAGGATAATGAAAGCACCCCCCTCACAGGATTGTTGTGAGCATCAGATGAGATAATATATGTAGAAAGCTCTGCAAATCTTAAAGCACTAGATAAATTCCCTTGTTGTTGTTGTTTTATCAGAAGAAGAGAAAGCTTCCCTAGCTGTTCCAGCTGTGGACCTATAGCTCCAAATCAGCCCCTAAAGATCACACCATGAAGTAGGTGAGTTTATGTCTGAAAAAAGGAGAGCGAATGGATGACAGAATCATCTGGATGGCTCTGCAGACAGGCAAGAGCTCCTTCTAGTTCTTGGTCTAGAAGGATCCTATAATTCTTGTTAGCTGCAACTTCTCTAGCCAGAACTCTTGTTCAATTTCAAGGTTAGGTCAGATAGGACTTCCCAATGTGCTACAACACTGTGGTTTGTGGATAACAGGCAGGGAAAGAAGGATTCCTAATTAACAGCAAGTACCTGAACTCATGTCTTAAACTAGAGTCTGTAATTGGTCTGATTTTTTTTTCTTATCCTCATAAAAAGGGGCAATATTGTTGTTGTTTAATATAAAATGGTCACACAGGTCCAACATTCAGGCCCAATTTTTTCACCAGCCTCTCCTAATCCCTTATCCTATGCTATACAAACAATGTCCCCCTCCTTCCCTACTACCCCCCCCCCAACCCACACACACCCTTTGTTCAAATACTGTAAAGAGTTTAATGGCAAAAGCCAGGAAATTCCCAAGTTCAGGCTGATACTGTGTAACTCACAGCCTTAAAAAAAATACACAGAGCCAACACAATGCCAGGAGTCAAGACAACTTCAGTCTTAGCTGCGAATTTCCCGACTATCCTCAGTTCCATAGTGTTTTCATAAATGTTACTTATAAGTAGTTTTAAGTGCTTAATTTTTGAATGATTAAAAACATAAGATTACTAAAGGTTGGAAAATCTACATTTCCTAATCTTTAATGATTCCAGACCCCTTTCTTTGAACTGTAAAGAAAATTGGCACGTAGAGGCACATACTCTATAAACACTTATTGAACTAAATAGTTAAACTGAAACCTATTCATTTATACGTCTAAATGTCAAAATATTGATAAGGAGACTCTAGTCAGCTCTTAGAGGACTATGTGAGAAGGATTGTGATAGTGTCTCATCAGTAGGCCCATCCCCAGCAATGATTAAGTCTCAGAGCCACAAGGATTAATTGATGGAAAACTTTGATTGTATCTTCTTGATAAGTTGAACATTCCATGGGATGATTAAATTTCCCCATAGGGGAAGCTCTAATTGGCTCAAAATGGTGTAGATGTGAACCATCCATTTAGAAAAAGAAAAAGAGCTGAGATGTGGGGGAAAGTGCACAGTTGAGGGCTAAGAGAAGCCAAATCAGAGAGAGCCTGCACTGAGAGGGGAGATCTGGATCCCTGAGGGACCAAAACCTTTCCCCTTCCATAGGATACATTCCTAGCCCCACCCCAATCCAGCCTCAGAAAAGACAGCCATGGAGAATGCATAGTAGAGCTCCCCAGACCAAGAGATGCCAACAGCCAGGAGACAGTAGTAGAAAGACTGACAAGAGGCCCTGGATCCAGTTGTGAAGAGGCATGTGATGGAAGCCATGAAGAGGGGGATCACATGACTAAGTGGTGAGAGTACCTGGATCCCATCTTCTCCAGGAAAAGCAAGGGTTCTTGAACTGAAGCCTGAACATGTGGCCCCAAAGCTGAAGGAATTCCATGAGACTGAGTTACATGTAGGGGAGGCAAAACTAGCCCTTTGCCCACTACTATCATGAGTTGCTTGACAGAGTAGGTTTGAATGGAAGGTTGTTCTTTGCTAGCAACCTCAGAACTGTACAGCGAGAGGCCTGCAAAGGTCACAGGGTTGGAAAACAGGACTCATTAAAGAGGAAAGGAGTGTCTCAAGGCTTATAGATTCAAGCATTTTGTGTCTCTATCCATTGCTTGTGGGCACCTATGAGTTCTTTGTGTTTTTTTTGCATTCTGGCTGTAGGGCAAAATAAGGCTACCCTATATTCAATACTGTTAGCTTGAATGTTTATATAAGAGCTAGGGTCCTTTTGCCTACATCTGTCAAATCCTACAGAAAAAAAAAGCTATATTTTGAAGTTCCAAGAGGAAATATGGGCAAAATGAGCCAAAGAGAGACGATTTTTGAGAACTCTACAAGATTTAACCCAGTTCACATGAGCCCAGAACCTAGGATACTGAGCCACAGGTTACATAATTTTATGTGAGCATACACATACATTAGAAAATTATACAGTGTTTTCCTACAAAAGAAGAAAATTAGCCACATGTTAAATACCTATATAAAAATATCTACACATTAATAATGATTTATAGTGAATCTCTAATACCTCATCATTATTATTTGTGGCTTTCTGTACTCCCATTTCAACTCTGATTAAGTAGAAAAACCAAAATTAAATATGCAAGGAGAGTGGAAACAATCCATCTGACTTATAACCTGAGTTAGTTTACTACCTTCCCTGTAGGTTATGTAGTCAGTTTATTTACAGTTCACTCAAGGTAGTCTCAGAAAAGAAATCTGTGTAAAGGGGACAATATTATTTTTTTTTTAAAGCAATCGGGGTTAAGTAACTTGCTCAAGGTTACACGGCCAGTTATTTCTGGGTGTGGTGCTAAGTATCTGAGCCCGGATTCGATCTCCAGGTCATCCTGACACTGGGGCCAGTGCTCTTACTCACTGTGCTACCTGGCCGCCCCAGGACAATATTATTTTCAGAATGAATGCTATATAAGTGAAGAAGAAAAAGGAGGAAGGGAGGAAGGAATAGAGGAAGGAAGGAAGGAAGGAAGGAAGGAAGGAAGGAAGGAAGGAAGG
>NW_027185612.1:8319304-8320966 GCF_028583685.1 Petaurus breviceps papuanus | reverse complement strand
AAGGAAGGAAGGAAGGAAGGAAGGAAGGAAGGAAGGAAGGAAGGAAGAAGAGAGGTGGGTGAGAAAGAGGGAAGATTTTATGCCATTTAACTATCAAAATATTATGGCAGCTTCCATTTTCAAAATAAACCGTTTTGAACCTTCAAGTTATATCTAGGTGACATTGTGACCCAAGAAAAAGGTGCTCCTTTCTCTTGATTTCTCTACTGTCTACCATTAGCTAGACCATCCTAGCTAACTCCAAAGAAATTTACCAACAACTGGTTGGCCACTTGATAACGAGTTCTTTGACCATGGTTACCTATGAAACAAATAAAAATACAAACTTGACCTCAATCTTCTGTCTTTAACCCCAGGATTAACATATTCCAACATATATTAATTTGGCAGGAACATTTTTCCTCTACCATAGTGTTTAAGCATACATAATGTTGGTCTTAACTACTCAGGTATTTTAACTCTATATGTTAATCCATAAAAGATATTTCAACATCTCCTTTGCTCATCATCATTTAATAAATCAACAGGTCTATTTCAGTTGAATTGATGTAATGGCATTTATGAGCACTACCAAAATCATGCCCACTTAACTGATGTAATTAAGACATGCCTTGCTCTAATTATAATAACATATTGACTTGTGATAATTTATTTCTTTACAGAGTAGATAAAAATAGGTGATATGCATAGGCTATTCAATGTTATTGCATTTAATTTTTTTTTAATCCAGTCTTCTACTCTGCTCTACTCTATTCAAAGAGGACAGTGAAATAGTGTTGAGTATGTTGGGCAAGCATAAAACTCAGACCCAGAAGATGTCCATTAAATCAGAGTATCACTAAATGTTAGAATTGGCACTGGACTTATGGATCATCTAGTAAAGTGCTTGGTTTATTTGTTTATAGCAAAAAGTCAACAAGAATATGAAATGGAATAAAAATAAAAAAGCAGAGAAATAGAGACTGGCCCTAGAACTAAATCCCAATTTAGGAATTAAGATTGGAAAAATGAGTAAAGAGAATAAAACCACCATTATCACACATTTCTGAATGTATAGACATACATTCAGAAATATCTGAATGTATGTCTATACATTCAGAAATACATCAAAAAAAAGTTCAAATTAGGTGAGAGTTATGGCCAAACAACTACAAGCAGAGACTCAAAGAAAAAGAATTATTTTCCAAAATAACTATTTGAATACCTATAAGAAATGAAGCAAGAGATTAAAGTGGAAGTCAAATAAAGAGCTTGGAACAGAAATAGTTAAGAACTTAATATGCATTCAGCACTGTTCTAAGAGCTGGGAATACAAAAAGAAATACCAGGCACACTTTGAGATCAAGAGATCACATTCTGATTAGAGAAAGATAGAACATATAGGCAAGTCCTGTACTATGGCAGATGGTAAATTTGGATGGTCCTAAGGGTATACCAGCAGGTTGAATGTCAAGACTCAGGAGTCCTTATGATGTAGAAGCAGAGCAGAAACAATGGCCAGGGATTTAGAGGGCCCAATGGCAAGGCAGATGACAAGGCCCAATTATCCCTAGGTTTGGGCAGCGGCAAGGTATGTAAGGTGTGGTGTTTCTCCATCTTACCGGAAACACTGTAGTTGATGATTCTCTGTTCATCAAAGTGGTGTGAGAGACCATTTTACAC
>NW_027185612.1:8218296-8319294 GCF_028583685.1 Petaurus breviceps papuanus | reverse complement strand
AGAATCATAGAATGTTAGACCTGAAAGGAATCTCAGACTTGATCTAGTATAACCCCTTCATTTTACAGCTCAGGAAATCGAGACATAGGCGAAATCACATCTCAAGGTCACACAGCTAGCAGGTGGCAGCGACTGGATGGAGCCCAAGTCCTCCAACACCAAAACCAGTGTAGTTTAGAAGGCATACTCTATGGATGAAATTTCTAGGGCTATTTGAGAGAAAATTTGGCAGAGAAAGGGAGAGAACATTATTCCCATGTGTTATAGCTGAGGGGAAGGCTCAGGTGCGGGTGTAGGATAACCAGATAAAGCAGGTGGTGAGTAGGTGTGCTCAATTTGAAGAGGATAAGGTAGGATATATGAGAAGACTGAGGTAATCTTGGATCCCTGCGTGGAAGAGCTTTCTAATAGCTGGTCTTGGAATAGAGATGCAATGACATGCAAAAAACACTCTGAAACTTTGGAGAGAAGGGGAGGGGAAGAAGGGGACTGGAACGACTAGGACAGTGGGTCATCGTTAGGGATGATGAGGAAAAGCCAGACTTAACAGGAGGCAGAGGGCAGCGTTAAAGAGTTTTTAACAGTTCAGATAAGGGATGAAAAAGCTGTTAGCTGAGGCACTAGCACTAGAGGTATAGTAGTAGAGACACTGTAAATGCATTACTTCCTTTCCCTACTGGAACTTAATGATCAGCAGGACAGAGAGGAAGATTGAGGGTTTGGAAGACACCGGCATGAACCTCCGATTCTAGCCCGACACTTCCTGTAGTGGGGAAGCACGTGAGTTGGGGACACATGATATAAACAGTAGTATAACTTTGACGAGCTTAGGGGTGACAAGAACAGTGAACATTCTCAAAATATCCCATCCAAGGATCAAGTGAGAGAACAAGGCAGGTTCAGCCTGGAAAACTTTCTTAGTGGGAACATGATAACTGTCTTTGAGTTGTTGAGGGGCTGTCATGAAGAAGATGGATTAGATTTGTTTTACTTGGCCCTAGGCAGTAAACTAAGAGCAATGGGTAGGTGGGAGTTTCAGGGAGCAGATGTCAGATCAATATAAGGAAAACTACTCAATGAGTTGAACTATCCCAAAGTGGGATGGGCTGACTCAGGAGGTGGTACAGATCACAACTCATCCACCTATTCTCATCCTGTGTTCCCATTTCCTCCCATAAATCTTCCATAAAGGCTGCAATGTGCTGGAGGCCCTCCTCTAGGTCTTCCAGGATTGCAAGGATACCAATGTTCTCTCTTGCTTACCTGGCTTACCTTCTTAGTCTATCAAACATTACATAGATATCGTTTCACTACAAGTGATCATTGATAATAAGTGCTGGGCTATTTATACTTACTAGGCAGAATGGTGCATGGGAAGAAAGCTCTAGGTTTGTTAGTTGGCAGGGGACCTGGGTCCAAGCCTCAGCCCTACCACTTACTACCTGTGTGACCTGGGAGAAGTCATTGCATTTCTCAGTTTCATTACCTGTGAAGTGAGAAAGATGTATTAGATAACCTTGAAGGTTCTTTCCAGTCCAAATCTCTGACCCAGTGACCCTATGGGTTTCCATTTCCCTTTGACTCTTCAAAGATGCCTGTTCCATGATTTGTAACCATATAGAACTACTGTAAGAATATTTGGTGTTAAAATGTGGTTATTCTACTTGTTTGTCTGAAGGATCGTTGGGATCTTTGAAAGTGCTACATCATTTCCTACACAGGATCTCGTCTACTCTCTTCTATTCAAGTTTGAATATGGCCAGCTCACTGGCCATATATAGTGAATGCCCAAGACACACACCGACAAATTAATTCAATAAGCTTTCTATCGAACTGTGTATCACAGTGAGGACAATAGGCATTTTCTACTTATTTGGCTTCTTCAGTGTGAAGGTTAGGCCAAATTCTTTTGCATGACTGTAGATCTCATTAAGGAGGCCCTGAAGTATTTCTGGAGTTTGATGCAATGAGCATCCAAGAAAAAAAAAAGCACCTAAAAGTTTACGAGAATAAAAATGCTGTATGAACAATGTCAAGAAATGGTAAGACACATTAATGAATAAAAAAGTGACATTTATATTGTCCTTTAAAGTGCAAATTTCCTTGTGTGTGTATCTCATTTATATCTCACAACCACTCTGTGAGGTAGACACTACCATTATTATTATTCCCATTTCACAGATGAGAAAATTGGGGCTCAGAGAATTTAAATGCTTTGTCAATGGCCAAACTAATTAATATCAATGACAGGATTTGAACCAAAGTCTTCTTGACTTCAGGTGTTTTATTCTTTCCATTTTACCATGAGAACTTACTTCCCCTAGGAAACTGATACGAACTAGAGCTGTGATTTCATTGATAACCCCTTTCCCCAAACCTCTGGAGATTGGAATTAATGGCTACCATAATCTTCATTCATATACTCATTTGTGCTCCTTTGAGAGACAAACTCCTAGATCAAATGTCTGGTGGTACTGATATGTTACAAAATGTTATTTTGTAGGCATGGCTCATTTTATGGGGTTAGCCAGAGAGGCAAAACAGGAAAGTCATTTGGCCTGGGCCTTCATCTCAGAGAGGCCCAAACATTAAGCACACAAATGACTTTGGCTGTTTATCTATGGACTAAGAACATGGTCTTGCATTATTTAATATCAATGCTGAAACCACCACATTTTCCTTTAATAATTCGAGTATTTGCACAGAAAACTCTAGAAAACTATATTAATTTTTTAAATCAGATTATGTCTCATTTTAATGCTTTATTTTCATGTATCTTTTTTTTTTATTTTGGCAAGGTATCTCAAAAATTAGATAGAAATGCTGGAGAATTTCCCTAGACCTCTGAGAGCTCACTGATCTCACTGAGTCTAAGGTCAAATGGGGGGGAAATTCACAGCTTTGGATGAAATTTTTAGCCTTACTCTTTAAACAAGTCATAAAACCTACCTCTGACCTTTGAAATTCAGATTATTTAGCAAACCAGAAACAAATTCCTTTCAAGAGCCTTCTCCGGCCCCCTTAATAACCTAAATAGCAGGGCAGGGTCTCTTCAAATGAAGTTACTTAAAGAGTTTGGTTAAATTGAAAAGGAAGTAACCTGACTTCTAGTCTGTTTTCTGACACTAGCCACATGACCTTTATGCAGGCCATTTAATTCATTCTGTGCCTCCATTTCTTCATCTGCAAAATGAAGGGCTTGAACTAGCAGTCTCTAAGGCATCTTTCATTGCTTAGGACTTTCTTTTGCCTCTTTTTTTGTATCCCCAGCACTTAGTACAGTCCCTGGCATATAGAAGGAACTTAATAAATGTTTACTGAATTGAATTGATTCAATGGGATTTAAAGAAACAGGATTGCCACTTAGTTCATTACCTTTTGTATCAATAAGACTGTTCTGCAATTAGCCTGACCTCAGAAGTGGCTAGTGTTTTATTCATCCTATGTTTTTTCAGGAATAATAATTGGTTTGGGGATATATTTGCTTTACCTTTGCAGACTACGTGGCATAGTATATATAACGTTGAACTTGCAGTCAGGAAGGATGAGTTTGAATCCTGAGACAATGTGTAACCCTTGTTAATACACAACTTTGCTGGGTCTCAGTTTCCTCACCTTTGAGGAAATAAACTCAATGACCTCTCAGGTCCCTTCCAACTCCAAATCTATGATTCTATCATCTATGACTTCATTTAATTCTCATAAAACCTTGTGAAGTAGCCTGGGCATGGAAGATGTTGTTTGCACCATTTTCCATATGAAAACACTAAGCCCCAAATGGGCTAAATGACTTTCTCTGTTAGTGACAACTTCAGGATAGAAATTTGAGACTCTATCTTCTGTACTTAAGCTTTTCCTCAGCTCTTAGTCTGTATTCCCCAAGCAAGGAAGAGAGTCTAGGAAGAATAGAAAGGGGGAAAAAAATCAATGGACCTTATCCATTTGAGAAGCAGAGTTAGAACTGGGTCTGGGAAAATGAGACTTTCCCCAGGTTCTGAAATTTAGAAGAAGAAATTTAGAACTGATAACAGTACTTGCCATCTTTCAACAATGTAGAAAAAAACAAGTTTAGCACCTAGCTAGCTGATTTAAAATAGGAAGCTAACATATGGTGCTGCCTTCCACACAGCTGCACCCAGTGTACACTCTTCCCTGACCCCCAACTTCCCTATAAGCTAGAGGAGCTGGTTTAAGGGTATGATTGGTACCACTTGTCCCAGATGCAAAAATTACTATTTATAGTCTCTTGAGAGCCATCTCAATTGGTACATCCCTGAGACAAGAAGGATGTAAGGCAGTCCCAACATCTCTGGCCTCTCAATCAAGAGAAAGCTCAACATGCAGATGAATCAGACTGCCTTCCAACCACACTCCACCCTTAAGTGAGCAGAGGCACTCACACCCATAGACCATAGAGAACATCTTATCCAGTCCTCCACTAATGCTTTTCTTGTTCATGCTCTCACCCACCTGCACTCTAAACCTATCCCCCTAGACCTGCAAGCAGTATCGACTAGATCTCTCCTGCATAGCTGTTTGCACTTTGTAAAGAATGAAAATTTTGTATGAAGGAAAGCACTGTTCCTAAGAAGCTTTCCACATCCCTGGTACCATGTGCAAGGGGGTTGCCCCTGACAATTCTCTTTATGCTGCCCATCTGATTATAATACAAAATTTGCTGCTGGTAAAAAGAGGACTTTCAAAAGCTTTGCCACCTTTTCCCTAGAAAACTACAAATAACTCACCAGATTCCCCTTTTTCATCCCATTCATCCTTCATCTCCTCCCCCAACTTCTTCACATTCAGATTGAGCCATGTTGCAGCTACTGACTTGTCACCGACAAGCTACAACTTATCCACTGACAACTCAAGTCTTGGCGATAAGTTGTTCAAAGTCAGACCCGGGGCTGTCTCTGTTCCTAGAATATCTACCCTTTATATCTTCTCTAGGTTTGCTTTAATTAAAATAATAAAAAGCATTTTAAAAACCACAACAATGCAATCTGACCCCAGATGGGAAAGAATACATTTTCATACCAAGTTATGATTTACTAATAAAACTTTCCTGGTTACCCAGGAAAAGAATCCCAGTACCAGTCGAATGTGAATGAATTCAAAATAATGAGTTTACTGCAAAGAGAGTATAAGCAGAAAAAAATTATGTGTATGTGTGTGTATATGTGTATATACACACATAAACATTTATACAGAGAGAGAGTTAGATCCATAAGATCTGCCTGAACCTGCTCAATCAATCAACTAACAATTACAAAGTATTAATTAAGAGTCTTCTAAGTTCCCAGCAATGGTGCTAAGTGCTGCAAGGGATGAACAAAAAGGATAACACTTGTCCCAGGGAGATTTAGTCCAGTTGAGATCACAAGACTAACATACACAAAACAATTAATGTACCAAAAAAGTCCATACAATCACATGAGTAAAGAGTTCGGAAGGCCTATATTCAAATCCTGCCTCCGATGCTTACTACCTATGTGAACAAAGACAACCTCCTTTACCTAGGACTCAAGTTACCTTGTCTGGAAAATGGTAAAATGAAACCTGATGTGCCTATAAAGAGAGAGGATGTATATAAAGTGCTTTGCAAACTTTTAAGACACTACAGAAGGGTCAGGTACTGTTATTATCATGGTTATTATTATCATAAGCTAAACTGTATGGTGGTGACTTTAGGAATCCAGGAAAGAGAAAGACTGCTGTGAACTGGAACACCTGTAGGAGACATCATGGAGGAGGGAGAACTTTAGGTGGGCCCTGAAAGGCTGGGGAGAACTCTGATACACAGAGAGGAAGAGGGTTAAGATTCTAGGTAGGAGACGCTATGGACAGCAAGGAAGGGCTGTTGCTGGGACAAGGCAACTGGCCTGACTGAACAAAATGAAAAGTAAGATTGAATAGGTAGCAGTAGACCAAAATATAAAGGAATCTTAAAGCCAAGCAGAGGAATTCAGACTTTATCTATAAGGATCAGGAAGCCAACACAACTCTCAGATCTGAAAATCTTGCTGTTGAGTCGTTACAGGCTTGTCTGACTTTTCATGACCCTCTTTGGAGTTTTCTTGGCAGAGATACTATTGTGGTTTTACATTTCCTTCTCCAGCTCATTTTACAGATCAGGAAACAGAGAGAAACAGAGTTAAATGACTTGCCTAGGGTCACACAGCTAGTAAGTCTGAGGCTCGGTTTGAACTCAAGTCTTCCTGACTCCAGACCAATGTTCTATCAACTACACTACCTAGCTGCTCTCTGAAAATCTAGATTTAATCATTTCTTTTCTGAATTCCAGTCTAATGTTACCAGCTACTTCCTGCACTTTTCCAACTACATGTCCCTCAGGTACCTGAAACTCAACACATTAACTTTCATCCAAAACCAGCCACTCTTCCTAATTTTGCTATTTATTTTATTTTATTTTTAATTAAGAGGGTACTACTATTCTTTCAATCAGGCAGGTTCACAACTTCAGAGTTACTATCAGCTCTTCCCTCTCTCTGATTCCCCCTATCTATCACATGACAAGACTTACCAAGTCAATCTCTACCATATCTCTCCCTCTCCCAGGGTCTCCCCACCTCTTGCTAGGGTTACCATGATAGTCTCCCTGTCTCAAGTCTCTCACTTTCCAATCTATTTTCCATGTAGTTGCCCATTTGCTACTCCTAAAGCTGACGTTTACAAAGGTCACGTCCCAGCTCAAGAAGCTCTAGTGTCTCCCCATTGCCTCTAGGATAAAATAAAAGCTCCTCTGTTTGGAAGGCCTGTCATAACCTAACAGTTGTGCCTCCCTTTCTAAGCTTGCCATGCTTTTTCTCCTTTACAAAGTCTTCATTAATGCAAAGTCACTTCTGTCTGTGTGCCTTTACTCAGGTCATTTCTCCATGTTTGAAAAGCATGCTCTCCTCCCATACCCTCGCTTCCTTCAAGCTGTAGCTTGATTACCACCTTCTATATGAGGCCAATTATGATCTCCTCAGTTGCTTAGGACCTCTGCACAATTATTAATACCCTCTGTGTGTCTGTATTACTTCTTCTCTGCCACAACATAATGCAAGCTTCCTGAGGGCAGGGATTGTTTCATTTCTGTCTTTGTATCCTCAAAGCTTACTACATAAGATATGCTTGTTGAATGAATGAACAAAAGACCTAGGTATGTGTCCTGGCTCTAATACTTACTAGCTATGTTACTGAGCAAAACATAATTTGTCTAAACCTCAATTTCCAGATCTGTATTATGGGAATAAAAATAAACTACCTGTCTTGCAAGGATTTGGGGCAGAGGAGGCAGGGCAACATTCTACAAATGTTTAAGAGAGTACCTTAAACAGAAAACATTTTACTTACTTCCCAGAGATGGTAACTAAAGGCAACACCACATTAGAATAGGAATTCATGTGTAATATCTTTTGAAAGAAGAATGATGGACAGTTACAAGCACCATGCCTTCGTAAAGTAGAGAGAAGTAGTGGAGGGTAATGACAAGTCCAACAAAAGCTTAGCAAGATAGCCAATTAAGCAAAATTTAAAACAGAAGAAAAATAGAAAAGATTTGCAAACGTTATTATAATAACCTTTTTTCTCCCTCAAGGACAGAAGAACCACCATACTTGGCCCCTAAAATCACAGTCCCTGAGATGCAAAAATGACAATAAAGGAAACAAAAATATGAGAAACAGCCAGATTGGATCAAGTGTATATGTGCCTCTGTGTGTTTGTGTGCTACACACATGTACACACACTTGTGTATGCATGTAGAGTGTATATATACACATTATATATATATGTGTGTACGCATACATATTATAAATACACATATACACAAGTATGTATGTACACATAAATACATACATATATATATGCATAGATACATATGATTGGCCTCATATGTACTGGGGGTGATAGAATTGTGAGGGCATAAAGAGACTGACAAGATATCTGAAGGAGGGGAAGATACCTAAGTTGTGGGGAAAGTCTCAGACCTTAATAATTCCAAAAACAGATGACTGAGAAAACATTGACAACTACCAACATTTGCCTATTCTCCCATCTATAGAAAATTTTTGTGAAGGACATCTATACATGTATTAAAGACATCCTCAATGAGAGTATTAGTAGGGAACAAGGAGGTTTCTACACGCAGTATTTAATAATCTTACCACCTCACAATTGAGTATAAGATGTAATAAAAATAAGATATCCCAAAGCTTATTGTTTTATTATGAAAAAAGTTTTTATCTACATAGACTAAGACAATGTCTTAGAGATTCTTTTGTAACAAGTTATCTCTGGGAGTCTTGTAGCAAAATCATTTAAGATTCCTTCAACAGAATAACAAAAGAGGGTTCAATGAGAGTAAAAATGAGGAGATGCATAAAACTGGGAAACAATGCTCACCTAAGGCATTCTCCATTATGATTAAGGAGAAATTCCCATGGATAGTGAAGTACTCTATCTTCTATTGTTAACAGATGACATTGTAGTTTTTTATAAATTATCAAGTATTTACTTTTTCTCCCTCCCATCTCCTATCCCCTAAAAAAAGAAAAACAAAACCACAAATATACATAGTTGTAACATAGTTTGTAATAAATATGCATAGTTAAATAAAACTAATTCCTACATTGGTCATGTCCAAAAAGTGTGACTTGCTCTGCATATTTATTCTAATATCTCTCTGCCAGGAGATGGGTAGATGATTCTTCATCATCAATCCTATGGAATCATGGTTGTTCACTGCATTGATTAGAGTTTTTAAGCCTTTCAAAATTGCTTATTTTTACAATGTTGTTGTAAATTACGGTTCTGCTTACTTCATTCTACAGTAATTCATTCAAGTATTCCCAGATTTCTCTAAAATTGTCTCTTTTATCATTTCTTACAGTACAATAGTATTCCATTATATTCGTGTGCTGTAATTTGCTCAGCCATTCACTAATTAACAGTCAGATGATAGTATGTTGATTACATAAAGTCCCAAGACATTGACAAGCTTTCTGTAAGATATCTGTAATTACTCAGAAGAGTTTGGGTTTATCTATTCACACAGGAAAGACCAAATGGATAACAACTGCCTATTGCCCAGATTTTAAAATGCATCTGAAGAGAGTCCCAGGAGAGTGTGTCCAACAGCATGAATATCTAGAACAGATAATACATATGTACAGTGAGCTTGGCCCAGAGCTGAAAAGGAAGAAGAGATAGGGCTGGATAGCAAAGTACTTCAACTTAACCCAAGCTTCCCATAATAACGAATGCCCATCTTTTCCCATGTCATTGGCAGCAGTGGGATCTGAAACATGACTGCCTCTGAATAAGCATTATAGAGAGAGAAATGGAAAAGGAACCTGGAAGTGCGAGCGTGCTGCAACATGTAACCAACTAGGAACTCTGAAGAATGAGAGAAAGAGATGCTATCAAAGAGTTGTATGGCAAAAAAATCAAATATGTGACAATCTGATCAGGATTCTGATATCCTCAGGTGTCAGGAGAAAGCAAGGTGGACACCCAGCGGAGAAATTTGGGGCTGAGATAGATGAGAGACTTACTGGATGGGCAGGGGTAGATGCATCAATCTGTACCATTGAACAAAACTCCCAGATATATGATATCCCAGATCCACTTGAGTTAAAACATGAGCTTCTGTCATTTGGGGATCTTCTCACATCTCCAAACCAACTGGAAAAAAAATGAAGATATCTGTGAAATTGGAAAACTTCTGTACAAGCTAAATCAATGCAATTAAAATCATAAGGGCAATAGTTAACTAAGAAATACATTTGTAGTAAATATTTCTGAAGTAGGTATAATATGTAAGCTAAATGAGGAACTGGCACAAATATATAAAAAAATACATAGGTAAGTGATCAGAAGTTTTAACTGGGCAGTTTTTAAATAAAGTAATACTAGTAAGCAATAACAAAATTTTTAAAATGTTTAAAGTCACTAATATTTAAAGAAATGCACACTAAAATGATTCTGAGATTCTACCTCACACTTACCAGATTGGCAAAAAAATGACAAAAGGTGAAAATGGCATTGGGGGCAAATGGAAGGCACCATTTTAAGCACCACTGGAAGCACTGTAAATTGGTCTAATCATCCCGGAAATCAACTTGCAACTAAATCCCCCAAAACACTAAGTTGTACATACCCTTTGGCCCATTAATATCACTACTAGGCATATATTTCAAAGAGGTCAAAGATAAAGAGAAAGGACTCATATGTACAAATATTATTATAGCAGTACTTCTTTTTATAGCATTAGGAACCAAGCAGGTGCCCTCGATTAGGAAATGGCTGAGAAAATTGTGGTACGTAAATGTATTGGAATACTATTGCACCATAAGAAATGACAAAGATAAAGAATTCAGAGAAACCTGGAAAGATTTCTATGACCTGATACAAAGTAAAATGGGCAGAGGTCAATCAATTTATATCACAAAAGCGCAAAGGAGAGCAACTTTGAAAAACTACAGACACTCATTCAATGGTCAGTCCTGACTGATGATTTAACATGCTGTCCAACTATGGACAGAAAGGGAGTATACAGAATGAGACATACGTTTTCAGAAATGGTCAATATATTAAGCTATACTTAACTATATTTATTTGCTACAAAGGAGAGTTTCTATATGAGTGGAGTACTTTGTGAATAATGACAAAGATGCAAAAAATAAAGAAAGAAAAGGCTATCAATAAAACAATTTTAAAGTATGGAGAAGAAAACAAAAAGATGTTTAAAAGAGTTCAGATGGGAACAGCTAGGTGGTGCAGTGAAGAAAGCACTGGCCCTGGAGTCAGGAGGACCTGAGTTCAAATCCAGCCTCAGACACTTAACAATTACTATCCCTGTGACCTTGGGCAAGTCACTTAACCCCAATTGCCCTGCCTTCTCCCCTCAAAAAAGAAAAAAAAATTAAGAGTGCAGAGAATTTTGTCACTCCATGTTAAACTTACTTTAAAAAAAACATATAACAGAAAAGCATGCTTTCATATACATCTTCTTTTTTGTGTTTCATATACTAAAATGTTTCTTTTTGTTGATGACCATAATGTTTATAACAAAAAAGAAAATTTACAGTGTAAAAAACGAAGGCATTTCTCCTAAACTGGGCTAACATTTAAGAATATGAATACAGCAATTTGCTCCTTCCTACAAGCAGCACCTAAGCTGAGAAAGTCCTGTTGCTGAGGCAAGTATTACCACTGGTTCTAAATACTGACCTCAGAGCTCCTCTATAACTAGCTCATTCTGTAGAATAGGAGAGGATTTCTCACTTGGGGATGGAGGGAACACAATGGGGGACCTGGTCAGAAAGAGTTGGCCTTCTAGTGATATATTTGTTCATGCAATGCCATGAAACTGTGCTGACATATTATTTCCTTAGTAAATGTTCTCATCTCATTTCATTGGGAAGCAGTGGAAAGAGACAGAAGGCTCTGAAGACAGAAGAGCTATATTCAAAGCCTGAATTGTCCTGGTATAGCCTTTGAGAGAACAGGACCACCACTGGGAAATGATAGAACACAGGAAGAAGGCACTGCCCAAATCTAAAATTTCCTTCCCAGTATCTGTCTATGCTCTCTAAAGGCTAGTCTAGCTATGCTCAGAAATGGTCCCCAATAGGGTGGTCAGTAGAGGAATTTTTGGTTATATCAACCAATAATGACCAATTGTTAACATCTAGCATAATACAGAATATATATTATATAAGGTTATATAAGGCTAACACACATACTTGTTGAATAAACAAAACCTATTTTCCTATGATTAACATGCAGCAATATGATTGTCAAATACACTTTCCCACTGGGGATAGTATGGTATAGAAAGGCAAAGGGCAATGATTCTACTTCTGGACCCAAAACTTACTAATTATGTTGCCCTAGTAAAATCAACTTACTGAGCCTCAGTTTCCTCATCTGTAAAGTGGAACTAGTAATACTTATACTACCTATATCAAAAGGGGTGTTGTGAGAAAATAAAGCATTTTGTAAACATGTGAGTGGGGACAGCTAGGTAGCACAATGGAGAGTGCCAGGCCTGGGGTAGGTAAGACTCATCTTTCTGAGTTCAAATCCAGCCTCAGACACTTTGTAGCTAAGAGACCCTGGCCAAATCACTTAACCTTGTTTCCCTTAGTTTCTTCATCTGTAAATTGAGGTGGAGAAGGAAAAGGCAAACCACTCCAGTATCATTGCCAAGAAAACCCCAAATGGGGTCAGAAAGAGTTAGACAAGCCTGAAAACCGACTAAACAAACTCAAATGATCACAATAATAATACCTAACATTTACGTACAATTTTCATATTTGCAAAGTGTTTTATAGGCACTGTCTTGCTTGAACATTACAACAATCCCATGTAGTAAAATTAACTCTTATGGCCCCATTTTAAATATGAGAAAACTAAAGAGAGGTTTATTTAGTGAGTTGCCCATAGTCCATGTAGGCAGTAAATGTTAGAGGTGGGACTAGAATCTAGGTCTTCCTAGTCTAACATTGTACTGACTGCACTACTGTTTATGCAAACAGGATTTGTCATTATATTGTAGTGGCTGCTGTTATTGATGATGCCCTTGATACTGTTCAAAGAGGTATGCCCAAATAGGGCTGAAAAGGCCAGTTCCAAACTTTTCCCCCAATATGTCAGCTGACTGGAAGTTGACAACTGTAAAGGAAATTTGCAACTTTGGGTTGATTAGAGCTCCTATGCTGGGTGCCACTTTCCCACACTCTATAAAGATCAGCCTGCCTACTGCCCAGCCTTCTCTGGCCATTCCATCCCATCTCTCCAGTTCTCCAGTATTCAGATAGGATAAGACACATCTCTCTATTCAAAATTATGCTTCAAGGCTCCTTTTGCTCCACTGATGACTAGGAGCTCTTTCCTTCCCAACCCAGCTTCTAGCCCTTCAATCTGATACGACTGTAAATGAAAGGTTAATTTCTTTGTCACTATTAACTGTTGCTTTATTAAGCTATTGAAGGCAAACAGAATAATCATAAAAACTCACAAAGTCCAATTTCTCCAAACCAATTATGTAATTTGTTTCTGTAAGAGCTGCCACATGAGCTGCCCATTAAATAAAGATCTGATGCCCATAATATTCTTCTGCACCATTAAGCCGAAATGGTCAATTAATGATAATTACACATAATAATAGATTACATTTCCATAGTACTTTTCCTCTTGGGAGCCCCAAACAATTTGCAAACTTTACTAAGCTTTGTATTCTACAATCCCCATGCAACCCCACCCTCGCTTTCCTCCAAACAACCAAATTTCCAACAAAGCAAGGGTTCTTCCCATTTTTCTACTGGAAAAACTGAGATACATGGATGAATGAGTTCTATTTTTGACTCAAGAAACACAAAAAATCTGAGGATAAAAGGTTTCAAACCTTGGAATACATATTTTTCTTTCTAACTAATATGTAGGTATTATCTGAATTCTACTATTACATTTTGAGAGTTGAAGGACAGAAGCCTTGAGAGAAGTGGGAGTGGTTTAGGTCTTAATATCACCTCAGAAATGAGTTGGTTTAGGAATCAACCAGCCTCTTGACCTTCTGGGATCTAAACACTCAGCATGAGCCCCTTTCAAAAAGAAAAGAGATGATCCAAGCAGGGAAAAGTTTTCAGGGAATACAAAGAAGAATATGCAGAGGACAAAAGAAAAATGTGAAGGCTGAGTGAGGGGGGAGGAGGAAAGTGTAAATCAAAAAACTTGTTCTTCCTTTCCTTTTTCCAGTTTCCAAACAAAAAATCTTGGACATTTTCCACCTAGTTTTGTTTTGAACTATCACAATTCTAGGAAGAAAATGGTACCCACCAACTCTTGAGGCAGTACATTACTGTGTAAGTAACATTCCCAGGAACCACAGAACCACTTGCACCGGCCTAGTCTGACACATACCTTAGCCAGGTCTTCCACAATCTGTCCTCACCCTACTTTTCATTTCCAATCACTCTGCTCCATGAATTCTTCTATCTCCTTCCCTAAGATATCTTATAATTTCTGATCTCTGAGTCTAAAGTTCCATTCTTTCTACCTATCTAAATCCCATTCATCCTTCAAGGTGAACAAATCCTGCTTTCTCCAAAGTCTTTCAGGAACCACTGCAACCAATGTTACAGCCCCGCTCCTCTAAACTCTTCTATCTATACAGTCATTTGATGTTTTCTGATACACTTCCTCGATTGTTAGTTTGGTTTTTTAAGTATATATGTCTTCTCTCCCCAAATGGACAAAAAGCTACTAGAGGAACTATGTTTCATATCTCTTTGTATCCTACATAGCATGAAATCCAGTATCTCTGTACATAAAGGGCACTGTCCTCCTTTATTTATTTGTTTGTTGCTTTTCGGAGGGAGGAGGGCAGGGCAATTGGGGTTAAGTGACTTGCCCAAGGTCACATGACTAGTGTTAAGTGTCTCAGGTCAGATTTGAATTCAGGTCCTCCTGACTCCAGGGCCAGTGCTCTATCCACTGTGCCACCGAGACGCCCCCTCCTTAAATTATTTAGCATTAAAAAGTGCTGAATGAGTGAGTGAATAAAAGTGATATTGATTGAGAGTCAGTGAGATATAGTGGATAGAGTGATGGACTTGGAGGTAAGAAGTTAAATTCAAATCCTGTGTCTGACATAAACAGGCTGTGTGACCACAAGCAAATAACTTCTCAGAGCCTCAAAAAATTCCTTAAGACTTATTTACTAAATTAGAGACGAGTTGCAATCTGCCCTGGTAGAAGGCATTCTCATACCGAAAAAAATTCTCAGATTATGTAGAGGCAATTGGTGTCACCTATAGTGGAAGTTATGCTAGGCACTGCACCAATGATATCCAGCAGACACAGCCTTCACATAAGAGAGTTTATGAAAATAAACAGAAGGAAGCAATAACCTTTTCAGGTCATTCTGGTCCCCTCAATTTAATGTTCTTAGGGCAGAGATTATTGGATTGCCTAAAGTATCCAAGTACTTGTTGAGAATAATTTACCCACTCTGGGAAAAATTCAAATTAGATTAGATTCATATGTATTCAGGAAATGCAAAACAATGTGTTTTGTTGAGAAGAAGGGGGGAAAAGGAGAAGAAAAAGGAGGAGAAAATTGGCATCTAACTGGATCATTCTTGCAACATGACAGAGAGCCTTTAGGAAATTAGTAATCATCAGGTTAACTGTGAGGAAATTAGTAATCATCAGGTTAACTGTGATTATATTTCACATTTAGGAGAGATAGTGTAGTACAGTCTAAATATCACTCAACTTTGAGTGCTAAACTTAGCATCATCAGACCAGATCTGCCACTTACTTCTTGTTCGACCCTGGACAAGTTATTAGCCTCTCTGGGCCACAGTTCCCCAGTGGGACTAGGAGACTTCCAGGATCTCTTCCACCACTGACTGTGAACTCAGTGTTCCTTCCACTTAGCCACACTATCTTCTAATACCAATGCAGTGATCAGCCCAAGTTAAGTACTTAATAAATGTAACTGAATTAAGTCTCTCTGAGACTCAGTTTCCTCATGTACAAAATGATAGTGTTGTACTATAAGGTTAAAGGATCATAGAATTTTAAATTAAAAGGGGGGCCTGGTGATCAATTTATCTGACATCCTCATTCTATAGATGAGGTCTAGAAAAATCAAGTGATTTGCTCAAGATCAAAGAGGTTGTAAATAGCACAACCTGAATTTGAACCTAGATCCTCTCATTCCAAGTCCAGTGACTGTACCACCAAGTCAAGGCCCTTCCAGACCTAAAATATTCTATGACTATTTGCAGCATATCTAAAGATGGAACAATGGCCAACATACATAGCAAGGAAAAACAATTAGCAAATTCATGAATCAGTATTCTGTTTATAGCTCTACTATGAAAGACAAACATTTGTTAACTTGAGTTAGACCGGAAAGGATTCACTGAACTGTGAAATATAAGATCAGAAGGAATTCAAACATATTTATTATGTATGCATGGGCACTGGTGGCTTTAATGAAAGCCAGACTTCTTAGTTAAAACAAATAATTGATTAACCTTGACAAGAGAAGTACATACAAGGCACTAGTTCATGAATGGACCAGTTTTTGGTCCTTAACATGTCAAACATGCAACAGAATTAGACACAAAAAAGAGATCCAGTGGTTTTAGTTAATTAATAAGGATCCAAAAAAATAGAAGGAACAGAATTTCTGGATCTCTACAACTTGTGAAACCACGGAGAAGTGGGATGCAACAAACGGAACCACCAAATATATAGGGCATATCACATTCTGTCAAAAGAATATCTAAGAACTCAAATTCTGAATGACTAAAGTCCACAAAGTAGATCTGAAACACATAGCCCTGCATAGCTTGTAACACACATTCTCATTCAGAAGTGAAAATATAGCACAGATTCCAGAACTTCAAAATACAAGGAACCAGATTCAGGATTCATTCTACCTCCAATGTATAATTTTACTTTGATTTTTTTTTAAATATAAACTTACCAATGAAAGTATCATCTTTAGGCATAATTCTCACTGAATCAGGTTATATCATCTGCAAGAAACGCTATAGTCTGGTGGTTAGGGCACTGGCTACTCCATTGTCCTGGTTTCCTGCCTCTGCTCTTCCCTATGTAAATGTGATATTGTGCATGTCATTTAATCACATCAGATTGTGGTTTTTTGATCTGTCAAATGGGGATACTAAGACTTATTATGTGCCTCCAGAGCTGTTTGGAGGATTAATGAGATAATGTTTGTAAAGTGATTGTAGATAATCTGATGAAAAGCACTATATAAATACAGAGCATTATTATTAAGTCACTAAGGAACAATAAAATGCGTAATAACATGCCTGTAGTAATCTATACTTAATTATGTACTTTTCTAATACCCAGAAGGTATGTATAAGCACAGATTGGTAAACTGCATTATATGGGCATTTCGTGAGGTCACTGGTCTTTAATGTTTAATCATGTCCCATTAAAATAAAAAGATTTTTGTTTTTGATCCCTGCCAATAGCTGTTGAATTGTGCATGTTGTAAGGTGTAACATCACATTGGTTTACAAAGGGGAAGATAGTCATATTATTCTATTATTCCAGTGCAAGTCATTTATTCTAACAATCAAATCAGCAAGTTCTTATTAAGCATGTCCTATGTGCCAGTATCGTGCTAGACAGATGCTATCAAGACAAAGAAGGTGCATAAGACAGAGTCCAACGAATCTCCAGTATGGTAAGTAAAATAAAACTAAGAATCAACAGTGCACTGCACAAAATGTGCCACAAACTTTAAATGCTATGGTGATTCAGAGAAGGGAAAATAGATGAGGCCTACAGTAGTTAAAAAAGGTTTTGTGAAGGTCTTGGCCTAAGTCATGAAGTACTGGGAGTATTGGGACAGAAGCAGGTAGGTCCCCAGGAAGAGTAGAAAGAGTTTTCCAGGTAAGACCCTATTAAGATATGATGAAAAGCATTTCCAGAGGAATGATACGGAAACATACAACCATTCTACCCAACTCCAGAAAGCTCAATGATGCAAAATGAGACATACAGTTTTGGACATAACAAATGTAGGAATTTGTTTTACTTGACTATGCATATTTGCTACAAGATTTTTTTTTAATTTTCATTTTTGTTTTTTAATGGGGAGGAAAGACTAGAGGGAGACAAACGCTTGGTAATTAAAAAGAAATTAATTTTTAAAAGACTTTGCGAAGGTCATCAAAACTTTGCAAAGTTTGAGACTCTATAGTCTTACCCCTCTCCCCAAAAAGTTCTACATATTCTAACAAAAATTAAATTCAATAGAGTAAACCTTTATAAAGTACCTACTATGTATAAAGCATTACATTGGAAGCTGGAAATAAAAAAATAATAATAAATGGGCCCTTCCAAAGTTTTACTACACCTCTAACAATGTTTAGGAGAAATTGCAAGTAAAAACTACCTCAAATACTCCAAAGTACTTTAATGGATCTGGGTATGTTCCCTCTAATAATGCAGATCACAACCTATCCATGTCTGCCCATCCAATGTAACTTTTGTCTGCGTCCACTCACAAGTTCACAGCAAGATGTGCATCCAACATGCTGGGGGCTTCTTTGCTTTCTCCTACCATTGGTAGGATATCAGTTGAGTACTCAAGCTGACCACTAATTGTCCCTTGCTCTCATATTCCCAGCTGTAGCACAAATGTAATATTCACAGCACCAATGGCGACTGTAAATATGCTAGCACAGTACTCAATTGCAAAATATAACAGACTATCCATATATAAGACAGAAGTAAAACATTTAAGCAGACACCAGAAAACCAAATCCCAACACCAGAAAGTCAAATCCATAATAGTAACAAAGAAGTTAATAAGCCATAATACAGCAGGGAGCCACCCTATCCTTTAGCCTTCTCACAAATCAACACTTACAAGTCTATCTGTCTGCCTGAGTGCATCCTCTCCTCCCTCCAGTTCTAACTACTCTTAACTCCCAGCTTCCTGTGGGCTCTTCTCTACCCTTCAGCAAACTCCTCCCACCACAGGCTCCATGTGATTACACTCAGCCTATTAGGGGGCAGGGAAAATCTCTGAAGCAGGAAAGGTCTTCAAATTCCCTTAGGCTTATTAAAGGGCAGGGAAAACCTTCAAATCCCCATTACTATTATACCACCCTATCTTTTTTTTCCCATCATATACAGTCTAAAGAACAGATATATTTTCAGTAAGTCTATTGACATTAGAAATGTTTTTAAATTAAAATACCTATTGATTTCTTTTTAGCATAGATGAATACTTGATGAGCAACACAAAAGCAATTATATCACTTACTATCTACTAGATATAGAAAACATAACAGAACTCTGTGCTCTATACAACATAATATTAAAAACTCTAAACTAAGAAATTTAGCCTGTCCTACATGCACACAGTTTAATGCAGATAACTCGTCTTTTAGGGCTATTCTTTTCAATTCTTTATTGGTTTTTGTCAGTGTCAAAAAAATGACCTTTTTTCTGAGCTTTCTATTGTATATGTAGCATATGTTATTTCATATCTTACACACATACACACACATCTTCTACTAGAAAAAAAACAATGAATCTAGCTCTCAGACTTTTAGGGGGAAAGGACCTTGGAGAACATCTAATCCAACCCTTCCATTTTATGATGAGGAAACTGTTGCTCAGAGCAGTTAAGTGATTTACAGAAGGTCACAACTTACTTTGGATGATGATTTGAATCAGTTCCTAGCAGCCTTTTTCCATGTAATCAGTTAGGCAAATCTTGAAATTTAGTAAATTGGGGTGGTGGGGTGGGTGGATAATTTAAAGACATTCCCCTTCCCATAAGCTGAGCCTCCCAATTACAGCTCAAACCAGGCATGGAGGCACCTGCAGACCACTTGTGTTCAAGAATTAAAGCTGTAGTAGGTCAAGAATCTAAGCTTAAGGTCAATCAGGTTTTTGCACTAAGTCTAATGCCAATGTGGTGATCTCCCAGTAGCAGAGGGCTACGAGGCTGCCAGGGGCAAACCAACCCAGGTCCAAATAATGGAGCAGGTTAAAGCTTCTGTGTCAATCAGTCTTGGAATTGGGCCTCTGAGTAGCCACTGAACTTCCAACGTGGGCAAAATAAGGAAACTCAGCAACAAAAATATAATAAACTGTAGATTACTTGTGTCTAAATTTCCCATTGACTCCAAAAGAAAGAACAAATTATTTTAGGGGGGGAATAAGCAAGGGGATTATTAGGCACCTATATGATGCAGTAGATAGAGAACTGGACCTGCAGTCAGGAAGAGCTGAGTACAAATCTAGCCTCATACACTTACTAGCTGTATAACCTTGGGCAAGTCACTTAACCTCAGTCTAATTCAGTTTCCTCATCTGTAAAATGGGGATAATAATTGCACCTACCTCCCAAAGTTGTCATGAAGAGTATTTTGGGCAACTTTCGAAACCTTCTATAAGCAGGTTTTATACTAATCTAACCTTATTTCCCACTAATCTTCAACATGTACCCCCACAACTAGCAAAGTTGGTCTTAATGGCAAATACATTGTGCCCATGCTTCCCTTTACTCTTTCACTTGTGTGGTTCCCCTCCCCTAATATGTTCTCATCAACTATCCAAATCCCACCCATCCTTCAAAGTCCAGCACAAGTTCTACCTTCTCCATAAAGCTTTTTTTTTATTACTACAGACTCCATTACTCTCATCAGATACATCCTTGTAGATCAGCTGTAGAAACAGAAAATGAATAATTAACTGAATCTGGTGGATTCATAGCTGGCTGAATGAGCAGACTCCAAAATGTTAATACATAATAATTACTAATACATTCATTAAAATGTTGAAAGGGAAAGAGCCATGTGGAATACCACCTGAAATCATCTTCCAAATTTAAATAGTTAATACACTGAATAATAGAATAAAAAAATGTCTTGACAAGTTTGAATGACCAAATAATTCTAATGGGACGAAACTTAATAGAGATAAATATTAAGTCCTGAAATTAAGTTCAAAAAGTTAACTACACAAGGACAGGATAAAAAAGACCTAGCTTAACATCAATTCATATGAGAGGAAAAAATTCAAAAGATCTTAATTGACTACATGATCAACGCATAGTAATATCAATAGATTGATGTAGCTGCTACAAAATAAGCTAATACCACTTGTATTCCATTAATAGAAATACAGTGTCCAGTGCAAGGAATGGAGCACTCTACTCTGTTCATACCACTCTGCACATCTGTCGAATGCTAAATTCTAGATGCCACGTTTTAAGAAGGACACAAACCCTGGAAGGTATCCCAGAAAAGGGCACTCAGAATTGTGAAGGTAATGAAACTGTGTAATACAACAAATAGTGAAGGCAGAAAAGATGTTTAGCTCAGAAAAAAGAAAATGTAAGGGAGGCATGATTGCTAGCTTTAGATCTTTGTGGACTATGATGTGGGAAAAGCATTAAGCTAATTCCATGTAGCCCCAGTAGATATAAGTAGAATGAGTAGAAAAAAGTTAGAATCAGATTTCACTTCAATATTAGAAAGAATTATTTTTTAATAAACAGAGCTACTCATAAATTAAATGATAGGGTGTAAAGCCAAGCACAAGCAGCTTCCCAGAGGACTGCTGCTGTGAACATCCTCAAGATTCTGATTACATAGTATAGTGAACTCTCTATTTATTCAGCAGTAAATTAAGGCAAAACATTCACAGAAATCAAAGTACAGCATTCACAATGTTATGACGTAAAAACTTATCACTAAAATGGCCACATAGTTTTCACCAAAGTGGCTACATAGTTTTAAACAAAGTACAATCATTTAGTAACTCAATCATTTAGTAAGTCCTTAATTCAATCATCCTTAAGGGACACAAAGTACAATCATTAGTAAGTCCTTAATTCAATCATCCTTAAGGAGGCTTGTCTCCTTAATGGACACAAAGTACAAAGGTCAAAGTTCTCCACCCCTAGGTCACAGTAAATCATAATCTTCTCAGTCAGCATCAGGTACCCAAGAAGAGATCTTTTCATCTTGATTCAAGGCTGGCTCTCAGCTTCCATGGTTCCTCCTCCATGGTCCCAGCTTCTGCCTGAATCAACACAACTGTCACCTGGGTTCAAAGGCAGGCAGCTCCCAGTTCCTTGTCCAGTTCCCATTCTATATTGAAACTCAAAGTGTCCAGTCCACCTCAAGTCCTTCACAATTTCTGTTTCTGGGAAGATGAAGCTTAAAAGAGCCACAATAACATTCATGCACATTTCTGGCACCATCATCAATTCACTTTCTGCCTGTGAAATCAACATAGACCCAACAACAAAGGTCTGAGAAATCAACACAAATCATCAGTATAGTCCCAGGACCTCTGAAAACATCAGTAAGACTCTCCTCCAGTATTTCTGTAAACATACAACAAGAAAATCCTCTTTCAGGGCTTCTAAACCAGCAGTAAGGTCCCAGGGCTTCTGTAACAACAGCAACATCCTCTATCAGCAGACAAATCTGACAAAGTAATATCAAAACAGACAGACAAGGTACCAGCACCACAGCCATGCTTCCTCCCAGCTCTCCTCTCTTCTCATCTCTCAGTTCTTCTCAATTCTCTTCTCAGTTCTTCTCATTTCTCAGTTAAGTTCTCAGTTCTCTTCTCCGTTCTCAGTTCTCAATTCTGCTCTCAATTCTTCTCTCTCCAGCCTGGGCCTTTCCTTATATATGATCATTAGCTCCTCCCTGACCCACCCCTTCCTGTTGCATCAGCAAGTTCCTCGCACTGTGGGATTCACAAGTTCTGTTTCTTAAGGAACTTGAAACAAGGTTCTAAGTACTTGTTTGCTTGCCAATACAAGGGGCAAGGAAGATCTTCAAATTCCCATTACCATTACACGGGGAAGCAGTGAATCCACTATCACCAGAAGTATTCAAGCAAAGACTAGATAACCACCTGTCAAATTGTTGTAGAGGTATTTCTGTTTCCAGAAAGAATTTAGACTAAATGACTTCAAAGGCCCTTCTAGCTCTAATGTCCTCTAATTCTATGATCCACAGAAAAACTCATCTGGTTCATGTTTCAGGTCTGGCAAAGCATTAGATGTACCAAGGATTTTCATCCAGAGTATCTCCTGCTTGCATTGTTTTAACTCGCTCCCATGCACCAACATGCTAACAGATGTAAGAAATATCGTCCTTCAAGTGAAGTAATGCAGAATGGGCAGTTCTCATTGCCAAACCATTCGAGTGTGCTCTGTGCCATCGTCAAACAACTTTGTCTGGACAGGGAATTCAATGGAAGATGGTCTGATACAAGTGATCAGGTTTGACACTGTAGTTTTGTCCCTGGGGCCATGTGGAGTCTGTGAATTCAATTAAAAGAAATATGACCAAAAGTGTACTGGGCTACAGTTTGGGAGACATGAGTTCTTACTCCTGGATTTGTCATTAATTACCTACATGACCTCAGGCAGGCATTGGACCTCTCTGAGCCTCAATTTCTTATCTGTAAAATGGGAGAGGGGGCAGGGTTTACATATGTAGCAGACTTGTGGAGTCACACCCCTACCTTGAACTCACATTTGTAGTTTGGGTTCTCCAAATTGGGGCAGATACTACTATACTCTCAAGGTTTTCAAGGCAAACCTGAGGAGTGGGGGTTTCTAGTCCTGTCACTCATGAACCCTCTTTGATATACTTCCAGTTATCAATCAACCAACTGACTTCCATTAGTTTTGGGAAAAGTATGTATAAGAAAACATAGCAGGAACAATAGTTACCAATATATTCCCCAATAAAGCAGGAAAACACTCTCCCTTCACATACACAAGGTCCCTGGGTGTAGTGGGATCAAATTCAAAGTACAATGCACAAGAGTAAGAAATATGAGAAGTCCTTATCTTTATTCAAAGATTCTCAATGAAGTTTCCTTTAGCTCTCTTCTGGGTGGATCACCTGCTTCTGGGTCAGGCTTCTCCATTGCTTCTGGACTAGTAAGCTCCTCAGTGGAGTTGGGCCCCTCCTCTGCTAGGTTAGGCCACCTCTCTACTACCATTATTGGTACTCTCTCACTCCCTTCTGCTCAGATGCCAAGAGAATGGAAGACACTGACTGTTGCCCTACATTCTCTCTTGGTTTGGAAGTGCCCACAAGGTCATTACCTGAACAGTTTCATTTCAAAGTGGCTTTTTAGTCATTTCCCAACTCTTGTTGCTACTGGTACCATAACTAACAGATACTACAACCAAATGATGCTGATAGGATCTCTGATTGGAACCTCTGGATCAACTGAACTCACCATAGCATTTGACAATTCCAGTCTTGGAACAGTTATTTACCTAACATTAGGAAATAATAAACATGAATGAAACCAAGGTATCAGGTGCTCATGGATACATCAAGTTCATGACTGGGCTAGGAAATGAGGCCAGCTGCCTGACTCCACACAGCTCAAAGCAGTACTCACTCGAAAATACCAAGAAAAGAAACTGAGACAAGGGCGGGCCATATTTTTCATATGTGAAGTCAGTTCTAACAGCACATTCTAGGTGATGAATTCTACGACTCCTCAGCCAGTTATAAGACTTAGTCATCACATAGTACCAAACCCTGAACTATCATGACTGGAAACCAGTTCAACAAAGTTTAGATGTGGAAACATGATGGAACTGGAAGCACCCAAAGAATATTTGTGCATTCCCTAAGGACTGAAACTAGGAAAAGAATATTTATACATGCTTCAAGGATTAATCTCCCCTCACTTTACCCCTATTGGCCAGCTCAGCCTTACTATATATATATATATGTTTAAAATATTCATAGCAACACTTTTTGTGGTACTATAAAATGAGAAACAAAGTGAGTACTCACTCATTAGAGAACAACTGAACAAAAAGGAATATATGCATATTTTTGCAGCATAAGAAATGACAAATTGGAGGAATTCCTAGAAACATGGGAAAGCTTGTCCAGACAGATGCAAAGTGAAGTAAGCAGAACCAAGAAAACAATATATACAGTGGCTACAAAAAAGTAAGTTAAAGACCACTAATACCCCATCTATCACTGTATAGTTTCAATGACCAATCTTGGCCATGAGAAGACAAGTAATCTCCTACCCTTTTTTTCCTTGGAGGGGCAGGGGACTATCTGTGCTGAAAGTTAGACATGCTTCAGGCATAATCACAGTGTTCATTGGTTTTGTTTAACTGTTTTGGGTTTTTTTTTGGGGGGGGGATTTTTCTGCTCCAAGAGAAGATTCATTCAGGAGGGGCAAAAAGGGGTAGATATCAGGAAATGACTGAAAAGTTTAAAATTGAATAGTATAAACAGAACTCTAATGATCTCTGAAATCCCCCTCCACCCCGATTTATGATTCTAAAGGGCTCTCCTTCCATAACTCTGATAGATTTTCCAAGGTAACATATTATGGTAAGCTCCACTGAGAAACTGTCAATTCATCAGGAAATGTAGTTTCATCACAGATAATGAAAAGAGGATTATCTCCAAAAGTTGCTGCTTATCTCTACCTTTCATTATCCCTGCCCCCCCCTCTATACTTAAATTCCCGAAGTTCAATGGAAATAGCACAGGACTTTAAGCCAGAAGACTTAAATTCAATCTCAGTGTTCACATTTACCATATGACCTTTGGCAAATCACTTTTCCTTTTTGATCCTCAGTTTCTTCATCTGTAAAATGGGAATAACGTTTGAAATGTTTACAGGGTTGTTATGGGGAAAGTGTCTCCTGAATTTTAATGAATTATATAATACATTAGTTAGGAGCTACATGCCAATTATCATCATCAGCAAATGCTGTTACCCAAGGGGGGAACCCCCATACAAGTGGGCCACAATCTAGGCAGCACCAGGTCACTGTGAGCCCAGCAGAGGGCAGCAGCAATCTGGAGGAATGGTTGATGGACTTAATGGCTCACAGCTGTGAGACACCAGCTGGGGAAGGGAATATCAGTGACCAAGAGCACATGACCCAACCTAGGACAGTCCAACACTGAGCAAGTTCTCGTCCTCTGATCTTGTCACACTGGTTTCATAGGGAAAAGCGCAGGACAGGGATTCTGGAGATGATCTAGTCCAACTACTGCAGATTACTGACTAGGGAACTTAGGCTCTTCAGCCTCCCTGTCATTGTCATGTTCCTGCCCTTTGGGGATGTTCTTGGTGCGCTAGGTATTTTCCTAAAATGTTTCATTATGGAGTTACTGTTCCTACCCATATAAAACTGAAAGTGCTCTAAGAATGTGCATTATGATGACTCATTCTCCTCTGCTCAAGTTCTAATGCAATTTCTCATCATCCCCAGGGTGCTTGAAAGCTATGCTAGAAGACCACAAGCTCTGGCCACTTCTGCCAAACTAGAAAGGCTTCTGGTACCACAAGCAAGCATGTTTGTCCAGGGGCAAGCTTAGCTAAGTACAGAGAGGCTCATCACCAGAACCCTGGACACCTAGTGATGTGCATGTGTGTGTAGTGGGAATCAGATACTCATGATGACCATACACTGTAGCATGAAGAGTTTGCATCCTTTTTTAGAAAAGGAAGCAATGCCCAAGCAAATGAAATCATAGATTCTTTGAAGTCTTACCCTTCAAGTACCAGCTCAAGTTGTACTTAGAATCATAAGACTTAGAAATGAGACATCATCTAGTCCAACCTTCTCCTCTTACTTTATAGATAAGGAAATTGAAGTCTCAAGAAATGAGTGTCATCAGCCGAGACAAAACTCAAACCCAGGCCTTCTGACTACAGTTCCAGCACTCTTTCTACTTTGCCGCACACTCCTTCATGAAGGATTTCCTGACTGTTCGATACCTGGGTCCCTGATCTCTCTCTTCTGAAAATAGCAACCATACTTAACAAGTAGTTTGGACCACTTTTTCCTATTTGTTTTGAGTCCTGACCTATGATTTCATCAGTGGAAGCTACTCTTTATAGCAATACAGAACAGCAACTCCATAATGAAGAGTTTTAGAAAAATACCTGGTGCACTGAGAAGTGGTCACATAGCCAGTATCTGTTAGGAGGAAGGAAATGAGTGTACATCTTTACTCCATTCCCTTCACAGACCACTGCCTTTCACAAGCTAACAGCTATATATTTATATATTGCCTTAGGTTCTTTGCTTGCTTTTCATAAATCAATTTTATGCCCCTAACCAGACTGAGATGCAACATGGCAATACGTATAGACCTGGGATTGCCCTTGGCCCTAGAGTCAGTATAATCTGTACTGAAATTTTCCCTTTGATACATACTGTCTAGATGATCCTGGACAAACCACTTAATCTCTCAATGGCCCAGACAACCCTCTAAGACTATAAATTGCAAAATAGTTACCAATTTCATTGGTATAGGGAGTTATCTCTCTACATTAATAAAATCATAGCATGGAAGACTGAACCAAAAAGAAAGAAAAAAAGATTGTATTCTCCCTGAAGGCAGTGTTAAGCAAATAGCAGGAACTCAGGGAACACTTGTTAATTGACTGATTTAGAAGCTACCTATGAAAACACTTACCAGCCAATCAAATAATTGCCAGTGCCTCCCAAGACTACCAGTGTCTGAAGGCTACTACATCAGGAAGCCAGGCTCAGGCCGAGGTTCAGTATCAAAGCAGTGGACCATGTTCTCATTTCTTATTTCCCCATTATCACTTGCCCCCAGGACAATTTCTTTGAGGCCTGACCTAATTTCCTGCAGATCCCTGTGCCTTGTTCATTGATATGGCTGAATAAAGGGTTATTTTGGGTCAGGAAACATAACCCATCCACAGCACTTTGTACTCTCACAAAGTGCTTTGCTGTGGCTTTTCATAAGTACTCCCACCGAGCAGACCTTTAACTGTGGGCTAGGATTCTTTCCTCACTGGGGTGGGATCCTGGCAGAAAAGAATGCAGCAGTTTAGAGCTGGGGTGACCTAGCGGCTCTATAGACCAAGACAATGTCAGAAGATGCCCCTGAGCCGCACCCAGAGCTCTGCTTCCTTCCCCCATGTCTGAGGGGTATACTTCTGCAAAACCTCCATGGGAGCAAAGAAAATGTCACTCACTAGTTACTTCATCATGTCATTTAACATCTTTCTGAGTGTTAGCTTATTTCAAGTTCATGATATAAATATATAATGCAATCTATATGATATATTAAGCTTATTATATATATATGTATATATATACATAAATGTTTATACTACAAGAAAAGCAAGGTACCATGCCTTCTAAACCTTATTACTTCTTTTTTGTCTTTCTCCAATGTCTGTCCTGAGAACTATAACTAATGGAAATTTGGACAAATTCATTAGAGTGGGAATAGGGGAGGGGATGGAGGTTGTTTCTAAATGGTAGAAAAGAACAATACTACTACAGGAGTGCCTGATCCAGGAGAAGGGGCTCATCCCCCAAAGAATCCCAGTCCTTGCTCCCATGGAATTTAGAAGGTAAGTCCTTTTGCCTAGGAAGGATGACACAGAATGCTGGAGAGGTGGCCGACAACAGTTATACCCAGTATCTCTAGAAGACTATGAAACATGGCACAGAGAAGGAAATATTAGCACCCTGGGGCATAGGGCCCCATTTATGTTCTGTCTAGCCAAGTGCTAGTTACATAGAAGGCATTAAATAAATATTATCAGAGCAGATGAAAGAAGCTACCTCAGTTTATTTATTCATCAAATATTCATAAAGCATCAATTATGTTCTCAATTCTGTGTTAGCTGTTATAGTGATGCAAGGATATATAAGAAGCAAGAGGTTCACACTCTAAGTGAAGAGATAAAATGCATACACACACACACACACACACACACACACAAAGTTGTATGGTGTTGGCCTGCTTTGATGGAGGGAGTTTCATTACATGGCATTTCCCTAGACTAATAAAATCACAGGTCCAGTCCTCATCCTTACCCTATAACAAGACCAGACAATCAGACAATGCCACAAACTGCATCTCTTGCTTTCAAATAATTAGGATCACTTCATTTGTTTGGACTTAGTCATTAAGTCAGAGTAGTAAATTAGAGAGACTGGCCAGTCTTCTCTGACTTCATGTCTAAGTCCAAACAAATGAAGTGATCCTAATTATTTAGGAGTTAGGGTCTCCTACTAACTTTCTGTGAGGTTTTCAGAACAACACCTCTATAAGTCTCAGTTTTCTCATCTATAAAATTAAAGAGTTGAATCATATAATTTCTAAGGTCCTTTCTAGCTCTTAAGTCCTATGATTATCATAAGGCAATACAAAATTAAATACCAATTAAGTGATACAAAGAGAAAGTGTAGTGATTTGAAAGAGGGGAAAAGATCACTGGCCAATGGAATGACCAAGGAAATCTTCCTGAGCGAATGTAGTATGGGAGAGAAAGAGACAGAAACAGAGAGAAAGTACTCATAAGTTACCATGTGCCAGGCACTGTGATAAGCACTGGGGCCACAACTATAAGTAAAACAATCCCAGTCTTCAAGGAGCATGTATTCTAATAGAGGGAATACAACACATGAAGAGTACTTGGCAAATGGAGCACAGGAGGGAAGTATGGTATGGAGATGGCCAAGAGCTCTTGTGGCAGTCTGGTTCTAGGCAAGAAAAAGTGAAGGTTCCTCTATCAGAGCTCAGAAATCCAGGGTCAGAGTCCAAGGTACCAATGGGAGGGGAGGAAAAGAGAGGGGAGGGGAATAGGAGGGAAGATGATGGATGAAGTAGAGATGACATTGTCAGGATGGCTGGGAAGAGTTGAGTTTAATACCAAGTAATATACTAAGGATGTCACTGTGCCATAAAAACGATGAATATGAAGAACTCAGAGAAAGCATGAGAAGGCTTGTATTAACAGTTGCAAAATAAAAAAAGCAGAACCAGGAAAACAATATACATGATGACTACAATAATATAAATGAAAACAACAACTCTGAATATCATTTAATTATAATGACCAAGTTTATCCCTAAAGAAGATAGGAGAAAATATATCAACCTCCCTTCTTCACAGAGGTGTGCAATTGTGTTAGTTGCTGAATTGCTTTTTTTTCTCTTAATTTTTATTCCTCATAAAGGATGGTTCTCTAGGGAAAGGAGAAGTGAGAGATGTATGCGGGAATTAAAGTGATTTAAAAGCAAAAGATGTGATGTAAAGTCAAACAATAACAAAAAATTTTCAAAAATCAATATGCTAGAGTCGGGGGGCGGAGTCAAGATGGCAAGGTAGAAACAGGACTTCCATGGGGCTCTGGCTTCCACTTCCCCCACTTCATGTAAAGGGTGACTCTGAACAAACTTTGGAGCTACAGAACCAACAAAATGACGCAGAGAAGCTAACCTCCCACTGAGGACAGCCCGGAGGGCTAACCAGCGGGCTCTAGGAGTCCAGCCTAGCCCCACTTGAGCCAGAGGTTTTAGCCCCAGGGTGGGCCTGAAAAACCACCACCTAGAGAGACTCCAGATCACCAGCAGCTGTGGCCGTTTCCAGAATTATCAACACATAGATGCGAAGGACAGAGTGAGAGGTCAGTTCAGTGTAGACTTTGGTATCCAATAGCTGAGAGTATGTCGGCCTTTGGCCACAGGGAGAGAAGTGGCTGAGGAGCTGTAGCCATGCAGCGTGTGGAGCTTCAGCTCCTGGCCTGCAGAGTGTAGGGGGACCAAGCACCAGTCTGAGGGGTAATCACTCTTGCTTTAATCTGCTTGGATCTGGATTGCAGTCTAGGGTGGAGGTCCTGGGGTGTGTGTTCAGCTTGCCAGAGCTTGTGGAGACCTCAGAGAGGGTACCCATCTATTACCTCTGGCAGCTGAGAAAACCCCAGCTTTTGGGATGAAGCTCCCCTGTCTGGTAGCAGAGTCCTACTGTGGCAAAAAAAAAAAGCCCAGGGGTCAAGTAATTGAGAGTCAACATGACTAGGCAAAGGAAGCAAAGCAAACAGAAGATTCCAACATTAGACTCCCATTTTAGGGACAAAAAGGATCAAAGCATAGAACAGAAGGAAGACAGTGAAGTCAGAACTCCTTTAGGAGTTTTCCAAGAAAAATACAAGCTGGTTATAGGCCACAGAGGACCTTAAGAAGCAGATAAGAGAAGTGGAGGAAAAATTGGGAAGAGAAATGAGAATAATACAAGAAAATTACAAAATAAGAGTCAACAGCCTGACTGAGGAAAATACCACCTTAAAAAATAGACTAACTCAAATGGCAAAAGAGGATCAAAGAGGCAATGAGGAGAAGAATGCCTTAAAAAGTCGAATTTGCCAGAAGGAAAAAGAATCTCAAAAGCTCAATGAGGAGAATCATTCCTTTATAATTAGATTGGAGCAAATGGAAGCTAACAACTTTATGAGGAATCAAGATGCTGTTAAACAGATCCAAACAAATGAAAGAATAGAAGGCAATGTGAAATATCTCATGGGAAAAACCACTGACCTGGAAAATGGATCCAGGAGAGATAATTTAAAAATTATTGGACTACCTGAAAGCCATGATCAAAGTAAGAACCTAGAAACCATCCTCCAAGAAATTCTCAAGGAAAACTGCCCTGATGTTTTAGAACCACAGGGCAAAATGGAGGTTGAAAGAATCCACCAATCACCTCCTAAAAAAGATCCCAAAAAAGAAAACTCCCAGGAATATTATAGCCAGGTTCCCGAAATTCCCAGATCAAGGAGAGAATATTGCAAGCAGCCAGAAAGAAACAATTTGAATATTATGGAAACACAATCAGGATAACAGAGGATCTGTCAGCTTCTACACTGAGGGATCAAAGGGCTTGGAATATGATATTCTGGAGGGCAAAGGAGCTGGGATTAAAACCAAGAATCACCTACCCAGCAAAACTGAGTATCATGTTTCAGGGGAAAATATGGGCATTCAGTGGAATAGAGGACTTTCAAGCGTTCTTGATGAAAAAGCAGAGCTGAAAAGAAAATTTGACATTCAGATATAAGAAGCAAGAGAAGTATGAGAAGGTAAACAGGGAAAAGAAATCATAAGGAACGTATCAAAGTTGAACTATTAACATTCCTACGTGGAAAAACAATAATTGTAACTGATGAAACTTTTTTTCATGTATATATGTACATACATATGTCTATATAGGAGGGTGTATGGGTATATGAATACATATATGAATATGTGTATATATGTTTACAGGTATACATAAATAGAGGGCACAGGACCAATTTAATAGGAATGGATGATACTTAAAAGATGAAATTAAGAGGTGAGAGAGGAATATAATGAGAGGAGATGGGGAGAGACAGAATGGGGTAAACTATCTCATACAGAAGAGGCAGGGGAGGGTGGTTATAAGGAGGGGAAGAATAGGAAGGCAAGGGGGAATGGGTCAACCTTATTCTCATTGAATTTGGCTCGGGGAGAGAATGAAATACACACTAAATAGGGTATCTCACCCTACAGGAGAGTAGGGAGGAAGGGGATGAGAGCGGGGATGATGGAAGCGAGGACAGGCTCGGGGAGAGGGAAGCTGGAAGCACCCACTTTTGAAAAGGAAGAGGATCAAAGTAGAGAATAGAACAAGTGGGAAGTGGAATAGGAGGGAGAGAAATATAGTCAGTCTTTTACAATATATCTACTATGGTAATGTTTTGCATAGCTACACATGTACAACCTATACTGAATTGCTTATCTTACCAGTAAGGGTGGGTGACAAGGGAGGAAGGGAATGAATCTGGAATTCAAAGTTTTAAAATCAAATGTTTAAATACATATAAATATACATATATACTATTAATACTATTTTACATGTAATTGAGAAATAAGATATACAGGCACTGGGGCATAGAGATCCACCATGCCTTATTGGAGAAGGGGATATCCTATGGGACTGCTATTTTGGGGTGGTGGGTAGGGGAAAAACAGGGGAAAAAAACTGTAACTCAAAATCTGGTGGAAATGAATGATGTAAACCAGAAGTTAATAATGCATCTGGAAAAAAATCAATATGCTAAAGATACCAATTATCAATTCACTAATTAAGTGACCTTTGACTAGTGGGTATGGCAGGTGCAAGAACAATGAATTAAATTCAAACCTGGACACTTTATTAGATCTTCAAACTTCTTTTACAGTAGAGATGGTATGTGCTCTAATGGGTAAAGTAATAAATTTCAATCTACATGGTGGCATTTGTCTATGTGACATGAGCCTCATCCTGAGGACAATAATGGGCACCACATACCACCCAGGCATGCTCAGAGAGCCAATTAGGTAGGGTTTTAAAAGCACCTCTTGGTGGAGGCAGGCTATGTAAATTGAGGTAGCTTAGTAAAACCATTAACCAGACTGCTCAAAGACTTGGTTTGCTAGTGAGCGCACTCTGTAGGGTTTCCCTCTCCCCCTGCTTTTTTGGTTTAACTTAAAACTACCTTCTTATATGAGCTTTATATTAAGCATGTTAAAGCAGTAAGGGATTATCAAGGTGATCTACTCCAACATTCTCATTTTATACATGAGGAGATGGAGGACCAGAGAAGTAAAATAACTTACCCAAAATCACCAAGCTGGACTAGACAGAATCCAGTTCTGGGAACCTATTGGCCCTATGTTCTTACCACTACACAACTCAATGTCCAAAGAGAGAAGTCTTTTAAAAAGGATGAACCTGTTTTGACTCTTTCTACAAACAGCTGAAAGTATATAGGTATGTATATACACATATTGAGAGTTAGTTTAAGTTCAGGTGTTCCCTACAATGTACATATGATATTTTTAAAAATATTTTACATTTGTATATTTATTATTACATATAATATATTTATAGATTATATTTATTAAATATTTTTTCAAATGAAAATATTTATTTAGAAAATTAAATACCTTAACCTGACAGGCAAAGAAACTCAAACAAGTACAATGTCTCTTATTTTCTTTATTCCATTTTTGCCTTGCCCCTACTCTTTGCTATTACTTCCCAAATGGATAACAGGGTATGAAAGGACAAAGGTGGAGAGGATTTTGTGGGAAATTTTTTTTAATTGTGCAAGGTATTTGGTGAGAGAGTGAGACAGTTTAGTATAAAAATCTCTGCTCAGCTATTAATGTCCAATAAGGCAGTCAACAAACAGTTATTAAGTGCCTACTATGTGCCCATCACTGTGCTAACCACTGGGGATACAAAAAAAGGCAAAAAAAAAAAAAACAGACCTTGTTCCCAAAGAGGTCACAGTTTAATAGCAGTACTTCCCAAGAAACGATATGCACATTTTAAGAGGGAGTTTCTGAAGATCATCTAAACCAACCCTTTCATTTAAGAAATGAGGAAACTAAGATGCAGAAAAGGGGTTTTGTTTTTTTGGAGGAAATCAGAATTAATTGACTTGCCCAGGATCACAAAGCTAGTAAAGTGTCTGTCTGAGGCTGGATTTGAACTCAACTCCTCCTGACTTCGGGGCTAGTGCTCTGTCCACTGTACTACATGTTTTTGTTATGTTTATCCTTTATTTTCGAAGAGGATCATGGCATCAGGGAAATGATAACAGAGAAAAAACAGCATTATTTCACTTAGGCCCCCAGTTGTAACACTCTTGTGAAGTAAGCTAGAGAAACAATTACTTTCCCAATGCTACAGCTGAGGAAACTGAGACCCAGAGATATTAAATAACTTCCCTAAAGTCAATCACAGATCTAAATGAGGACAAGGTTGGTACCAGAATCCACAGTTCCTGGCTTTCTAGACCAATGTACACTCCACTGGGCCACCACCTTAATGCCATTCTCTATCCCATATTCCAATGTCCTAATAACTCTTTCTCTACTTTCCCTGTAATAATAGCCCATGTTTCTATGAGGCTTTAAAGGTTTGCAAAACACTATTTTCACAAGCCTCTTTTGAGACAGGTTCTGCAAACACAGAGAAGCAGGAAAGCTTTGAAACTGATTTGTTAAATGTATTGTATTTGTTTGGAAAAATGCAATCTTTACATGACAGATATTCATCATTTCATAAATAATCCCATTTCTGTTCCATGTATATGAAAATACTCATGTTTGATGATGGCTGTCAAATACAGAGCAAAAAATCAAATAAAGGGTTTTTTATATGTAAGTCCAAGTATTATGATCTGCACTTTACAAATGAAGAAACTGAGGCACATCAATATCCAATGATCTGCCCAAGGCTACATAGCTAGAAAATGATAGAGCCAGAAACTAGGCCTAGGGCTTCTGAAATCCTACTACATCCAGAAAGCCTACTACCACCTTACTATATGCATACCACAGTGGGCTAGAGTTCAACTAGCAGCCAGAAGAGGAGAAATCTTATTGGAAAGTTTGAAATCTATTATATTTATGAAAACACCCTTTTAAAAGTAGATACTCTAGTATTGATCTCACCATTTCCATCTCCTTCCCTTCCCTTCACATCCCCTTTCCCCCACCCCATCACCCAAAAATGCATACCACATAAAAATGGCAAATGTTTCCCTTGAAGTCCAATACTAGACTTCCTAGCATCTTATTCAGCATAAGAAAGTTAGGTAGTCTAAAGAGTTTTAAATGACCATAGTGGGAGGGAGGAAAGGAGGAAGGGAGAGCAGATGCCCAAGAAAGGGCAGACACAGAAAAGAGAGTGGCAACAGAGATAGCTGGGAAAAGCAGGTACCAGAAATCAGAAGTAAATGCTAATGGGGACAGCTCTCATAGAGGGGAACTTGCAAAGCTGGCATCGAAACCTGGAATGCAAGCAAGATTATCCTGATCAAACTAGCATCAAAATTCTTAGCCATTAAAAGAGCAATTTGTTTGCTTATGTTTTTAAAGGTCTGGCTCAAAGTAAAAGACAGAAAAAAAAACCACACCACTTTGGAGAGCCTGGGATGAACATCAGGAGCTAATCTTTCAGACTATGGAAGAAGTAAAGTGGTCTGAGGGGGAAAAAAAAACAGAGCTTCCAGGTCCCTAGTTTACTTCAAGGTCAAAGTCAAAGTCATTAAAGAAGGTATTAATCTTGGTGTTGTTCCTTGACATCTTGTGGCACATTAAGAAACTTCTAAAGAGCTATAATTGTACAATCCAATACTGCAACTAAGGGACAGTCTGAAGAATCCTCTTTTCCGGCATCTGCCCTCCACCGATTCAGGATATTTTTATAATTGAACCAAATCCTGAGGTTGGAAACAAAATCTCCAATTCTGAAAGGGGGGGGCACTACATCCAATCTCCTCCTCAGAAACAAATCACCATAGATACGAGTTCCTTTGTCATGAGGAAAAAAGCAATCTTCTTGTGGCAATCTAGTGTCATAGGGCCAGCCAAGCACCTGTGGTACAGGTCATGGAGCCATAGATTTAGGTCCTGAAGGGGCCTTAAAAGTCATGGAGTCCAACCCCCTCCTCTTAGTGATGAGGCGGCTGAAGCCCAAAGAGGCTGTATGACTCACCTAGCATCACATAACCAGTGGCATGGCTGGTATATTAATCCAAGGCCTCTGACTTCAAACCTTTTGCCCTTCCCACTGAATTGAACACTAGACTGGGTCAGTGGTCAGGTGGGCCAAATCTGGACTAGCCTACTATGTGACCTTAAGCAGACCATAACCCTCTGAACCCCAATTTCCTCATTGGTAAAAGAAGGGTAACAATACCTACCCTCCTCTCACAGACTTATTGTGAAACTCAGGCACGGTAACGTGAAAGAACTTTAGAGTGTGCAAGGTTCAAAACAAACGTACAGTATTATTATTAGAAGTTGCTGCTTGCTGTGATGTTTATACTTGACTGTCAGTGAGGGCACCCAATGCATGCTCCTTTCCCTGCAGGACTTTCATAATGGTGTATGTAAATTCTCCAGCAGGCAATTAAAGTTATAAGCTACAGAAGCAGAAGCTGTGTATAGTAAAAGTCTAACATAACAGAAGGCAGCTCATTGGATACAGTCCATATAAACCAAGGAGGAGACTCTGAAACTTCTATCAACCAGAACCACTGGGAAGTGGGAGCTTCTGGGTACCTGGGTAATACAGGAAAAGCAAAACTAGTCCCCTCCCTCAAAATGTTTACATTCTCATAAGAGGGACAACATATGTAAACCAGAAGACACGAGATGAAGAGTAGGTGGAAAATGACCCTAGAGGGGATGGCACTAGCAGCTATGGGGCAGGGGATGAATGAAAGAGCAGGAAAGACTTTCTGGAGGAAGGAGAGGGAAACCAGAGACGACAATGCATTCCTGGCATGGAGAACAGCCAGGGTAAAGGTGCAGAGATGGGAGATGGAGGGTTGTGCACCAGGAACAGGAAATAGGTTCATTTGTTTGGATCGAGTTTGTGGAAGGAGGTAGAATGTAAGAAGACTGGAAAGGAATGGATCAAGTTGTAGAGAGCTTTAAATACCAAACAGGGAAGTTTATGTTTGATCCTAGAGATAATAAGGAGGCCACTGGACTAGGGTAGAACAAGATCAAATCTATTTCTTATTCTTCCACCCATTTGCAAAAAAAAAAAGTGACTCCCAAGAATAAGTGAATTGGCTCTTGTACCAGACCCAGAGCCACGCAGAGATTCTTTTTATCCTATCTTCAGGGCAGGCCACAGCCTACCACTGCCATCCAATGTAAAGAAAAACATTACGTGTGGCTGAGGCTAAGGCATCACTCCAAGAACCAGCCCCTTCCTTCCTGGGGTGGTTTCTTTACAAAATGCCTAAATTAGAATCCTAGCATCTCAGATTCAGAAGATACCCCCAAGGCCATGTCGTCTAACCTCTATGTGAAGCATTAATCTCTCCTATACTATCTCCAACAAGTGGTCATTTCATGTACTTTAAGCCCTCCAATGTCACCTCAAAATTTTTAGACAACTCTAATTGTTACGTACATTTTCCTCATACTGAACCAAATTTGCCTCCTTATAACTTCTACCTATTGGTCCTTAGCTCTGCCCTTTGGGAGCAAGGAGAACAATATAATCCCTCATATACTTGACAACATTTAAAACATTCAAAGGTAGTAGTCATGCCCATTCCCCCCCCCGCCCAAGTATTTTCTTCTCTAGCCAAAACAACCCCCATTTCTTCAACTGACTCTTGTAAGATCTGGTTTCCATTGTCCTCACCATCCCAGTCACTATTCCTTTGGACAAGGTGGAATGTGGCACAAGAACAGGACATGATGTGCTGGATGTGTTCTGGTCAAGATGGGAGTGCAGCAGAATTATCATTACTTTCCTTCTGTTCACTTTAAGCCCACCTTCCCACTACATGGAAGCTACAAAGAGTTGCTTTTGTCATTTGAGTCACTAGGGTTACCATGCAATATCACTGTTAATGTCAAGATGGAGTTCAGTGGAATTATCATTCCCTTCTTTCTGTTCACTATAAGTTCACCTTCTTACATGGAACTTACAACACAAAGGGCTGCCTTTGCCACTGGAGTCATTAGGGCCAACATGCAATGTTTTTGCTAATGTCTCACCAACTCCAGATTTATCTTCATTCCCCCTTCTCTCAGGTCGTACCATCAGCAGGGCCTTCTATTCCACTATGCTGGTCACATCAAGTTAATTGTTCCCAAGTGATACTGAGTCCAAATAGTTTCTCCAAAACCCTACATAATTCTGTCTTCATTACAACCTCCCACCTTCCTTGCTCCTTAACTTCCTTACCATGTTCCCCATTTCCTCACAATCTTGGGTTAACTGAATCTGACCTGATAAAAATTAATCTATGCTAAGATAGTAAAGGCTAATAAAGGATTAATATATTTGCTTTCCCAGAGAACTTTTGTGTTTTATTTTGTATTGTGTTAAAGCCTTAACATAGAAGAGTGACTAATAGAATGTCAGACTCCACAGCAGATTGCTGGGGGACTTGGGGGTATCCCTCGTATGCATCAAGTAGGTAACCGCTTATTCTGCCTAAATACAGGCCTGCCTGAACGACAGCATACTCCTTTATCTGAACACTAAATCTCCTTTTCCAAGATTCTAACACCTCCTGAGTCTCCTGTTACCAGAGAATCCTTCCCAAGGAGAGCAGCCCACTGAAGGTTCCTTGGCATCCCTCTCCTGCCTCTGCATCTTTGCATAAGTTGTCCTGCCACCTGGAACATTCTTCCGTCTCACCCCTATCTTTGGGAATCTCTAGTTCCCTTCAAGGCTCAGCTCAAGAGCCACTCTTTGCGTGTGCCTTTCTTGATTCCCACTGCCTTCCCCCTTGCTCCCCGTTAGTGCTCGCTACCCTTAGTAACTCTGCGTATGTTTCATATTTACTTATCTGGGTACATGTTGTAGTCCTCTTCCTCCTCCTACTCAGTACAATGTAAGCTATCTGATGATGGGCACTATATATAAAATATACGAGTCCGGCCTCCTCCATGAAGCTTTCCCTGATTATTGCAACCCATACTGAGAGTACCACATAAAGCATCCTTGATTAAACAGTCACATACTGCTTGCCAATCATTTCATAGAATAATGCCTAATACCGATGTAGCCTTTGACGTTTGCAAAGCACATTACATACATTATCTCATTTGGTCCTTGGAACAACTCATCTAGATAGGTGCTATTACCCCCCCCCTTTTGAGGCTGGCAGAGGTTGTGACTTGTCCAGTGCAGCACAGCTAGCATGTATGTAAGGGAGAATTCAAGTCCAGTTCTTCCTAGCTACTGCCCCTTCTAACTGCCTCATATGTGGAAATATCGTCACCTAAATCAGACCATAGAGGCCACTTGAGGTTAGGAGTCACCTCCTATATACTGGTATGTCTCCTACACTGCACATGGTAAGTATCCAAGAAATCCTGCTCTGATCTCCCAGGACTAGTCACAAGCTTTTCCCCTTGGGCACCTTCATGTATTCAAGAGAACATTGTATCTGAGGTCAAAAGACATGAGTTTCCCCACACACACACCAGTGTGACCTTGAACATGTCACCTCCATTATCTAGGGCTGTTTCCTGATATGTAAAATGAGATGGTTTGACTAAATGATCTCTAAGGTCCCTTCTGGTTCTGTATCTTATGAAATCTTGTTGCTTTGCAACTTCCCCATACATTTATCTTGTAACATTATGAAGTACTCTACAGAAGACTTCTTTTGATGTCTCATCATTGTGGAAACATGACTCCAGGTACCTGATAGCTATACCAGCAGATCACAAGCCCTGGAAATTCTGAACATGCTGAGTCAGTTTCCCATATGAGTAAGAATGATGGATGCTATGTGTGTATCTGCTATCCAAGGTCCAGTCTAGCTAAGTTCAAACAGGTTTATCCCTTGGTTGGCTGCGGGAGATGAATTTTTTCAGCCACAATAACTCTCCAAGACCATCGACCAAATTGTTGAATGTCTATGATCTCCACTGGCATAAGGGACACCCTAGCCAGTAAAGTCACAGATTCTTGAATTTTTGAAGTGTGTGTTTCATAACCAGGCTATAAACTTCATGAGCAGTAGGTGCCAAATCTGATCTGAACCTCTATCTCCCTCAGAACCTAACATTATGCTCTAGAACAAATGTTTGCTGAATTACTGAATGAATGTTCACTGACAGATGTGCATTTACAAAAGGAAAAACCATGTACTGATGTCTACTTTGCCTCAATCACCCCCACTACCTTTTTCTTCTCATTCCACTTGGATTACATATTTGCTGAAGTCCACCTCTCTGAAATTCCAGAATGCACTTCACTTATCTATTCTGTCACCTGTACCCTCAGGGGGTACAGTACATCATTACCTGCTTGGTCAGACATAGGACCACATATCTATGGAAATAGAGTCTGAGTGGTAATCAATCCACAGATAATTGCTGCCACCCCTCAATGGCACCTCCCTTTTCTTTAAAAGGAACTTCGGAGATGAAAGTGACCTCGGAGATTATTCAGTCTAACTGCCTCATTTTGAAGATGAGTGCTCTTTGGGGGCACCTTCAGATTTTTCTTGGCATTTTGGCATAATCCACTCATTCAATCTGGAAGGACCAGAGATTGTGCCTATAATGAAAGACGAAATGTACCACATCATCTCTCCTTCTTTTCTTATCAGGGCAAAAGGCATTTTTTTCAACCTCCAAAGTCACTCTAAATAATAGAACTGTCCCCAAAGCTATCCTGTTCATCCATCCCCCATTACAAAATGTTCTCAAGTTGCCACTGAGCTAACATAGTCTATCTCGAAATTCTCTTGTCCCAACATAAACAGTTCTAACTAGTACATTTCTCAAATCTGTTCAATTCAACGCAACGCAATCCGGTGCTTATTAACAAGCATTTCATGTCTAAGGCACTATACTGGGAGAAAACAACAACAACCAAAAACAGAACAATCCTTGCCCTCAAGGTGCATACATTCCACTTTGGAGATACAGCATGTACAGGTAACAATGCAAAATATATACAAAGTTATATAAAGTAATTTTAAGAGGGAGACAGAGTACTAACTACTCAGGGAAGGAAGAAATGCCTCCTGGGAGAGGCAGCACATAAACAAATCTTTAAAGGAAGAGATGGATTCTAAGAGGTGGCCATGAGGAGAGAACATATGTTCTAGACACAGCAAAGTACAAAGAAAGGCATGGAAGCAAGAGATGGAATTTTGCATAGAGAGAGAGCCACCAGGCCAGGCTGATGAGATCAGAGTGTATGAAGGGGAGCAATATGAAACAGCAGCAGACCTCAGCAAATTTCTGGGAGAAAAAAGGCTATTTTCAGCACCTCCAGCTGCCTATTAGCTCGCTCCCCTTTTTCCTCTCTTAATGGGGCCTCTTGTCTTTTCCATTTCTTCAAGCATCCAAGCATTCATACTCTTTCCCCTACACCCTCTCTAAGTAGCAAAGAAATTGTGAAGAATCATTCCATCTAATCTGATGTGCTGCATGAGAGCTTAAAGTGTTACCCCTCCTAAGAAGATGTGCACTTGAACCCTGATCAGAACCTTAAGGCAAAGAAAACAGAGGGGGAGCCAGAATCCCAAAGTCCTTGAAAGCAAAAGACACAGTTTGCTGCTTATTCTGTCCATGGGTAAGATCCCTTTTGGATCCATCACCATTAATACATGGGTATAGGGGAAAGCTAAGAAATGCTCTCTTGGGTGACATGAGGGAAGGAGAATTTAGTAGCCTAAAAACAAAAAACAAAAAAGCTGTTCTCATCAGCCTCCCAGCCCTTGACCTTCCTCTCCCTTCCAGCCTGCCAGTACACTCAGATGAAACTTGAAAGCAAACCGGCTGGGGCTGCTTCAGTCTCAATGCCGCAGTGCTTACAAACTGTATGTGCAGGGAATTTGTCACATTTTTCTCTACCTCGTGACATTCCAGCAGCCTAGACAGTTTCATAATGTTGCAAGTGGGTGAGTTTTTACTCACTCCCTTTCTATTTCCCTGAGAGCCATGCAAACAGCAGGAGCAGCAGCAGCAGCCACCGGACAAAGGTCAGAGGGGCCCCGATGGCAGTTCCGGAAATTCTGCTGCTCACATTTGGGGTGCTGCCAGCCAGAACAGAGAGAGGCAAAAGGGGCCAGGCCTGCTCTGCCCCTCCCAGGATCTCAACATACACAAAAGCCCCCATGACGCATCTCAGAGAGAGATCTGGAGAAGTGACCTTGGAGGGTCAGTGGAGCCTAGGGCTGTGCCAACAAGCATGAACACTTGCAATTAGTCCGTGGACGCCCGCCATTCACTGTTTTATGTGCTATCTCATCAAAACATATGCATTTTCAATAGCTGGTTTTAAAGGCCCACTTGTTGCAATACAGTATATCCCAGACTCCTACAGGTTTTGAATTGTACAAATACAAAAGTGGGGTATTGAGAAAATCTGGCCCTGAGAATTTCAATTGTTCCGGGTGGGCATTTGCCTTGGTGCCCTGGTGCCCAAAACCTCCAAGTGGTCAGTGGCTTGAATGTCACTAAGCAATGTGACAAAGCGAAGGACAAACATGAGGAAGCCCACAATGCTCTGGGAAATGAAAATCCTTTTGTTGTCCAGCTGGAAGGTCAAAAATTGCCATTTGAGATTGCCTAGACTAGCACAGAGTCCACCCCCGTAAAGGTGACAGCATTTGGGAAGGAAGTCAGCAGCACTGCCATTGACAAGTCATGCCATTGTGAAGGAGGCCCAGGAAGCAAGAGCTCCGGGTTCCCCAAACAGATCTTATTGTGATTGGGCAAGAGAATTACAGAATGTCAAAGTGAGAAGGGACACTAGAGGTCATCTAGTCTAACCCCCTCATTTTATGAGTGAGGAAACTGAGGCCTAGAGAGTCTTGCCCAAGGTCACACAGCTAGCTAATAGCAGTCTGCTCTGAAAAGGGCATTTATTCAGAAGGCCTTCAATCTCTATATAGTCTGATAAACATCTAGTGCCAGGAGGTACCCAAGGACATTGGGGGGAGGATGGAAAGAAGGAGGGGGAGTGGGGAAGGAAGAGAGAGTCCTATAGCAATGGGATTGTTTCACATTCCAAATCTTCATTTATTCACTTTGGGAAGTGGGGAGGAACTATGTGAGCTCTGATTGATCTCTAAGTTCTATCTGGCTAAGTAGGAAGAAAAAATGGTCCTCAAGAGTACCCTGGTAAAATACAAATACCCCTAGGAAGGGCCTCACCTTAAGCAGGAGTAAACTATTATAATCCTTAAATGATACTTTACAAAAGAGTAGCATGAATAGGAAGGGGAAAGGGGAGATGGGATAAAGAGGGTCAGGGCCAGGAGTTGGGGTGGGACACAGAATAAAAAAAAAATAAATTTCCCCTACTTCATAATTTTGCTAAGGTCCCTAGTGCTGGCATCTAGACAAGTGTCTCTCTATAGTTGCAAGCCACTCAACATCACATGTATGCCAACTGCTGGCCTGAATCACTACTAAATATGCTTTACTCCTTTTTATCTGGAAAGCATGGAAAGTGATTTTGCAATTTATCAATGACCTGTGGGATTTCTTTTGGAGCAGTCCTATGATTTAATTGGTATGAAGAATTCTCAGTGCGGATTGGCACCTGTTCTGCAAATGTGTGTCTTACAAGAGTGACCGGGGGCATTGTGAGATGCAGTGATTTGCTCAGGGTCACAGAGTCAGTGTTTTCCAGAAGCAGGTCTTGAATGGAGGAATTCCCTGGAGACAGCATAGCAGAGTGGAGAGGGTGCTGGAATTGTTGTCAGGAAAGACACAAATCTATTTCAAATATCTCTGAGACCCTCAGCAAGCTAGGTAAGCTCCTGTGTTTGCCTCACTTTCTTCATCTCTAAAATCTGGAGGTTGGACTTGATAATCTCTCAGATCCCTCTCAGCTGTACATCTATGACACAAAGAGTCCTGTGTCTGAGGTTGGCTTTCTACCCACAATGCCAGTCTGTCTCTAGAAAATGAAGGAGTTCAGACTAAGCAGGAGTTCTTAGATAACTTTTTTTCTTTTTTATGGTTTGGGTTTTTATTTCATAATCATAAACTTAACTGCAAACTAACCAGACTTGGATAAGAAACACAAAAAGAATTGCAGCAAATAAGAATGGAAGGATTACAGAATAAGACAGAGAGGGGTCCTTCCAGATACAAAAGAGTGGTTTGGTGATTAAAACAAAAATAAATCCAAAAATCTTATGACACTTGTCCACAATCAACAATGGTGATCTTCTTGTTGGTCTTGCCAATCAAAGACCCAAAAGTTTCCATGGCTTCCATGACCTTCATGTCTTCTTTCACCTGGTCAAAGGCAACATGCTTGACATCTAATTATTTAGTGTAAGTGACAGAGATGGAAAATTGGGAACCATTTGTGTTGGGTTCAGCATTTACCATGGACAAGATACCAGGACCGGTGTGCTTCAGGGTGCAGTTCTCATTAGCAAATTTCTCCCCATAGACTGAATTGCTGCCAGTGCCATTATGGCACATGAAGGCAACACACTGGTACATGAACCCAGGAATTATTCTGTGAAAGCAGAACCAAAGGGATTTGTTCTCTCCACTACTCAAGAGCATGGAAGTTCTCTGCTGTCTCTGGAGCCTTAACTACCAAGAGCTCAAATGTAACTCAGCCTGGGGTTTATTATCAATGTCCATGTTGAAGTATATGCTTTGTCAATGACCACAGCCACAGAGGACTGGGCTGGAGATGGTGGTTAAGGCAGCAGCGGCAGAGACTAGTATCTGGTGAACCAAGAAAACTGAGATCTTCCAGTGGTGGGGCATTCAAAGTAGACAGTAATTGTATTTCAACATAGTTGGTTTCCTTTGTAATCCTATGGACATCATTTTATTCACTGAAAAATACTGTTATAAGAAGAGGTCCATTGACTTCACCAGCCTGTCAAAGCTGTCCACAATAAGCAAAAAAAAAAAAAAAAGTTAAGAAACCATGAACTGGATGATCTCTAAAGGTACTTTATACCTTCAAATCTATGATCCTACATTAATAAAGAGTATGATAAGTACATAATATGGGTACAAAGTTCTTTGAGAATTAAATGGAGACAAAAATCATACCTGACTGGGGATACTGTGTTTCCCCGATAATAAGACCTATCCCGAAAATAAGCCCTCCCTTACTGTGTAAGATTCCTCTAAAATAAGCCCTCCCCCGAAAATAAGCCCTATTGAGATTGCTACTATAGTGAAGGTGATCCCCTGCGCTACACGCTACATTACGGTACCCTCTGTATGCACCGTCCCCCGCCCCGGGTGAAACGCACGCCGCGCTCCGAGCTGCATCCAATCAGAGCTGCAGCAGTGAGCGCGTCATCCTGTTCTTTATTGAATTCATTATTGAATAAAGGTACATTTTTTTGTTCACATTTACCTGTTTGTTAAAATTGCTGTCAATGTTCATTAAAATAAGCCCTCCCCTGAAAATAAGCCCTCTGGTGTTTTTCTGTCCAAAAAATTTAATAAGACAGTGTCTTATTATCGGGGAAACACGGTAGAAGGAATTATGTAAGTTTTCAAGTATGAGATGTTAATTATGCTGAGCCTTCAAAGATAGGTGGGATTTCAACAGAGATTGGCATGGGGATGTGGAGTGAAGGACAGGGAAAAGGAATTCATTTCTGATGCAGAGAGCCAAATGGATCAAATGGTACACAAAATGGAGTAATCCAAGTGAGCTAAAACTAGGAAAATAGGTTAAAAACTATGGAAGACCTAAAATTTCAGACCAAGGAATTACATGAAGATTCTTCTGATTACAACCTTTAGATGTATTAGAGAGGGAAAGACTCAGATTAAGGTTAAGAGAGTCCAGGCGAAAGACCATCAAGAGAAAGGCAGCATGGCTTAGCAGAAAGAGAACTAGCCTGAGTCAGAATGGCCTGTGGTCAGGGCCTGCCTCTGACCCATACTGGCTGTATGAATCTGAACAAGTCACTTACCTTCTCAGGACCCTAGGCAACTCTGTAACACTAAAACGTGCACAAGCTGCTTATCTGAATGAGTTTCCTCACCAGAGGCTTCCCAACATAACAGCAGAGTATAGGGTGAAGTAACAAGGACCTGTACCAGGATGATAGTCCTGAAAATGAGGAGCTGTGACACCTATTTTGGAGAAATAACCCACAGTATTTAGCAACAGATTGGATATTTACTGGGGTGAAGTAGAGGGGAAAGTCAAAGATGACTACAGTAAAATACTCAAAACAATAAAATCCAAGGCACTATTTAATTCTATTAAATCCACTTTGTAGTCAAGAAGCTAAAAGGTTACATGATTTGCTCAATACAGGAGAGCAATGTATAGGATTAAGCTCCAAGATCCTGAATTTCCAGTCTACTATTTGGCCTCTAGACCATACTAACTTCCTCTGACCCTCAAGTCAGTATCTGAATGCTAGTTATGTTTGCTGTGTGTTATATGAAATCATAGAATATGGCAAGGGATGGATGAAGGCAATAAAACAGCTGGATGGAAGTTCAAGTTCACTAATACTTTCTGCTTCTTTGACTATCAAGGAGGAACTGAAAGTGGACTGAGAAATTCCTTGAAGAATTTAACTTCAATGAAGAGAACAAATTTCTTTAGAGAAAGTTCAAGTGGACCAAAAATTAACACTGAAGAACCACAACTGAAAACCAAAGACTATTTATTTAATATCTCTCTTTGCATCCTCTCCCATGGAAGCCTCCAGAACCCCCAACATCACTTCCTCCAGCCTACCTTCTTGAAGAATGAGAAAATAAACATGGGGTGGAAATAAAGCCTAAAATGTAAGAGGACAAAGAAAGAAGAAAACATTCCCACTGTCACAGTTAGGGCTCCCCTAATCCAAAGGAGGTTTTCCACTGCCAAACTAATCATGAAGACATTGTGATCCTATCTTCAAAAGCCAAGCATGATAGTGCGTACCTATAATCTCTGCGACTAGGGGAGATTCAGGCTGATGGATCACTTGAGGTCAGGAGTTCTGAGATAAAGTTGAGTTAAATCCAACTGGGTATCTGCACTAAGTCCAGTACCAACACGGTAAGCCCTTGGGGAGCAGATTGACTAGAGAGGGGCAAACCAACCCAAGTTAGAAATAGTCAATATTTCCATGCGAATCAGCAATAGGGTTGGGCCTCTAAGTGACAGATATACTTCCAGACTGTTTCAGAGAGGAGAGAGAGAGAGAGAGAGAGAGAGAGAGAGAGAGAGAGAGAGAGAGAGAGAGAGAGAGAGAGAGATCCAAAAAGTAGAAAGCAAAGAGATTAACTGCAGACCTGGGACCATTCAAATGTTCAGGTTTGGAAATATTTCCTCCATAAAACTTTCCTTCAGTTCCCCTTCCCCTAGTCTGACATTCCATAATACTTTGTTTCGTAACTCTGTAATACATTTATTATATAATACCATATATTTTAAGTATCTGTTTATGATCTACTGAACCAAGGATTCTTAACTTCTTTTTGGTCACAGAATGCCATGGCAGAATGGTAAAGCCTATGGACCCCTTCCCAAAATACTATTTTTAAATTCACAAAATGAAATACATAAGATTACAAAGGAAAAATATTATATTTAACTGTAGCTATCAAAATATTTTTGTAAAACCAAGTTCACAGACTTTAGGTAAAGAACCCTTGTACCATATTCCTATCTCTAGGAGGGCAGGGATCTATTTTATCTGAATTTTCTCCCCAAGCACCTAATGCACTGCTTTATGCAAAGGATTTAACAAATATTTGTTGAGTGAATCAATCCATGAATCAATGTTGAATGCCTTTATTGATCAACCAATCAATCAATTACCAAGAAGTTGTTAAAGCACCGACTCTTTGTCAGGCATCATATTATGTGCTGGAGATATAAAGACAAAATAAAACAATGCCTGAGTTCAAGACTTTACATTCTACAGGGAGAGACAACATATGCATATAAAATAGAAATATAAAATAGCCAAAAGGTTATTTTAGGAGGAGGTACTACCAAGAGGTTCAGGAAAGACCTTCTTCAGAAGGTATATGTAGGTTGAATCTTCAACACCAGAGATTCCAAGCCAGAGGTGAAGAGGAGATGATTCCAAATATGGGGGACAGGCAATGCAAAGACACAGAGATGGAAAATGGAGGGTCATGCATAAGGAAGGGTAAAAAAGTCAGTTAGTGAGTACATAAACAGGTCAAAACCAATGTTAAGTATGACTGACCTACCACTCATAATTTAACCTCATTTTAGATGTTAACGTGGTGGCTATTCCACCAAGAACTATACACAGCCATTTTAAAAGAATCCAAAGTTCAAACAAAGCTCCCAAGTGGGAGCTTTCCATTATGTCAAAGGAATCTAATTATCTAAATTGGAATTCTCTCTGGACACAGCGTTCCCTTGGCATGAAGCACCAGGGGTATGATAAATGGTAATTAGGTATGGAATGATGGTAAAGGAAAGAAGGTGATCTGAGCCTCCATTTTACAGCTACCTCATCACTTTGCTGACTCTAAATTCAAGCTGAAGGATTATCAGGATCTATTCTCCCTATTTCAACCAGGTTAACATACTTAGACCAAATTCCTAAGGTAATCTCCTAAAGACAACAATAGGGTATAGTCACCAAATTGCAACCCCCGAACGCCTTTTTACTTGATAACTGCAGAATGACCTAGCTTCACATATTTTTGTCTACCCTCCCCTTGTTTTGCCCTTGGTGTCTCAATTCTAATTTTGCTTATTCATCTTCATCTTGTCCAAGGATCCCAATGCAGTTGTCTCAGTTCATACTTGGTTTCCATATTGGTCTGCTTGAATTGATGATTTCAGTTCTTTACCCAACTTCTTCCTTAACTCCATCTGGTTTCTCACTGACATCTTCAGTTCAAACTAGCTTCATGCAGGGACTCTCTGAAATCCCTAGTCTTGACCCGATGATTAACTTCCTATCTTCCACCAAACTTCAATTCAATTCCATTAAAATATTTATTAAAGAACTATGCTAAGTGCTAGAGATATAAAGATATTTGAAATAAAAAGACATAGTCCCTGCCTTTAAGGATCTTCTAGTTGAGGATAGAGAGGACTGAAAAGATATGTATATATTTAGTCATAATATAAGTTAAAGTAGGATTAAGTGGAGTCAAACAAAAGTACAAAAGAAATTTAAGGTCACCTGTGATGGGCCTTGAACAAAGTTAGGGGTTTGAGCAGAGATGATGGTGACAGTCCATCCCAGGCACAGGGGATCATACAAACACACCAAGACAGGCCAACAGGGAGCAGAAATAATCCAATTTGGCTGGAGTATAGCACATGCAAAAGATGAGTAATATGAAGTAAGGATAGAAGATAAGCTGGAGTCATTGTACAGGGCCTTGAATGCTCTTCAGACTTTGTATTTCATTCAGCAGACACCGAGGACTTCTGAGCCAGTGGCATGACTAGGCATGTGTATTAGAAAGATTAGTAGTGATGCAGAAAAGCAATTAGAGAAAAGAGAGAATACAGGTGGAGAGAATGGAGGGAAGGAAATCAGATGGGACATTCCCACAATTGTCTAGGCTGAAAGTCCTAGGCTCCCACACAACTGCTCTCACCAGCAGATCTTAGGCTGACATACCCTAGGACTGGCAAATGGTCTGGAAAGAAGCTCCCTAGCTGAGGAAGATAAGACCTCCTTATCAGCCACCTTGTCAATACTGCCTCATGCTCCCCATCCTGACTGCACTCTGCTTTGTCTCCATTCCTGGTATTTGGGGTCTTACCTCGCTCCTGATAATTTGCCTAGTTTCTGGCCCGCTGTTTCACCTTTGGATTTGATTATTTTCCAATTTGGGCCTGCTTACTTGGTTCTGAGCTTCCAGTCTTCTCTGTCATTGGTACACATGTTTCTTAGACTACCCTCCCTTTGTGCATGCTTCCTCACAGCCCTGTCTTGGCATGAGAAGATCACCAGTTCCACTGGCTCTGCTTATAGCACTGCTGAGCTAGTTTGACTCAACAGATCACTGCTGTGCACATTCTGCCACTCATCATCTGTGTGATCTTGGGCAAGTCATGTAGCTCTCTGGAATCTCAGTTTCCTCATTTGTTAAATGAGAGTACTGGGCTGGATGACAACGAAGAATCCTTCAAGCCATAGAGGATTCCATGAGTCTATGAACTCACTATATTATGTGACCAGGAAACTTTACCCCATAGATTTACAAGGGTAAGTTAAAGCAAACTTCTAAGAAATGAGTGGTGTGTCTACCTAATAAAATCGTTAAAAAATCCTTCCTGTTGACCTTTAATTTAGAATCCTGCACTTAGTTCCTTAACCAGTAAAGACTCCTTCATTGTCTGGTTAGGGCTATTGTTTGTGTAAGTCTAAGTCAGTCAAAAGTGATAATAGTCTTTGAAGCATTTTTATTCTTAAAAAAAAAATAGGAAGAATGTTCATGTTTAGAAAACTTGCTAAAGAATGTGTCTTCAACTCTTTGTGACCCCATTTGGGGTTTTCTTGGCAAAGATACTAGAGTGGTTTGCCATTCCCTTCTCCAGCTCATTTAACAGATGAGGAAACTGAGGCAAACACAGTTAAGTGACTTGCCCTGGGTCACACAGCTAATAAGCGTCTGAAGCTACATTTGAACTCAGGTCTTCCTGATTCCAGGCCTGGCATTCTAATCTCTTCACCACTTAGCTGCCTGAACAACATTCTTTCAAAAATAAAAAAAAAGAAATAGAACATCCATGCTTGGAAAATTTGCTAAAAGCTATGTCTTCAAAGTTCCATTGCTCACGGAACTATTTTTCCTTGCATTAGAATATATAAGATCTAGTTCAGGGAGGAGAACCCATGGCCTCAATAACATGTGGCCCTCTAGGTCCTCAAGTGCAGTCCTTTGATTGAATCCAAACTTCACCCTGTATCTAAACTAAGCAGGGTCAGGCTTGGTCAGTAACTAGAAGATCAACCACCTAGAAACATAGACCATTGAATCCTGTCAGTGTGCTTTCTAACAGTAACAATAATAAAAACAGCTAACATTTCTAAAACACTTACTATGTGCCAGGCACTATTCTTTACAGTTACTATGGAGCACTGACAGTGTCAGAAAGCTCAGAGTTCATCTACCAATCTCTTCATTTTATAGATGAGAAAACTAAGACCCATAAGATTAAGTGACCTCCCCAAGGTCATACAGAGCACTGGACTAAAAGTCAGAAGACCTGGGTTCTAGTCCCAGTTCTCCTGTGAATTTCATGTTTGACCTTGGGCAAGTAAGTCACTTCCTCTTTCTTGATCCCAGTTTCCTCACCTGCAAAATGAAGAAGTTGGACTAAAACAAGTCTTTTTAAACTGGTGTCCACAGGTGGTACATTGATAGATTTTAGGGGTCCATAAGCTTTTTAAAAATATTTTGATAATTGAATTTCAATATAATTGGTTTCCCTGGTAGCCTATATATTTTATTTTATATTCTTCTGGTTGCATTCAGGTATTATTCTGTATTCTGTATGTATTGTGAGAAGGGGTCCATAGATTTCACTAAACTATCACAGAGGGCCATTACACACACACACACAAAAAAAAAACCCCTAGAATGACGACTTCTAAGATCTCTTACAGATCTATAGCACTGAACTATAATCTAGTCACAAACTCATCATTCATAGGCAGTAAAAGTTAAAGATACTTTCTCTCTTTAACCATATAGTAGGATGCCTTTAACAGACATACCTCAAATGATCCATGATGTCATCAGTATGGTTACTCTAGAAGTACAGATCCCAATTCTTCTATGACTTTATAAAAAGTTTCTAGAAGTTGCTGTGGTCACAATAAGTATCTGGTGGTTATTCCTTCCAGGGATGAAGGTCTCTTGCAATGTAGGCTGGGCCTCAAATGACAAACACATATGCCATTCAAATTTGGTAGAGCCTGATATAACTTGGATTTCAGTGGCATAACCCACAGGACCAACCTTCTAAACCTTTTTGTTGTTTTAGTATGAAAAGGAAGGAACGAAATGGGTCCCGAACACTTCATGATGAGATATCAGAAGAGGATTTGAATAGAGGATGCTTGGGAATTTTAAGCAGGATTCCCATTTGACTCATGGGGACACTGAAATGCTACCACCTGGGTCAAGGTCTCAGTAAAAATATAGAAACTGAAGCAAACAACAAAGTTATTCAATATCGTTTTATACAAAGTGATCTCTATAGTCAGTTCTTGGACAATGTATTTAGTGAATAGAGGAGTTCTTCAATAAATACTTGTTGCTTGACTAAAGGAGAAGGTCGAGTATTCGGTTCTTCAGAAGGTCCCTTAAATTTGCTTCCCCACCACTGAGAGGGATATAAACTTCTGAGTAACCCCTTCTTCCTTCTCCTCTTTTTTCCTATCCTCCTCAAAATGGTAGGTGCCAGGGGGTGGCGGTAGAAAACTAGGATTGAAGAGAGAAACAGTCTTTTTTTTCCCCTCAAAACTCTGGCCCCTTCTCAGTTCTGTAAGCAATCAATTTCTATATACTTGATTACATATATATTGCATCTCTGCAATAGAGTGCAAGCTTCTTGAAGGCAAGGATTCTTTCAGAAGACTGGGTTGTTTTGTTGGGTTTTTTTTTTTGGTATAACTAATGCCTAACACAGCGCCTTATACGAAGAAGGTATTTAATACACGCTTGTTGAAATGAATTCCTGAATACAACCAACTTCCAATGTGATATCACAGAAAAAAATAAATAAAGCACTGCCTGAAGAGGTGAAAGACCTGGGTTCTAGTCCCAGATCTGTCATTATCTAGTTTACCTTTTGCCATTACCTAACTTACTTCAGAGTAAGTCACTACACCCCCCTCAAGGCCTATTGTTTTGTCCCTTAAATAAGAAATTCAGATTGTTGGTTTTACTATTAGAAAAAAAAGAGATAATCTAATCCAATCTTATCATTTTATATAGGAGAAAACAAAGACCCAGAGAGGTGGTGACTTGTCTAAGGTCACATAAGTGACAAGTCGAGATTCAAACTCGGAGCTGTAGACTCCAAACTCAGAACTTTTTTCATTGTGATACGCACTCTTGTTCCAGGTGGATAAAGCCAATCCATGACTCCAGGGCCAATGATTCATCCAGAAGGGGCTAGTTAAGTCCTCCTCTCCTTTTTACCCTATGTCTTCCTACTCCTGGTCTTCTATTCACTTCACTGCATCTTGGCCCTCTTGCTGAGGGTGAGGGTGAAATGCAAAATCCTAAAGGCAGCAATTTGTTAATTATAACTTGGATAAAAAAGTTTCAGGCAATACACCTGAACCATTGACGAAAGCAGGGGCTTTCAAACCTCTTTTTTGTTCACAGGACAGTATAATTCCTTGGAAGGAGCCATCAGGACCCAGAAGACTGAAGGCATAAATTCCATATAATTCGCAGGAAATTTGAACTAGCACAATTCTAAGTTCCACACAATTCTCTGCCCACCTAAGCTGTCAGATTTGGAGACTGCTAATGGATTTTAATTCTAGTAACACTAATCCACAGTCTCCACAGGCCATTGACGGTTCCCTTAGCGAATAATAATTGGCTTCTAATAATAACTGAAATTTTATATAGCCCTTTGAAGTTTGCAAAGTGCTTTCATACACATCATATCACCCAAGCCTCAGAACAATCGGTAAGGGAAATACTAGAAGAACCATTATCCCCATTTTACAGATAAGGAAACTGAGGCTCAGACACATGAAATGATGTACCCAAGATCAGAGTGTTGGTTAATTGTCCAAGGCAGGGTTGAACCTAGGTCTTCCTGATTCTATCTACTTCATCAGAAGCAGTGTGGTATATTGGACAGAGCTCTTGTCTGCAATTTAGGAGACTTCCCAATCTCAGCTCTACAACCTATGTGGACAAATTACAGAACCTCTCTGGGTCACCAGTTCCTCCTCTGTAAAATGAAGCTGGATACCCTCATAGATCCTTTTCAGTTCCCCTTCCCCTTAAAAAAAATCTAAATCCCTGCAAATTATGCACTAATGCACAGAGCCCATTCTTCAGCCCTTCTGAGAGATTTCTCAGATTCTTGTACCATGTACTCTGAAGATGGTTACCAACCTCTAATGTTTGTCTTGGCTTCAAGGCCTGGCCCCACCCCCACCCTCAGTCTTTGTCTTGAGGGTCTATGGGAGGTCAACTTCCCACCACCCTTCCCCCACCAACCCTTGGCTTGCCCTGCCACCCACCCCCACCGATGTCACAGAAAACTGGTGGAAGGTGAGGGAAATCCTTCCATTTACTAAGCTGCTCAGATTGATAAAATAGCCCTGCTCTGTTAGAACAGCTTCAAGGGCAAACAGTGAGGAGGTTTACCCATTCAAACAAAGCAAGGAGTGAGCAAATTCTCTTTTAAAAGATGTTCCTAGGCCAGAGACCTTTGTTTCTTTTCCAGTTACTTGATGGAAAATAGAGATAAAGATAAGTGAGGTCTGAACTGAGGAACCCAGTGTTCCTCCCCCCTCACAATGTTTCTTTTGTATCTCACAAGTAGCAACCACTTTTATTGAGGGGCAGAGCTGTATTCAAGGCTGAAAAAAAAGGGCAAGGCACCAAAATAATTAGAAGGTAGCAAAGCCTGGGAGCTTTTTGAATGTTTGCAGGAAGCAAAATCATTTCTGTACTGGGAAGAAAACTGGATTTAAAGTCAAAGAACTTGGGTTCGAGTCCCCAGTCTCAGTTCCTTACTAGCTATACAACTGTAGATAAATCACTTCTCTGCCATCTCAGTTTCCCCATGGACAAGACGAGAAGCTTGGATCACATGACTTTTGAGGTCCTATCAACCCCAGATTATGATCCGTAAAACAAGGATAAGAATGATCACAATGACTATTCCACAGAGAGATGCTGACCCTACAAAGGCCAAAGACAAGACTTTCTGTGAGTGAGGGAGTGAGGCCAACAAGAAATTCATTTCACCCAAGCAGAACACAACCTGTCCGGGATGTAGAAGTCGAGTCCTTCCTCTTCTCAAGCTGTATAAGCCCCAGAAAGTTCAGATAATTTGTCCAAGATGACAGAGCTAATAAGTCTCAAAGGTACGTTTGAACCCAGGTTTCCTGAGTGTGAGGCCCTGAATGCTATTTTGTCAGACTGTCCCACCACCACTAAGCAATCATAGCCATAGATAACCATTGTCCTGGACTCCCTAAACCGTGAAAATAAATACCAACCTGCATTTCTCAGGCCACAAAGGAATCAAGCTAGGGTAAAATGGAAGTTAGCATTAAAGAAGTAAACAAAGAGAAAACATCTCTTTGCCTGTGGCCTGATGCCTTTAGTTCCTACACAACTTGAGGGTATGCATGTGGGAACCAGCTTGAAACAGTAAAAAGAACACTGGTCCTGGAGTTACAGGCTATGAGTTCAAATGCTACCTGCTCTTGGGCAAGCCACTAGATATGTTTTGCTGTTGTTTAGTCATGTCTGACTCAACATGACCCCATGGACCATAGCACATCGATACCATCCATGGGGTTTTCTTGCCAAAGATACCTGAGCAGTTTACCACTTCCTTCTCCAGCTCATTTTACAGATGAGGAAACTGAGGCAAACAGGCTAAGTGACTTATCCCAGGTCACACGACTAGTAAGTGTCTCTGGTCACATCTGACCTCAGGTCTCCTTGACCCCAGGCCCAGTGTTCTATTCACTGCCTCAACTGGACATGTTTACTCATTTGTAAAATTAGGGGGTTGGACTAGATGACTGCTGAGATTCCTCTGTGCCCTGGATTCATAAGCCTATGATCAAGAAGGAAGGCTGTCTCAAGTCACCTGATTTCACAAACCTCTTATGAAAATTAGTCTCCAGCATTTTACTTTCAATGGGAAAAATCAAAAGAGTGACTATAAACACTAAGTCTGAAGAGAAAGGAGGAAAGAGAACTGTGGAGAGATGTGTTTGGTTCAAGGGCCCATTCCAACCTAATCCCCTCAAAGGGGTCATCTCCTCACTCTATCTACAGGACAATGGGTAAGCCTCCCTTATCCAAGATGATGCTGTGAGCCTAGGAAGAAACTAAAAGCTTTTCTTTTTTTTTTCCTTTCAGGCCCATTTTGGCACTCCTAGATGGAAGATGCACTTAAGTTCTGGTTGCAGGAATATCCTAAAGTTCTCATGGCTTAGTGTTATGAGAAGAGGGGGGTGATGGTTCTGCAGAAGGATGGAGAAAGCAAAATGACAGGAGGCTAACATGAATTCATTCGTTCAGTGCTGATTTAACATGGTGTTAGGCATTAGGAGACAGATAACAGATAAGACCTGATCCCTTCCCTCAAAGAGCTTAAGATGTTGCAGGAAATTACAAGATATAATAATAGCTCACATTTATACAGTATTTTAATATTTGCTATATACTTTACATATTATCTCATTTGATCCATGCAACAATAACCCTATAAGGTAAGTTTTATTCCTATTTAACAAAAGACAAAACCCGAGGTTCTGAAATCAACCTATCAATACATTTACTAAGAGTGTATTATGTGCCAAACACTGTGCTGAGTGCTGAGAATACAAAAAGAGCAAAAGACAGTCCCTGCCCTCAAGGAACTTACAATCTAATAGGGGAGACAACATAAAAACAAATATATGCAAAGCCCCATTCACTCCTTCTTTAATAACCTAGTATGTCACCACTTCTAGCTCCCAGGGGTTTATGAATTCATGCCAGACTTAATAGAGACATCCATTCAATTTAGCCCACACAAACTGAGAATTCCAGAGCTCAGGAGATCTGCCAGTCATTAGCATGTATTATGGTCATGTACCAGTTTATGCCTAGCTGTTCTCTTTCAATCAATCTTGTATAATTTTTACATATGCATGGGAGACACTTTGTTGGAGGAAAGGATTAAAGGCAGCATTTTATCCTACAGAATCAAATGCTTTTTTATAGTCAATCAATAAGAAGCTCAATGAGATCTTGTATTCGCTTTCCAGACAACTCTGTGATGGTAGATATAGCCTATTGTGGAGTATCACCTGTCAAAGCCTTCCTATTCCCTTACCTTCAGCAAGGATACTCTTGATGAATACATAGAATAGTCTCATAAAATTTTTATATCATCGTGAAAATAGTAGAGTAATTGATATTTATGGTCTTTTTAAGTTTCCTTTCTTATAGTAATATATCCTGAGGGGTTTTTTTTTCATGCTTTCTGTATCTTCCACTTCCTCAAATACCTTAAGAATTGATCCCTCAATACCCCAAAACCTCTATTTCCAAAATAGACCTCTTTTGTATATACTAAGTCTAATAAAGCTGCTTTCCCATTTTTGTTCTCTGTCATTTCCTCTTACTCTATAAGCACATCTAGAAAGGAAATGTTAAAGTCCAAATGTGGTGGCACCATTGTGTTTGAGAGTGAAAGGTTTGTTACAATAATCTTTGCCGATCTTTTCCATCTTTCACCCATTTGTTGCCCTCCTTTCAGTTTCATCCTTAAATACCTTTGGAATAACTTTAATTAGTTGGGTTACTGATCAAGCTTTATTTAAATTAGTCTTTCCTTCCACGACTTCTCAGTGTTTTTTGAGGAAATAATATGCTTAATTTTCCTCTATGCTTCTCTATGTATCTTATGAATGAGTTTACATTCTAACATATAGTCTCCTAATGGGCATATCCTTTTTGGTTAGCAAGTAAGTCAAGGCTTTTTTAATCTCTTTATTATATTTACACTGCTTAAACTTCTATATGACACTATTATTATAACATGTTCATGTCATTTCCTCCATATTATTTTTATACAATAACTTGTTTAAAATAAGTCAGATTGGAATTATTTGTATTCTATACTTATATTGCTTTTTCGTTTTTATTCTCCTAGTTTTCTATTAATTTTAAGACTTGCTCTTGACAAAGTAGTGATATGAATATATTGATTCATAAACAACTCCCACATAAGTAATAAGTTATTTCCTGTCTGTTAAAATATAATTTCATTTTTGGTGATACTATTTAGTATTTGTCATTTCCAATTCATTTCAACTCTTTGCTCACTGAACAAGAGTCTCACATTTAGAGTACCAGAAATTGAATTAATGTTTTTTTAGACAAAATAAAAACTATGATGCTTCACTTCTTTGCCCCTCTTTTCCAGAATTCTGTCGCTATCCATGCAGAATCCAAAGGCCATTCAGAACTAAGGGATATTTTGTAATTTTTTTTCTACCACAGTCAAATAATTCATCACCAATTGGCCACCCTATTCTTTTGGCAATAAGCTTCTTCATATTTACCTAGGCCGGTATTGAGAAAAAAATCTGTTGCCAGGGCAAGCTCAAATCTGAAATTTTCCCAGAACTGGCTGGTATGACTTTTGAAAATCTAGAGTCACCTTCACTTTACAGAGATCTCAGATCCATAAATGGAAGCTTTTTGGGGTGGGTAGGTATGGGGTGTTTGTTTTTGGTAGGGAAAAAAGAAGCAACAAAGGTGGAAGCAGAGGAGGCAACAAAATTAAATAACTCAAGAAAATTTATAAGAAATTTAGTATAAAAGAAAATCTTAACAATCCTGTTATTTGGCTTAGGATTAGCATAGAAACAGAGAAAAAGAGAGAGAATGCATATATATAACATATATATAAATAGTATATTTTGCATGTTATTATAGTATATTTTATGTAACATATACTATATTACCACATATGATATAATATAGCATATAATTATGTAGCATTTTAGTAATATTAGTAGTCAATAACTAGTATTAGTAATATTTAGTATACTACAAACTAGAATTAATGTTATACATAACTAGTATTAGTAATATTTAGCATATTATATAAATGTGTATTTTTACATAAATGTATATACAAATACACATATGTATGGATTGTGTATGCATGTATGTGCATATATATAGGTGCATACACGTATATATGTGTGTATATATGTATATGTATGTGTGTTTTATATATATATATTTATATGAGGCAAAAGACAATGCCTGCCCTCAGGGCGCTTACAATCTATCGGAAAAGACAACAAGCAAACACACACACATAGGCAGGCTTCATAGAGGATAAATAGGAAATACTTAACTGCGGGGCTGGGAAGGAGGCCTGGCCCACCTTTACGGGCACCTGCTGTGGAAGATCTTCTTTATCCCATTCCACACACTCGAGTCTTCACACGGTCACTCAGACCCACAACGCACCTTTTGATTTCCCTTTGAGCTGAAGCCTTCGAAGTTTAAGGTGGAACGTGCTTCCCCAAGGCTCTGGAGCTCAGGTGCACCAGGAGCTTCATAGAGTAGCTAATCAGGAAAGGCTGAAGGCGTAGCCTTGGCAACGGAGGCGGGGCTTCCTGTGGGGCGGGACTTTGAAGTGCCGAAGGCCCACCGGAAGTGCAACATTGAGGTCACTCTAGGGGGCCGGAAGAAAGCTGCCCAGACGGGTGTCATTGGGACGCGGCACCAACTGAGGCAGAAAGACAGCCTAGTGGGGATGAACCAGGAGCTTTTTTTTGTCTTCCCACCATATTTTTAAAGTCTGACTAATAAAAATTACCCAAATGCTGCTGCCATTTTTTAAAAATTACTTTTGCAAGCCTGATCAGGCATTTTTTCTTAATTATATAAAAATTTTCAACAGCGGGAGCTGAAACAAAAAGAAGTCCTTGTTAACCCTCAGTTACCTAGGAAGTACCCCGCCCCCATTCCCTGGCCATTCTGGTTAATCAAGTTTTTGCCATATTAAAGTGGAGTCTTAAATATTTAGACAGTAGGACACAGAAATAAGAGTTTGGCCAACTTTAAATTATTCCGTAGGAGTGACGATCTAGACTATAAGTGTTTAGCCTTTTGGGGGCGGATTTTGGACACCTTTGGCAGTCTAGTGAAGCCTCCTGACCCCTTCTCAACATAATTCTTTTAAATGCATAAAATACACGGAATTACAAAGGAAACCAATTAAACTTTTTAAAAGACTAGTCCTTCGTTCCTAGGTTAAGAACCTTGGATTGTAAATAACCCTTTCCAAAAGCCCCAAAGGAATCCCTTGGGTTAGTCAGTCAACAAGCATTTACTTATTAAGAGCTTATTATGTGCTGAGCCTGTACTAAGCTCTAGGGATGCAGAGAGAAGCAAAAATCCCTTTCCTCAAGTAGATTACATTCTAATGAGGGAGACAATATGCAAATGACTATGTATATACAGATTACATACAGTGTAAAAGGAAGGCATTCTCAAAGGGAAGTAGGTTATGCAGGTATACATTCTTCTTTGAGCAGGCATAGGACATCTCTTAGCTTTATGGGAGAGAGGGAAGATCATGCTTTCAGGAGACACCAGAAAGCCTCCTGAGTTGCATGATAAACAGCCCAAATCGCTTAGTACCCTGGTAAGCCAGGAGTATGTAACTCTTCATAAATTAAGGCCTCAGGACGACTTCAATTCTACAAGACCAGAGACAACAAGTCCTGAAAAGATCTATAGGCCCTAAACTGTCCTGAAGCTTTGATAGGTAATAACATTACTGGGCTCATATCCCAAGGAGGTCAAAGATAAAATCATTCACTAAGAATTCATAAGTGCAAGGTGGGCATCTGGGTGGGTAGAGAGTCAGGCTTGAAGTCAGGAAGACTCCTCCTCTTGAGTTCTAATCTGGCCTCAGACACTTACTAGCTGTGTGACCCTGGGCAAGTCACTTAACCTTTTTTGCCTCAGTTCCTCATCTGGTACAGTGAGCTGGAGAAGGAAGCAGCAAACCACTCCAGTATCTTTGCCAACAAAATCCCAAATGGGTTCATGAAGAATCGGACATGACTGAAAAAATAACTAAACAAAAATGCAAGGCACTGTACTAGGCAGTCAGGATACAAAGACAAAATTAAAACAACTCCTGCCCTTTGGGAACTTACCTTCTAATAAGAGAATATATGTATGTATGTATAAGTATATACAGAATATTTGCAAAATGAATACAAGGTACTTTTGATAGGGAGGGAATTAGCAACTAGTGGGAGGGAGGGAAAGCCATAAAAAGTTTCATATAGAAGATGACACCTGAGTTCATTTTCAAAGAAACCAGGAATTCCATGAGGGGGACGGTGAGGAGAGAATGCGTTCCAACTATGGGGAGAACAGCCAGTACAAAAGTGCAGACAGGAGGTGGCACGTCAGGTGTGAGGAGCAAGTAGGCCAATATGACTGGCCACAAGTACACGAAGGAGAGTGAAGTGTAAGAAGACAGAAAGGTAGGATGGGTCCAGGTGTTGAAAAGCTTTAAATGTCAAACAGAGGAGTTTATATTTCATCTGAAAGCTAAAAAGGAGTCTATTGAGTATGAAAGTGACACGATCAGAACTGCAATTTAGAAAAATAACATTGACAGCTGAGTGGAGGATGGATTGAAGTGAAGGATGGATTGAAGTAGAAGGCTTTCAGAAGGGAGACCAAATAGGAAACTATTGTAATAGTCTAGGCTAGAGGTGATAAGATGGGGGAAGGGGGAGGGAGGAGCACTCAGCAGGAAGCCCCTGAAATACACATGGCAAAAAAACTGGAAACAAAGGGAGTGCCCATCAATTGGAGAATGGCTGAAGGATTTGTGGTATATGGATATAGTAGAATACTATTGTGCAGGAAGAAATAATAAATGTGAGGAATTTGGAGAAAGTGATGCACAGTGAAGGAAGGGAGACCAATATACACAGAGACTATAGTAATGTACAGGAAAACAACACTAAAGGACAGCAAAACTCAATTTAGTTGCAATAAAGAATCAGGGATTCTAAAGACAGAGGATGAAACACGTATCCCTTCTCCTAGCAGAGAAGTAAGGTGCTGGTGAAATGGAATTTTGCATATATTGTCAGACACAGGTACTTTGTCAATAGGTTTTGCTTAACTGTTTTTATTTGTTATAGGAAAGGGCTCAATCTTGGGGCTGGGGAGGGTAATGAAATGACTATTATGTAAAAGAAAACACAAAAGGAATCTTTTTTTTTTTTAATGCTCATAGAGGCAAACCAAATATAGGTTCTCCCTTATTCATAGCATAAAAGAAACCATTGGTTCTTTTTAGTCCCACATACTCCACAGCTTGAAATGTATGTCATGCAGTTGGCATCCTATTAGCATGCATTCCAGCCCCAGGTCAATCACTGCTGCTATATCCCCACTCCCCAGAGTGTCTCCCACCCTATATGTATACGTGAGAGTCACCACCTGCTATCACCTCTCATATCTGTAAGCACGGGTCCAGTCTACATTCTCTCTGCAAAAAAAAAAAAAATCAGCCCAATCACCACCACTGCCAGCACTCAAGAAGATAGGAGGTCAGAAACCTAGCACACCATTTTGCCAATCCCTGACGTTCGAAGATAAAAATTAAAAACCTGATTCTACTGTTGACTTCCTATGTGATACAGTAAATATAAGTTCCTTGAAGTTAGGGACTGTTTTTCATTTGTTCACTATGTGTCAGTGTATCCCCAATGTCTAGCATATAGTAAGAGAATTAAAAGTGCCATAATAGTTTTCCAAGAGCACAGTTATGACTGTATCACAGCCTTGCTCAAGAAGCGCCAATGATCCCTATTGGCCCTAGGACAACACTTTTTAAATCTTCTGTTTCGCATCTTAAGCCCTTTACAATACCACCTCAACCTATCTTTCCATGCTTATTAAACATTATTCCCTTTGATATGCTTTATGGTCCAGCCAGATGATCCTTCTTTCTGTTTCTCATAGGTAACATTCCATCTCTTTTCTGTGCCTCTACATGGGCTTTACCTGATGCCTCGAATTCATTGCCACTTCACTTTTGCCTCTTAAAATCCCCAGTTTCCAGCAAAGCTCAGCCCAGGTGCCATCTCTACCATGAGGCCTTTGCAGATCCTTCCAGGCCCTGCTGGAGCCCTTTTCCTTCCTCCTTCCCAAAGGTGTAATACAATTACCTTGTATTTTAGAGTTAAGGACTGAAGCAGTGATTTCATTAGTATTAAGTAACTCCCAGATGAGGAAACTCCCTGCAACAAGGCAGATCACCACCTTCTCTGCAACTTAGAACCTTAGAGAGTTGCTTGAGGTCACACAGCCAATATGAGTCAGAGGCAGGGCTTGAACTCCAATTTTCCTGTATCTGTGTCACATGAACTGGACAGTTGGGCAATATAACTTTCTGCTTTTTTCTCTCTCTGTCTCTCTGTGTCTCTCTCTCTGTCTCTTTCTTTCTCTCAATGGGCGTTGCCTCAGTCAAACCTGCTAAAGACCTTAGCTTTAAAAGGTCAAGGTCTTCTGCCACATCTGGGGCCATCGCCAGTTGTCCTAAAGTACATCAGGCCACTGTATCCAGATGGCTCTGGAGGAGAAAGTGAGGCTGGTGACTTTGCACAGCCCTCTCTCACTTAAATCCAATTCACTTGCATCCAAATCACTTCCATAATGTCATGGTCCTCTTTGAGAATGAAGGACAACAACAATTATTTATACCAAACTTTGTATCTATTTTATAATACATGTTTATGTGCTGTTTTCCTGACAGAATGGAAGCTCCCTGAGGGCAGAAACTGTTGTATTTTTGTCTTTGAATATCCAGCAAGTGGGACAAAGCAGGTGCTTAATAAATGCTTTTTGGTTGATTGATTAGATTGGATTGGTCTGGGGACGAGGCTGCTTCAAGTTTCTCTATGGATGTAGAAGATTCATTTTTCATTATATCCCTGACCCAATGATGTTGGAGGAGAGCCAACCTCCAGCATTAAAAACCAAGCATCTTAAGCACTCAGGAAAAATAAAAATAAGAAGGGAATAAGCCTAGTCATCCTGGGAAGCAGTTGTGGGAGCACAATGACTGCTGTGAGACGAGTGAGGTGGTCAAGAGAAAAGACTACATCCTGATCTATCCTGAGCTCTGAGCAGATGCCAGCATCAGCTACAGCCCTATGTTATGGCCAGGCTGGCAGCCTGGAGGGAAGAGAACAGCATGTTATTAGCAAAGACTTCGTGGCTATAACGGTTAGCTTGATGGCTATTAAGTGGGGGAATGAAGAAGTTTTGGGAACACTATGTCAGTTCTCAGAACTCAACAAGTAGAATACAATGGAATAAAGCTCCCATTTGCTCAGCAACTTAAAAAAAGAAAGAGAAAAAGAAAACATTTTGTTCTTTTGAAGTACTTTTCCCCCAAGAAGTTTGAAGTTTTTTGTTTTGTTTTGTTTTGTTTTTAGCAAAAAAAAAAAAAACTAGCCTCAAATCCCCTGGAATAAGAGAAGTTATGTCATATCCTTCTGATTTCCATTCCACAAATGGAAACTGAGGCAGAGAACAGTAATGTGAGACTCAATCAGAGACCCTTCATGCTTCTGTGTAGACTGAACTCAATGGTCTGATTTACCATGACTCCTCTATATCTGAACTTTGCCCCACAAGACTGAGAAGCACCAGTCCTCCAACTTCAGAGTGGCTAAAACCTTCAGGCCCAAGTCTTTCCCATTTATATGTTGCCGTACATAGCAGCTGCAGGTTATCTAGCAGGATGGGAAAGACTTGGCCATACTGGTACTAGAAAATGAGAGGCCCAAAGGTTGCCCAATGCAGTTCTCCTTGCCCATTGTGTCAGTCCATGATCAGCTCCATATTATTGACATATTATTTCCAGCTTTGGCTGTAATGTAATATAATATAATGTAATAATGTAAAAAAATATAATAATATTCTCTGCTCTTCTCTCCTGCCTGGTGATCATGGATAATAAATACTCTTTCTGGATCCCTAGAACTTTGACTCATAGCCCACTGTTTTCCCCAGATCCCTCCCTTTCCCCAAAGTTCATTCTACAATGTAGGGCAAAACCCAGGTAGGCGAGCCAGAACCCAGTGGGAGACAGAATTATGAAGTCAGCAAATGCCATCTTCAGTTCATCCCTTCCCCTCTGCTTCCTGAAGCCTTTGCCCTCCTTTCCATGTCCCCTTCCTCTCCAGATGCCCAGTATTCTCATAATCCAGCCTCTCCTGTCAATGGAGAAAGCCTTGAGATATTCACTCACATTGGAGTATTAGAAACAATGTGTTTTCTCTCCCTGGAGAATCTATATTTTAAGAGAAAGCATTAAGTGCTAATGGTGGAGTTAAATTGAATTAAATTAAATTCAACTAACATTTATTAGGGGCTGGGGATATGAAGATAAAAATGACACAGTTTCTGCTCTCAAGGACCTTAGAGCCTGCTGAATTACTGAGGCTCCTTGTGAATGTTGGCTATATTCTACTGTCACTGAAACTGAAGACACTGAAGTGGAAGAGGGCAAGAATGAGTCTTCCATACAGGGTCTTCCACTGTGCTGCAAATCATATGAAGTCTCCTTGAAGGCTGGGCCTGTTTTATTTCCTGCTTTGCGTCTTGTGGCTGGCACATTGTAGGCATTTGACTTCTTGTTGATAAACGACAATGTATCATTGTAATGTAATTATAATCCTGGTACCAAAGAAGAAATGAGAAAATGAACCTGCCTCCTTTCTTTGCACAGGTTGGGGGGACTGTGGGTGTGTATCGGACTATGCATATACAATCTGACTTGTTTGGTGTGTTGGTTAGTGTTCCCGGACTGCCTTTTTTTCCTCTTTTTTAAATTTTTGTTTCAAGGGAATGTTCTTTGAGAAGGGGACAGGAAAAGAATGTATTTGGAAATGAAGGTAACAAAGTAACAAAATAAATTAGAAAAATATTTAAAGTAAAAATAGGAAATATGCGATTGTTGGTAAATTTGTTGACCCCGCACAGATGAACATCTCATTCTCCCACATGAGAGGCCAGTTGTAGACATACAACCTCAAACGAAGGCACACAAGTAAGTAGTGGATCTGGGAGGAAGCCTACACACTATTTATCCTTCCTAGTGCTCCTGAATCCTCTGCCCAGTGCTCAGAGTACCCATTTTCACCTAATGCCCTTTTCTCACCATTAAAAAGGATGCAGACAATACTTTTGCGAAACTCCCAGGAAACCTTTCTAGCCCTCACTACACCCCTCAAAAAATTAGAAGATTACTCAAGAATTAAATGCCCAGAGCTTTGGGAAACAAGTGTGGGAGCCTGGGTGACCTCACAACTTCAATAGGAAGGGAACAGCCCTGGTCAGGCAATGACTCAGGCTGGGGTAGCTTTATTGTTGTTATCATTTCTGGCTGGCAGGACAGTGAGCTGTGCTCTATGCAGAACAATGCTTCTCTGTGTAGTTGCAACCCAACTGGAGGGCACAGGGAAAGACCAACCCCTAGGAAAAGGGACAAGTCCCTTAGTGAGTAGGACCCCAAAGTTATCCCACCGTTGGAGATATTCCTTATGGCAAGTGAACTGACACAGTTCTGAAGAAAAAAAAAAGAAAAATCCTTATGTCAATACTTAACTCATGTACCAAGCACTCAAAAACTAGGAAGTGGAAAGATGCTATGGCAATTAAATCATTATTGCCTAGTCCACAGAGAGCTGGACTTGGAGTAGAATGCTGAACTTAAGAGCTAGGAGACCTGAGCTGGAATTTCCTTTTAGACACCTGCAAGCTGTGGGATGACAGACCCATTGAACTTGAAAGAAAAGTACTAGGAAATTTCCTGAGGTACTTGAAGGGTAAGCTCCTGGCCTAACCTCACCCTCCTAATAAGTGTCATTGACGAGATCTCTCTTCTCCTACTATAACCACTACCCTACCCTGCCACTAAGCAAACCTTCAAATGCTCTACAATTCTAGTTATTTTTTTATTATTGTCCATTCTCTTAGCCCGGGGTTCTAAACCTTTTTGTGTTTCTGGCAGTCTGACAAAGCCTATGTACCCCTTTTCAGAATAATATTAAATGGATAAAATAAAGTACATAAGATTTCAAAGAAAAACAACCATATTGAAATACAAGTATCAAAATATTAAAAAAGAAAATTCACAAATCCCAAGTTGAGAACCCAGTTTCAATCCCAGCTCATCTCTTGAGTTCATTCCTGAAATTCCATAGCCCACAATGTTCTCTTCTTTTGATAATTATATCCCTAGAATTTAGCACAGTGCCTGGAAATTAGCTGGTAATTAATAAATGCTTATTGATTGATTGATTGTGGCAGGCTATGAGGAAATACTAGGGGTTAAGGAGAAAGAGTACCTTAATATAAAACCATAAGATCATAGATAAAGAGGAAATGACTTCAGAGGCAATCTATGGTTGTGATTACAGTTTTACAGAGCTTAAAGGTACCTTAGGAATCTTTTAATCCAAGCACCTCCCTCCCCATTTTATACACAAGGGCTGGGGAAGTTAGATAGTTGGACCAGGTTCACATAGCTAGCAGAAATCATCAGTGGAATTTGATCCCAGGTCCTCTGACTGCAAATCCAGTGTTCTTCTCACTACTACATAGCTGATTCCATAACATCTAGAAAATGACCCAATATACAATGATCCAATTTCACGTTTCATATGTGAATTTCAAATCTCATAAATTTACTATTCCCTTTAGCAGCCCTGCTCACCACCAGCTTATATGACAGAGATGCAAATGCCCACCATCATCATCCTAAGCACCAGAGAAGGAGCCTTGAGGGCTCTGAGTATATCTATCTCCATCCCCTCTGAAAGGCACTCAGAAGTCTGACCAGCCAGGAGGAGGATCTAAATATCTTTTAGGCTACTCAGGTTGAATGATTGCAAGGAGGGAAATACCGCTAGAACCAGACTACTTAGGATTCTACAAATTCTCCAAGAGTCACTTCAAATGGGGCCAGAACGACCTAGACCACAGGAGAGAGGGGGATCTCCAAGCAGGCCTCAAACTGAGTCTGTAATCCAGACCAACAGTAACCAAGGGTCTCTCACTGAGCAGCGTGCCCTTTTCTGACAGGACACACTAACGCCATGAAATAATCAATCCATCCAAATTCCCTTCTTAGATTCCCTTTTATCTACTCTGTTTATATCTCATGTGTACCTAGTCTTACATGTCGTCTCCACCATTAGAATGTATACTCCTTAAGGGCAGGAATTGTTACTGCCTTTCTTTATATCCCTATTGTTTAACACAGTTCCTGGCACACCCTAAATGCTTAATAAATATTTATTGACTGACTACAGAGAAATATGTGCTAAGCTTCAAGGTCTTTTTCCCACCTAGGTATAAGGTCTCTCCCAATCATCCTACCTCCAGCTGTGCTTGGCCCCAGTGCCAAAATTGCTAGTTATGGCTCTGAATGCAGAGGATGGAGGAGACAATGTGCCTGGAAGGAAGCAAACCCCAGTACTTCCTAGTACTGCTGCTTTCAGTAACTATCTCCAAGGAATTAGAATTATGAAAAATACTCACTGTGGGTGGCCAACTGGCCTCATGACTATGTGGTGGATGGGGAGATGACATTTCTCCCTGTTTGTCCTTGCTTCAAAATTGCTCCCTCCAACCTGCTTGAATGCCATCCCTGCCTCCAGACATCCAGTGTGAATCACCAGTCCAAGGGATAAAAAACAGCATAGGGTAGGCTTTTGACTTTCATCCTTACAGTTGGAGGGAAGAAAATGCCAAGAAACAGAAGAGGCATGCCAACTGTGAAAAGCTCCTGAACAAAAACTCTGTGGCCTCTCAAAAATGGCCAGAAATGACTTTGGGCAAATCCGTGGCCACCTGCCTCCTCTGCCTATAACCCCTGCACAGATCTTTGAAAGCAATCACCTTTATCCTCTTGCAATTTCCTTAACAAGGCAAATGTTCGTGATCACCTGCAGCTAAGAAGGCGTGGCAGCATCTCCACATGTGTAAATGTCTTAACAAAAAAGAGCCCTGCACTTCCCCAGCCCAGAAGGCCACAAGCAGAACTACTACTCCAGCATATCTTCAGCTTACCATTCTCAGTTCTCCATCCAAGTCAACTTTTCCTAGAACACTTACCTCTGGCTTTATGAAGAGCTGCCTCCTTAGCTAACATGAAAGGTCAGCTCTCTTCTGACTCAATGACCCAAACAACAAATAATTACCCCTCAACAACCTCCGTACCCCAACCAAAGGCATCTATCCTCTGACACAGCATTAATTCACACTGTTCCCTATGTCCAGAAAGCCGATCCTCCTCACTCCTTCTCTGCCTGTTGAATTTCTATCCAAACTTTAAGATCCACCATTCAGGAAGCTTCCCCTGTTTAGTAACAACCTTCTTCCCCCAAAATCTAGTTGAGTTTGGTTTGGCACAACTCAAATGTATTTAGTCATGAAGTGTTGGTTATTATAGTTATCTCTGCTTATGTCTTCTTCACCCTACTAGAATATAAAGTTCATGAGGGCATGTAGAGTGTCTTATGAAAAATTAAGCATGTCCCTGCAGTGCTTAGCATGGTGATCTACACACATTAGGTGTTTAATAGATACTCACTCAAGTGAATTAAAATGGAAACAACATGGGGCAGGGGAATGAGCACTTTTGGAGTCAGGGAGCCTAGGTTCAGATCCTAGTTTTATTACTTACTCCCTGATTGACTTAGTTCAAGTCTCTTAATTTTTCTGAACTTCCTCATCTACAAAATAAGGAAGTTAAGATCCAATGAATTCAATTTTTTTTTTGATGAGTACTAGATTTGAGTTAGCTGTGTGCTCCTAGGTAAGTCACTTAACCTGTGTCTCTTCTTCATTTTCAAATTGGGGGTAAAAATAGCTACACTACTTATTCCCACAATGTCATAGGAAAAATCTTTTCTAAGCCTTAAAAGATGATACATTTGAATTCACCATCCTTCAAAGAAACCTTCCCACCCTCACCCCCTTTCAGTTCTTCCTTGTGAAACTATTTAACCAGCTTGGGTAAATTTCTTCTGAAATCATTTCCAGCTAACTCTAAGAGGACAGGGTTTGGGAATCTGTCCCTTTTCACTCTGCATTATTCTTGCTTAGAGTAACAATACAGATAATTGGACTTTATATCATGCCTTTTAGTTGTATGTTTTTAAGTCAATTCTCCCAGTATCCCATTTGGGTCAATAGAAGGTCTTGAGAGATTGACAATGATCATTTACATGAAACATCTTTTCAGCTTTGACCCATAGACTCCATCATGCCCAGCCTTAGAACCAAATTATCTTCTAGGGACCCTGAGGTCATTGGAGGAGAGGGAGAGCCAGAGAGGGAAAGTAAGTTGCCTGAAGTCATAGAGGAAGCAAATTAGTGGAAGAACCAGAAATAGAACCCAAATCTTGGGATTCTCAGCCCGAGGCTCTTTCCTCTAAACCATGGGTTTTTATTCTGGGGTCCATGAATTTTTTAAAATATTTTGACAACCATTTCAATATAATTTTGATTCCATTGTAAATCTAGGTAACTCCTTTTATTTATCAATTTTAAAACATTATTCTGAGAAAGGGTCTATAGGCTTCACCAGACTTCCAAAAGAGTCCATCACATAAAACTTGTTTTTAAAAACCCTGCCTTAAACCATGCTATAAGACTGTGTTTTCACCATCATAGTTTTCCTCAAGACTCTGCCTCCTCCTTAAAGGCTTTTATCACTGACCACTACAACCCCTGGAAATCTCTCTTCCTCCCCTAAAACCCTTCAGACCTTGTCATCTGTACCACTCCCATGGCACTTAGCTACAGCCTGGTATCCTGGGTTATCTTTTTTATGTATGTAGATCTTATCTCACTAGCTAGATGGAAAGCTCCTTAAGAAGAGAGAAGATATCTTATACTTTTTTGTTGCCCCCACAGCCCTCAGCACAGTGCCTTGTACACAGCAAGTGTTCAATAAATATTGATTGATTGATAACTCCAAGTCACCAAGCATCACCACAGTTCTTTTCCTGTCTAATGTGTTCCCAACACAGAGATGCAGCTGCCAGTCTCATTCTTGTCCTTTGTGCCAAACAAAATTTGAGATGATGGTGGTGGATCTGATTTTATAGGAAATCTTCAGTTTCCATGATAAAAGTTCCTCTAGAGAAAAAAAAGGAGGAAAAGAAAAAAGCCTTGTTTGTCAAGGGAGAGGCCAGGCTAAGGTTAAGGTGCATATCTCAAATGGGGTGTTTCCAAGAGTCCAGGCTGGAATCCATCTTTAGTATTGTCTGGGAATCTCAGAACATAGCAAAAGGTTGCACATATGCAGGTGTTTTCATGACACAGAAAAGGATTCCTCTGTTTGCAAAGTGCCTCCCTAAGCCAGGGTTCAGAAGATAATGCCTGGGGAAGGCTGAAAGGTAGAGTAAACTGTTTTCTAAGTGCACTGGCAACCAGGACGTGACTGGAATACTTAATGTTAAGTCAACACCTCTCAGGGAAAACTCAAAATATTCTAAGTGCTTAGACAACAGCAACCTGTATACAATGCTTCGGTCACACTGAAGATTCACCCAGTGATCTAACAGTGTTCAAAGTGCATTGATAACAGTCTCCTACCCTGTGGGTTTAGGAAGTTTCAGGTCCTTAAGAAGGAGGCATTGCTTTCAAAGATTGAATAACAAATGCAATTGGGAAATCAGGGATGCAGAAGGTAAAAATCATCTAGGGCAAACTAGGCAGAATGTTCCAAACCTTTAAATTGGTTAGTTATTTGGCATTCTGGGTATTTTGGGGAGGTCTTTCTTCTCTTCTCCTTCTATCTTCATGTAAACTAAGTTGGAACAGAATCAAATTCAGTTTCACAAGCACTCACTATGTGCAAGATACTGGAGATACAAAAAGAAAAACAATATGATTCATAGGATCAGAGATTTAGAGTTGGAAAGAATTTTAGAAGCCATAAAGTCCAGCCTTCTCTTTTTTAAGATAAGGAAACTGAGGCACAAATAGGTTAAGAGGCTTGCTCAGAGGTCATATAGCCAGGTCTTCTTGACTCCAAGTCCAGTTCTCTACTTGTTACACCATGCTGCCAAGGTGTTGACAACATGTATATAAATGAATATGTAATAGCAACCATCCCATGACATTCAGCAGCAATTATCATTGTTAGAATTATAATAGAAGAGGTGGCTAGGTGTCTCAGTGAATAGAGCACTGGCCCTGGAGTCAGGAGGACTTGAGTTCAAATTTGACCTCAGACACTTAACACTTACTAGCTGTGTGACCTTGGAGAAGTCACTTAGCCCCAATTGTCCTGCTTTTTTTCCTTCCAAAGAGCAAATAAAATAAAATAAAATAGAATTATAATAGAAGGTAAAATGTGATACAGGCTAAGGTAAGATCTAATTCAAGTAAAATTCAAGGTGGGAAAAGAATAGCTTCAACTGGGATGGAAGTAAGAGAAGGGAGAGCTTCATGGAAAGCCAAAACCAAAGCCAAGTCTCTTAAAGGAAAGGAAGGATATTAACAGTCAGAGATGAGAAGTACCTTTCAGGCATCATGGATGACTGTACAGCAGTGGAAGATGCCAGGTTGAGTTCAGCTGGTGATGCAGTTAGGTTGGAATGTAGAATGAGTACATGAAGGAGAGGAATATTAAAAAAATGGCTGGAAAGGTAGACTGGAGCCACATTGTAGAGAGCCTCAAATGTTAGGCTGAGGAATTTGTATTTTATACTATAGACACAAAGAGCCTCTGAACAAGTTTTTGAGCAGGATAGTGACATGTTTAGTGACACGTATATTAGGATGATTATTTAGACACCTATGTAAAGGATAGATTGGGAAAAGAAAGGAACTGAAGGCAGGGGGACCAGTTATAAAGCTAATACAATAATCTGGGGGAGAAGTTGGGAAGATTTGAACTACAATGGTGATGACAGCATGAATTGGGAGGAGGAGGTGGATGGATGGGAGAGACATTGTGGAGGTAGAATTGGGAGTTGGCAATAGATTGGATGTAGTGGGAAGGGTGATAGAGAAGAAAGAGCCAAAGATGACTCCAGGCCTTTGAGCCTGCATGACTAAGGATGGTGGTACCATAAACAGAAGCAGGGAAGTTGGGAAAACTAAGAGATTTAGGAGAAAAGATGCTAAATTCACTTTGGGATGTGCTCTGTTTGAGGCATTCACAGGACATCCCATCAAGATATCCAGCTGGCCGTTAGAGATGTAGGACTGGAGCTCAAAAGAGAAAATGGGACTGGATATATAGATTTGGAGGCCCTCTTCAAAGAGGCACACAGAAGCTGATGAAACCACCAAGGGAGAAGATAATGAGGGAGAATATAAGCTCTCTTTATCTATCATGTACTATCATTCTCTAAGTTTTTGGCCTTTTGGTATGAATGAAGAGAATATTTAGATTAATAGAGAATGCAGAAACAAAACAGAAGTGGAATAATTTTGCTTTTTCTCTGTTGTCTGTGACAAGATGGAGAAATATGGGGCCAGATGATAATCCCAGTTAGATGGAGCTATAGCTCACTGACCAATTGTCCCTAAAGGATTTTCATTAAATGGTTCAATCTCAACCTAGAAGGAAAGATGGGAATTCAGATCTGGAAGGGACCCTAGAAATCATCATATCCAAATCCTTTATTTTAAAGATAAGGAAACTGAGGAAGTTCTTTTTACTGTATTTGTCATGGTAGCCCTCCTATTTGCAGATTCACCCCCCTCTCCAATCTACAGTTGACAAGTTAAATCTCCCTAAGGTATAGAGATCACTATGTGACACTCCTGGTCAAAAACTTTCAGTAGCTCCCTATTACTCCTGGGAAAAAAATTTAAATTCATCAAATTATTTAAAATCTGGCTCCAATTGCCCTCATTTGCTTCATATTATTCCCACCCCACTTCACGCCTTATGTCTTCCCCCTAAACTGAACTGTCCCCAGAGCTCAGCCTGTGTGCACTCAAATGAGCACTCCCCAAGGCTGGAATGCATTGTTTCCTCACGTCTGCTCAGAATTTTTATGTGTCTTCGAATCTCCATTCAGAGACCATCACCTCTATGAAGCCTTGGAGATCCCCCGTGGCTAATGCCCTCCCCTCCTCCCGGATTACCTCACGTCTCATTGGGCTTCAAGCTCATTGGGAGCAAGGATCATCCATTTGGTTTCTGCCTCTTTTTGTATCCCCAGCACTCAGCACAGTGCTTAGCACACAGTAGGTGTTTAATAAATACATGCTCATTGATTCTGTGGCATTTGCATCTTCCCAGGAGAACAGGTTCTGCTATGGTTTTGTCTCTGTATCCCCAGCACCTTAAATGGTATGTTGCACATAGTAGGTATCTAATAACTGTTTGTTAAATCAAGTTTGTTGAGTGTGAGGGGAAAAAATGTGGGTTTGGGGTATTACTAAAACTACTCTTAGAGTTTCATTTTGTTCTTTGTATTCATCCTTGTTACAGGCCACTCCTTCCAACTTTTGTATGTATCTTTTCAGAATCTGAGCTAATCCTAGAATTTTATATGCAAACTCCACTGGTTTCTATATAGCTCACATTTATCTAGCACTTTAAGATTTACAAAGCACTTTTTCTTACAAGAGTCCTGTGAGGTAGTTAATTCAATTAATATGTTTTCTATTTTATTGTGGAGGAAACTGAGGGTGAGAGGGGTTAAGTGATGCCCTTAGGCACACAGCTCTAAGTGCCAAAGCCAGGTTCTTTCTCCAATTCTCCTAACTTCCAAGCCAGCACTCTCCACTATTCCATGCTGCCTTCTAGAAACACTTCCCACTCTCCTTGCTCACTGAGATCATCAATGATTGTCTTGTCAAGACACAGTGGAAAGCATGCTGGACTCAGAGCAAACAAGCTCTGTATTCGGATCCAGTTCTGCCCCTTACTAGCTCTGTGACCACGTCACCTCTCTGACCTTCAGTTTCTTCATCTGTAATAAAGCCTATATTACCCACCTCACAGAGTGGCTATGAGGCTCAAACAAGATCATGTATATAAAGCATGTTGCAAACCTCAAAGCACTATATAAATGCAATCCATTATTATTAACAATCGGGGAATTGACAGTAATAGCAGCAACCCCAGGAGATGCAGCAGGGAGGCCAAAAGGGAGTAAATATTGGAAACCAGAAACCCCTAATCAGGTAAGTAATTTTGTTATAATTAAAATGTGTTGCTCACCCCTAACATGCCAGAAATATGGGAGACAACAATCCAACCTTGGCCAATCCAGTTCAATTCAACAAAAAATTACTAAACCCATAATGCAGAAATCAGTATGCTTAGTGCTAAGGATACAAGGTCAAAAAAGAAAAGCAGTCCCTGCCTTCTAGGACCTACAGAGTAATACTCGAATGCTCAAATAGATCTGTGATCTTGCTGATTGGAATATTTCCTTTAATGATACAGATTACACCCCATCCCATGCCTGGCCATCCTGTACCACTCTTAGGTGCAATCCACTTGACATGCGAGGGACTCTCCTCAAGTCATCCTGTCATCATGAGGATACTAGATCAAATGAGATATTTATAAAGCCCTTAGAACAGTTGCTGGCATACAATAGGCGCTTAATAAATGCTTATCCCCTCTTCCCACTGGTGGAAAGTTGGGCCCTCCCACCTATCTGTGCTCATTCCTACCATTTGATGGATCCCATCTTCTTCATTCATACATTTCCCTGATACATGTTCCAGTTTTTCCAAGTTTCTTGTTTGTTCTATATTGCAACTTGTTCAAACCCACCATACACTTCTCCATTGCTTCAGAGAGGTGATACATAGTTTTGAATCAAACTATGTTTTGTTTGTAGGCCCTTTGTCCTTTCCTCCCCTTGCACTCATTTTGCCTCTCACTATCTTGAGGCCCAGAGGGGATAAAATAGCTCTCTCCTATGCTTGCTAAACATGAGGAGATAGAATGGAACTGAAGGTGCTACAGAAGCAATGCATTTCCCAGGATTGGAGGAGTTTGTGCATATATTTGAATGAAGCTGCCTTTGTTCTAGGTTATGTTGCCTACATTGGCACAGAGCAGCATCCTTCCCTCTAGTGGCTGCTGGTCCAAGGATGACATTTGGAATTTCTGCTGTGGACTCTGTACTGTAGGTCACACAACCCACCTCTTACCTAGGATGGTCAGTTTAATCATTTCTTGAAAACAATGCAAGTGGAAAGCAAAGTTATTTTGACCAGCCCCAGAGGCTGAGGGGCCTTGGCCGTTTCATGCCAGACAATAGAAGAAAGACTGCAAACAGATAACAAGGAAAACATGATTAAATCACAGAGGTGACATTAAATCAATAGAAGCAGCCCAGGATCAATAATTCTTTGCTCTGAGTAACAGTCAGTGGGCTGGTGCACATTTTCAGATTTCTTTAAGGTGATTTCCTATTTGGTTTGTACAAAGGAAGACGTCTGGGGAGGGGGCACTACTGGATGCTATTTTTCTTAGGTATCTGATCACAGTTTTCACATGTAGCTAGCTTTTTTTCTTCTTTGATGAAACAGTACAATCTGTGCCAGTTGAATTCTTATACGAAAAGCCAATACCAACAGTAACAAAATGTGAAGGCAAGTTAACTCAAACAAAATGGTGACCCGGTATTTCCCAAAGCAATTACCAGAGTCATTCAGGACACCTCTGGTTTCATTACTTTCATCTGAAACCAGTCTTGGCTGGGATGAGGCCACTAGGACTTTGCCCCAGGGTAGGGAATTTAGAAGGTACTGATATCCATCCAGGACCATCTTTCTTTCTTGGACCCACTCAACCTCTAGAAGATTAACCTCCGCATTCATGGAGAGCTTTGCCCTACTTCAACAGCTTAAAAAGTCCCTGGTGACCCAGGGCTCACTTCTTCCCTGCAGTAATTGCACCCCAAGTGAACCTATCCCCTCCCATCTGCCTCTGAAGCTTGCCCCTAAGTTAGAACATTTCTAGTCATGTCTCTACTTGGTACCATTTAACGTGTGTTGGTAGAATGGAAATCCCTTCACAAATTCCAAAGTAAGGGAGCAGATGCTGCTGCAAGTGTCACAGGGCAGGTGCAAATGAATCATTTATTAAACCCAGGAAATAAGAAAGGGTAACACTCAATTTATTGGGGATCATCTGCAGTGCTATAACCAATCCAGAGAAGACATCAGAGCCATTTTCCAAGTCTTGTTGGGAAAATCATACACAAAACTAATCCATGTGCAAGAGGCCTTTCATCAGTACAGAAATTACAAATACAGTGCAAGCCATATCCTGCCATCGATCCAAGCACGGAAAAGGGGCAGGATATAGGCCTGGCTTTGCATTTGATATTAATAGGAAGGCTAAATTTTCAGGACAAAAATAACACTATCTTTTGAACTAAGGAAATGTAAAGTTGTAAATACATAAATATACCCAGATCCTTGCTGAAAGGAGAATGTGGCCGATATTGTTCTTCAAAGCAACTTTACTCCCCAGGACTCAATGATAGTTCTGGGCTGAAACAGCTACTGAGGATGTGGCACAAAGTGCTAATCTAGTGCCTTTATGGCAAAGGAAGAATAATCAGTGATCGTTTTACAGAAATCCTAGAACTATATTAACACAAATAGCTAACCTACAATTTTGAATCATCCTAAAATGTACGTACAGAGGGTGCGGTGCGGGTGGAGTGCTGTACATATCTGTAGTTCATGTAGGTTGCTTGATTGTAAAGGGAATAAATAGTAAGTCTCCCACAAAGTACCAAAAAGTAGGCAGGGAGATCTTCCATTTTTTTTAAGTGTTCTGCTGTCAGGAAAGCTGTTGAAAAGGGATAATATAGCAGTTATGGCTCACATTTATGTCATCTGCCAATAGGCATGAATTAATTATTTAATATGTGCCAGGCATTTGCTAAATGTTGGGGATGCAAAGAGTGAAAACAGCGCATTCCCATTGATGGACTCTTAGCTATGAGGAAGGCTAAGATTAGTGGATTTCTTGAGGTTGTGGGCTCCTCACTGCAGTGGTCTATACTGACCAGTACAGAGTCTACACTAAATTTAGCATTAATATGATGAACCTTCAGGAGTAATGGGGGAGAAGGAGGAAGTGAGAGAGTACACCTCACTGCCTCAGGAGAGGCCAACTGGCCCAGGTCTGGAATAAGCAAATCAAATCTGTGCTAATCAGTGGTAGGATTGGGCCTATGAGAGACCCAGCCTGGGTAAGATAGGAAGATCCAATCTTAAAAAAAAAAAGCCCCTGCCTTCAAAGAGCTTATATTCTAATAGGTGTGGGAGGTGACAACATATAAATTACTAGTACACATAAAATTTGTATAGTATGGGTCAGCCAGGTGCTGCAGTGAATAGAGCACTGACTCTGGAGTCAGGAGGACCTGAGTTCAAATCTGGCCTCATACACTTAACACTTACTTGCCTTGGGCAAGTCACTTAACCCCAATTGTCCTGCCTTCCCCCCTCCAAAAAGCAAAAAAAAAAAAAAGATTTATGTAGTATAAGTGGAAGGGAATCTCAAAGGGAAAGGGTAGCATATAAACTGAGTCAGGGAAGCAAAGAGGTGGAGATAAAGAGGGAGAGCATTCCAGGCATGTAAACCAGTCCCTGCAAAGGGGCGGGAGGTTGGGATGGAAAGTGCTTCAGGAAGAACAGCATGTGGGCCAGAATAACTGGATCACAGAGAAAGGGGAGGGGGGACAAGGTTATGGAGAGCTTAAGCAGAGGACTTTCAGCTTTTATCCTATGGCTGTTCCTCCTTTGTGGAGAGGACCAGTGACATCACAGGGGAAGTTTTGACTTGTGTGTGCAGAGTAATCAGAGAGTCATTGGAGTTTATTGAATTAGGAGGTTAGGCCAACCCTAGGATTTCATTGATACAGGGAACTAAGACCTGGTAAGGAAACTCCTATGTTTATACACATTTCTAGCTGATCTGCTGCTTACAGTCTTAAGTTGCCTGGAGCACTGAGAGAAGGTAAGGGACTTGCCCAGGGTCATATAGCCAGTATATTTCAGAGGCAGCATTTGAATCCAGGTCTTCCAGACTCCTAGGCCAACTTCCCACTATGCCATGCCACCTCTCAGCTATTGTTATTTTCCTTAATAAGAGGTGTTCTTTATTATCCCCTTTTTATAAAAGAGGAAACTGAGGTAGACAAAGGCTAAGTGACTTTTCCAGGCCCACACATTAGTGTCTGAGACCAGATTTGATTTAGGTCCTGATTCCAGCTCCAGCCTCCTGTCCATTGTATCACCTCAACTCTCACCTCAACCCCTGGGAACCTGAGAGTTACATGAAAGTGGATGAGTCATGTGCTGAGAGTGGGGGTGTCAGATGAACATATCAGGTGCTACGATGGAAGCATCAAATCTTACAAAACCTCGAGGAAGGCCTCCAGCCCATTTGGGGCATCTTCTGAGGAGGATCTTTGGGAGAACATAGATAAAAATCTGTACAGGATGAGAAATCACAGATGGGATGTGATCTGCACCAATGGAGAGTGCACTCACCTTGATAAGGTAAAATATTTGAAATATTAAAACAGGTTTAGTAACAATTAAAATAATAACTCACCATTCCACACTGCTTTGTACTTTGTGAGAGTTTAAAAAATGCTAGTATTATATAGCACTTTTAGGTTCACAAAGTACTTTCTTCACAACCCTATAAAATAGGTGGTGCATCATCATTCATTGTACAAATAGGGAAACTGAGGCTTGGAAAGGAACAGCACACTGTGCTGGAAAGAATGTTGCATCTGGAGTCAGGGATCTTATGTCTGACACCAAGCTCTGCCATTTACCTTGGGATCCTGGGTAACTTCTTTTACTTCTTGGGATTCAGTTTTCTCATCTGTTTCTACAGATGAAAGGGTTGAACTAAGGACCTTTTTGTCTCAGACTCTGTGACTGTTTGTGATTTGCCCCAGGTCACACATTTTAAAAGGGTCAGAGCATCTTATCCCTAACTTTTAGAAGTAGACATCAGAGAGAAGAGTCATGCTGTCCTACAACACATATGTGTATATCATTTAATGCCCCTCATCAGATCCCATCTACTAGACTGGATAGACCACAGATTGGAGTCTAAGGGGCATTTCTTATGCTCATATTCAATATTCCCTTTTCTCTCTGGAATGGGTCATTGAATCAGGACTGACTTTGGAGGAAGAGGGTTTTGTATTGAATCACCTGCAGCACCTGAGTTTTCCTATGAATCTATGCCCTTCCTTACTGACCAGGCCCAACCCTGTTAGCTCACAAAATCATGATAAGATCGAAACCCCCAGGGTGTTCCATTGCAAGACTATTCTCTACAAAATTCAGAGTTAATTAATACGAGGCCCAGGAATAGGAGTCCGACAATGGGGGTCTATTCTCCCCCAGCTCTGCATGAATAACTCCATTTAATATTTATCAGAGTTATACCTGTGCAATGAAGGGAGGCCAGGGCCCTCAGGGAATCTTTTTTGCCCTCACTTTTTCATGGGTGCAAGGTTCTGGTTGGTGGTGTGAGACACAGCACGAGACTTGTACATGAGCCCACATAAGGGAGAACAATCGTTTTCTGAGTTCTTTTAAGCAAGCTCTCATGACTCACAATGTTGATGGAAAGGAGCAGAAATCTCTACTGATTGGGAAGGAGAAAAAGAAAGAGGGAGGGAAAGAAGGAACGATGGAGGGAGGGAATGAGGAAGGGAAGAAATGAGAGAGGGAAAGAGGGATGGAAGGAGGGAAGGCCCATTTATTAAGTGCTTACTATGTGCTAAACACTAGGAATACAAATAGAAAAATGGCATAGTCCCTACTCTCATGGAGCTCACCTCTAAGGCAAAAAGAGAACACATATGGTGGGATTCAGATGGAAAGGCCAGAGTCTCCAAGGGAGGATATTAAAGCCCGGGAGTCTTTAGGGTACATTAATTAGGTATCTGTCCCAGTGGGAACACAGGAAAGGGAAAAATGTCTAATCCCAAACCCAGTGATTATAGCTATGGTTCATTCTGTATTCAAGACACAGAGAAAGAGAGACATGTCTAACCTAGGACTTCCCAAACTCTATTCCATGGAACCTCAACGTTTATACTTCCTCGAGAAAATATTGGAACTAACAATACAGTCTTTCGAAAATATTGCTTCAGTCTATTCCATCAGGTGTTAATTATGTGCCAGGCTCTAGGTATAGGAAGATACAACAACAAAAACAGTCTTAGAATAAATGGCTCTTGAGCCAGAAAGAGCTCCAAGACAATCTCGTCAGACCCCCTAATTTTACAAGTGAAGAAACTGGGGCTCAAAGAGGTCCAGTGACTTCCCCAAGGTCACACAGGTTAGGAACTTATTACATTTAGTATGAGATGATGCATGTAGCAAAGATTTTAAAGAGTCAGAAGGGTTTTCAGTGTGAACACAGGCTAAGTTTATTGTATCTTGAGCCAAAATTTCACTGACTGCTTCTCTTTCCCTGGGTGAATTCCATACCCCTGAGCTACCTAGACCAGCATTTGTGGATTGTGTCAATCTGTTTGAAGCTTCAAAGTATTTCATGGGCAGATTGGTTTGGGAAATATCAGCCTAGCCAATCCTCATGGGGCTTTTGTGCAGGCTGTAAAACGAGAAACTGAAACGGAGCCAGGTCAAGGCGTACATCTCCATACGACACAAAGCCAGACAAGAGAAGGGCCATCGAATATCAAAGCTGGACTGAACCTTAGCCGTCTTAGCAGTCCAATCTGCCCATCTTATACATCAGGAAACCAAGGTCTGGAGAGTCATTTGCCCAGATTACATAGCGGATTGGTGACAGAACTAGGGCTAGAACCCAAGTTTATCCTAGTTTCCTTGATTAAGCCATTTCCATGGAAGTTTGTGACTCTCTTGGGATGATCCCTTTTATTCATTGCACATTTCAGTGAATTGAACCTATGAGTGGTTGGACATAGTAGTCACACACATATATAGTATATATTATGTATATATGTATTACACATAATAAATATATTTTATATAAATTTATATTTATTTTTATTAATAATATTAATAATTAATAATAATATAATAAAATTTATATAAATAAATATATTTATAATAAATATCTGCATCATATTCTATGTATGTGTAGAAATATGTGCATATATTAACATCTATTTTAACAAACATGCTTCATGTATAATACATGTATTATACTATGTATAGTATATATGTATATATACATAGTATATATACTATATATAGTTATATATAATTTATATATAATATATATCATATATAATATATAGTTATATATAGTATATATGTATACTATGTATAGTACAACATGTATAATACTATGTTGGGTTGAATCTATAGTTTAGCCTCCCACAGCATTCATAGAACACAGAAAAACAAAACCAGGAGAGACCAGAACAGAAATCATCTACCCCAACCCCTTCATTTTAAAAATAGAGAAACTGAGGCCAAAAAGAAATGAAATGACTTGACCAAGGTCACCTGTTGTGTGTGCAACAGAATCTACTAAAACCTATCTCCTTTTGGATTTCTGTGTGGGATCAGTATAATCTGTTCTCTTCAAATCCTCTTAGTAGGATTAGAATCATAGAATCTCAAAACTGAATGAGACATCCATGGTCATCTAATCCAACCCTCTTCCAAATGCAAAAAACCACTTCCTTCCATAACATGGAGTCGTAGTTTTTTTTATGCTGAAAGGGACCTCAGACTTCTTAAAGAGGAAAAAATCAAAGCTCAGGGAAGGCAAATGACCTCCCTATGGTCCATGGTTAGTCACTAGCAAAGACAGAGCTAGGAGGAAAATCTACAGACTTTTAATCTAGTGGACCTTCCATCCCACTGCATTGCTGCTGAACTATTATCCCAAGTCGCCTTCCCAAGAAGTGGTCACCCAATCATCTCTCTCCCAATGCTACCAGTCATAAGATACTTTCACTTCATATGTCTCCACCATGAGACAGCCCAACTGTTAGGAAGTTCTTCCCCGAGAAGACTCTAAATCAGCCTTTCTGGAAATTCAAATAGCCTTCTATTTCCAACACTTCCATAGTTCACAAAGCACTTTCACGTTCATTATGTCACATTCATTAATGCTTATAATACCCTGTGGTAAAAAGGGCAGGTAAGACTGCCTCCATTTTATGGATAAGGAAACCAGAGGAGACAACCTGGACATAACAGAGACAACATTCAAATCCAGATAGGTTCCCAGCTTACAATGGTACCAAGGAAAACACTGTAAAAGGAGTATGTGACCATGTCCTCCTTGATAGAACCCCTAGGGACTAGGTATATGCTTGCAAACTTCCTCATTTCCTTAAACAACAGGGAAAGAGTCAACTCAAATGCCATATCTCCCAAAAAATCACCTGTAAAACCCTGGATTTGTAATCAGAGGTTTATATTCCAAATTCCTACTATGCTTCTTACTGTATATTGGGCAAGTCAAATGACCTCTCTGAATCTCAGTTTTCTCATCTATGAAATGAGAGGATTGGACTTCTAAGAGTATTTAGAGCCTTTCTGGCTCTAAATCTATTATCCATGATTCTATGACATCTGATTCTCCCAAGTCAAAAGTGAAGGTATTTCCTCTGAACTCTCATATTTTCATAATGCATGTAATATATGGAAAGTATGCATACATGTATATTTGTAAATATACATATTTATATGTGTACATATCCTCCTACATGTGTATGTGTATATATGCATGTGTATGTATATGTATATATGTGTATGTGTATACTCCCTTATAATGTGCTGCCTTGTAGCATGGTTATAAGGAGCCCTTGTCTTCTCTCCATAGTAGATTATAAACTCCTTATGTGGAGGAATAATGTCTTCTTCATCTTTATTTCTCACAAAGATCCTAGCCCAGGGTCTTACAGATAGTAAGTACTCCAAAAATATTTGATGAATAAATGGATTATGAGAATGTTAACTCTGCACACTGGATTTCTGCTAGCAGATTTTGACCTGAGTTATAGGTAGATTCCAACTGTGTGAAATTTGAGGGGTGATGCAAAAAAAGAACAAAAAAAAAAAGAATAGGAGAGACATGGACAGAGAATTCTTCTTGTGACAAAGGCCTGGGATATATATTCATTAGATTGCAAGCTCAGTATAAGTCTACAATGTAATGTTGCAATCAAAACAATTAATGTAACCTTAGGCTATATTAATAGAAGCACAGCATCTAGAAGGCAGGAGGTAATGGCCCATCTGGCTACCCTGGCAGACCATATCTAAAATATTCTATTTCTTATTAGGGATCATATCTTAGGAAAGATATCGACAAATTAGAGCATTCCAGAAGGAGGTAACCAGGCTAATATGAAGACTTTGAAACCATACAAGGATCATTTTGAGGGAGATGGAAATGTTTCTCCTGATTATGAGAAAATTTTGGGAAGACATAATATCTGTTTATAGTATTTGAAAGGCTGACATGGGAAAGAGACTTGTCCTACTTGGCCTCAGAAAGCAAAAAAGGAGCAAAGGGTTGATTGTAGTGAGGTCAATGAAAGGAAAAAACAAGTTAGTATTAAAACTATCTAAAAGTAGAATGGGGCTCTTCTGGAGGGTTCCCTTCCAGAATGTGCTCTCACCCCTGTCCCCTGATTAGGGAGTGTCCATTTATCTTGTCCTAGTCTCAGGCTGTGTATTTACAGTCACCTCCACAAGAGTACTACCCTCCACACACACACACACACACACACACACACACACACACACACACACACTTCTAACTCCAGCTCAGAGAAAGGGAATTAAATGAACACTACCATTCCTAGAAAGATCATTTCAATTAATTGCCCCATGATTCCAGTCCCATTCCCTATATCTGCCCTGTCCAAAGCATTCCTCCACAGCCATCTCTTCCCTATATACGTTGTCTTTTCCTGTTGGAATGTAAGTTCTGTTAGAGTAGGTGCTGTCTCTTGTTTATCACTCTATTCCCACTTCTTACCACAAACTGTGGGGGCCACTAGAAGAATCGAGAGCAGAAAGCTCACTGGATTTGGAGCTCGGAAACCTGGGTTCAAAGCTCAATTCTGTCTGTTACTAGCACGAATCTAGTCATCTTAGTCATCCCTAAGGCCCATCTCATGCCTGAATCCTGTACTTGAGATCTTGGTTGTATCCCCTTCCTGTTCACCATATTTTGGAAGAAAAGAGAAGTGTGGAAATTACTGATCAAAACTTGCACTGCCACAGGTGTGTTGGTGGGCGTGTCTCTACAAATTAAGAGAGATTTATGACTATGATACTGGGAGGGCTACAAAGATGGAGAGCTGAGGATTTGGCATCAATATTTAAAGATCTGTTTGCTTTTACACATTCCTATTTATAATCTTCATTCTTGTTAGAAAAAAGAAAACATTATAAATTCATTAATGAAAATGACCGATGAGAACAAGTAAAAAAAAAAATTAGTAAATCCTAGAATCATGAATTTGCAGAGTTGGAAGGAACTCAGCTCCTACTCCAAGTTTAATGGATGCCACCCACCCATCCTATTGTTAGGTTTTCTCCCTCAAATGATCTAACATGTATTTATCTGTATACATGATATATTCTACTCCCTGAGGAGCAGATATAAAAGCTCCCTGAGGGCAGGGAACATTTTCCACTTGCATCTAAATCCCAGCACTGGTGCCAAGTACATAAACCATAGATGGTTCATAAAAGTTTTGAATTGAATTGACCTCAAACCTACCCCATGCCCCACCCTCATCCAAAAAGCATTGATCCTATCTTCGATTAGTCAGTATTAAAAAGATCGTTTCAATAGCACACTCTGAAGATCAAGAAATAGGAGCTCTATGAAAGACACAGCATTTTGTTAGGATGATTTTGAAACCATTTAGTTTAGAGTCATAGTCGTTGTGTGACCTTGGGCAAGTAATTTCAGATCTCTGGACCTCAGATTCCTCTATTATAAACTACAAGGCATGGACTAAAGTGATCGATAATGTTCCTTCCGGCTCTAAATCCCATGATTCTCAAGCAATTAACAAATATTTTCCAAGCCTCTATGATGTAAGACATTGTACTAAGCATCTAGAAATTCAAATGAAAAAATGTTCCCTGCCCTCAGGGGGCTAATAGAAGTAGATCTGGGGAAATGAGACACATGGAATAATAACCACCAATATCTGGGAGCCAAATGAGTGGTACAGATGGTTGGCGCTGTAGGAATTCAAAGAAGAAGGAGAGAATCATGGATTAGAATGGTCAGAGATGAATAGGGTTGTTGGTGATCAGGTGACTTGGGTTTAAATCCACCTCTGCTACTTTATGACCCCTCTGAGGCTCTATTGCCTCTTCTCATAAATGGAAGGATAGGATTAGATTGTGTCTTTGGTGTCTAACATGTATAGTTGTATTACCCTATCAGGCAGGGCTAAAGATGGCACACAGGAATACAGAGAATTGAGGTAGCTTCAGGCTTAGGTAAAACTCAGTACAAATTTGAACACAGCCACAAAGAGGGAATGCATCAACACCTCTGAACAAAGTACAAGGGAATCCATCACACCCCAAATGTCAGTTTCTTGATTGGAGAACAGTTGAAAAATATTCTTCCTCTCTGACATTCCTCGGAAGGGGCAGAGCTTGGCCCTTGGAGTTTATCAGTCACGCCAAGCCCGAGAACTGTTTTCAAGTTGAAGTTTGCATTTAACTGTTTTTTAATTGCAAACAGAAGTTTATGGTCCAACAATATGTAACCCTGTATATCATCGTTAAAATGCCTCCAGTCATGAAACAATGACAAGAACAATAATCAATGTGAATATATCAAAAGTGAGAGGTTTATGCTCAGCCTGACACAATAGCACAACAAAGCAAATGTTTGCAGTCTTTAAGAATAGCATGCTCATTTATAAAGTATGAGCAATAAAATCAATACTGCTGAAATTAAGCAATAGCTGGGTGGAGCATGGTTGTTGGTCTTAGCTCAGGCATCTAGATAAGAATGTTATATAGTCTTTCTTACTTAAGAAAAGCATGTTTCATTGAGGGGTATCAATCCCCAAATTTAAATGTTCTGGTTTATGGTGATATCGGGGGGTTTCCCCCCAACAATGCCCTGAAAGAGGCTCTAGAAATGCATCTAAAAATATTTCTGTATATATATGTAGTGAAAGAGGGTGATCTGTTCCCCATACTAGCACATTGCTTTGAACATAGTAGGTTTTCAATAACTAACTCCTGCTTATTAATTGATAGAGCCTTTTCTTTTAAGAACTCAAGTCCTTAAGAGAGTACAGTGGCTTTAAGGGTCTTAGACACATCCCCTCTTTGGTGTGGGGAATAGAAAGAATACCAGTAGGGAAAATCCAGGGCCTTTTAAGGTAAAACTCCAAGGACTCTCCTTTAGTGTTAGTATTCTTAGTGCTATTTTGATTTGCAATTAATAACAGTAATAATAATAATGCATCATATCACTTGCTGGGGATCTTGGGGGCATCGATGAAGTTGGTTATTCCTGACTATGTGCTTTGCATACCAATCAATGACATGTACTCTGTGAGCAGAGTGACACATTTAACAACTCACTATTTATAGGGCAACTAAAGGATGTCTGTTCTGGAGGCTCTTACCTAACCTGAACTAGAAGTGCACTTATAAAATTAGATCTGCTCCTCGGAGTTTAGATTCTATTGTGAATTACAACCTACTGTTCAGCTGGGCTGCCTTTATGACATCACTCCTCAGCAGGGCACAAGGTTCCCGTTGGCATCACAGCACCTACCCGATGATGGCAGGAGCGGAGAGCCAAAGAGGCATTTTGGGGAGAGGGGCCTGGGGGGGGGGGTAGTGTGATCCCTGTGATTTTCTCCTTCCTCTTTCCCATCCCTTTCGTGCACTCCTTCACTGGGGGAATGCTGTGCCAAGGTCACAGCTCGGCTCAGTGGGTGTGACAGTGTTTTCAGCTTATCTATAGGAATGAATCTGGCAATGATCTACCTTGGAGCCCTTTTTATTGTTGGAGAAGATCCAGCACTTACCTTCTTCTTTAGAATTTTCATAAAGCAACCACCAAAGCCTCCAGATGACCTTGCCTCTAACACGCCTTCATTCTGCCAGTTCTCAGGAAGCGCCCCGAGTCTCACTGACCACCCCAGTGACATGAACTGTCCATTACAGTTACTGCTTCTCCCACTCAATGGCACTCAAAAAATATACCTTATGATGGTTTAGTTCCTGAGCAAGTTGGGCATGGAGCTGGCTGCCAACCACACCTCCAGATCAGAAAGGAATCGTTTTGCAAGAAAGAAGAAAAATGATTGTAAATATGTCAAGGGCTTTAAAAGTTAGGGGCAGGAGAGGTCAGATCAAAGTTGCCTCCCTTGTCATGCCAAGATTTTTTTTCTGTTCATATAGATGAATTAACATTGCCTCAAAGCTGAGATTTCTTCATGTTTCAGGTTGTTCCGTGCTCTCTGCTTAGGCTAATAGGTTTGAAGCATAACTGAGCTAGCCATTTGGGGCTTTCATTGTCTCAGGTTCTGGATGCCTCTGCTTCTCCAATGAAAATCAGTCTGAACATTTTAGATCTCACACAGCACTAGCTGCTTAAAAATAGAACGCTTTAGGATATCAATTTTTCCAGGAGCCAAGCACTTTCTCAGTAACCAGTAGCTCGCATAAGAAAAGACACAGAAAAGACTAGACTCTATTCATTTTCCACTTACAAAGTGCCTAAGAATCATTTTGAAAGAGATATTCCATACTATAACATATAGCAGATGTTTCACTAATGTTTGATGTTTGACTGGACTAATTCTAGGAGCAGGTCCTTTTAATTATTTCCATTCTGATCTTGAGGAAGCTGAGAGGGAGACAGGTTAAGTGACTCAACAGTGAAAGTCAATTCAACCCAATTCAACAAAACTTGATTTAAAGTCTACTCTGTGTAGACTACTGGGGATACAAACATAAAAAATACATAGTCCTTGACTTCAAGGAGCTTACATTCCACCAGGCAGAAAGTCATGGGGCTGCCCTAGGATTCACCAAGTCAGGGTGATCTGCCCAAACTCCATTCTGCTGGAGAGACCAAAGTGTCTCAGTGCCTGGGAAGCAGTAGACAACAACTTAATTCCACCCACCCAATTTAAATTGTTCTTATTCCATATGCCTACTACAAGGTATTACACTAACAATCCTTGTCCTCAGGAAACTTACATTCTACTGGAAGGAGAAAAAAGTCACATGGCTTCAGCTTCTGCACTCAGCTCATGTTCAACCTACCCACATTAAACTAAAGCAAATCTGGTACAACAGTTCCCCAGTCCCAGGGTTCCAATTACTCTTTTGTAAGCTGTTCTTGATGTCCACTCTAAGGTTCTGGAAGCTGTAGCAACATATTGGGGGAAAGGAAGGACATCATGTGATTTGCCATACCCTGCAGTCCCATAGGAGTGTCTCTGTCCATGTTACTCCTACCAAATCAAAGCATGAAATAGAATCATGGCAGCATTCATTAGCTACTCAGGATGAGGAAGGATCTTGAGAGAGAAGTCCTTCTTCTGAAAGCTAGAAGTCTGGCTTTGTTCACTAGCTATACTAACTTAAGCATAAATATTGTACTCTCTAGAGGTCTGGACCCCTGCTTAAGACATTGAGATGCCTGATTCTAATCCCAAGGATGTGAAAGTCAGGGACAAGGTTCTATAAATTAACAAGTGGCTTTTATAGGGAGATTTTCTGTCTGATGAAATGGGCTTCTCAAATAATCTCTAACTCTTTGAACAAGTTTATTTTAAACTACTTAAAAATATTCCTGAACTGTTTCTACATTGCAAAAGTGAGGTAACCTATCAATACTAAAGTGCATTCGACACTTTAGTGGACAACTAAACTAAAACCCTGACAAAGAAAGAAAGGACCATGAGATTTAGAGTTGGAAGGGAGTTTCAATATCATCAAGTTCACCCTCATCATTTACAGATGAGAAAAGGCCAAGAGAGATGACGTGCCACCTAAGACCTCAAAGTAAAGATTCTTCATGGTGCCAAAGAGACCATCCATTCATGCTCGTGAATCTTCACTGAACAAAGACAAGTGACTCCATGTATCAGGCAGGACTCTGGCTTGTTAAGATCCTAGGATTTTGATCTGGAAGGGACCTTAGGGGTCACTTAGTTAATTACTTCATTTATAGATTGGGTAACTGAAGCCTAGAAAAAGGAAGTAATTTGTCCAGTAATAGTAAGCCAAAGAGCTTGGATTTGAACTCAAGTCTCCCAACTCCAAAAGCAAAGTTAGGCAAAGGATATCATATCCCTTAAAGAGTCGTTTGTTTGTTTGTTTGTTTGTTTAGCAAATTCTACAATAAAAATTTGTTAAGCCAATGTCATTAAAACTCAAATCTTGCTGTCTCCCCCAGATAATATCAGGTCACAATCCTGCTTCGCTGGTTTCTTGTATAGCCAATAGACTTGAATCAAGAGAAGACTGCACTTGCTCTTAGATTTAAGAGACTATACCAATACATAGGGATAATTTGGAGGCATGACCTTCCATAGGCTGATATGAGTGAGTGCAGGTGTTTAAGTAATGCAATATAATATGAGTTTCTGAAGCAAATGGAAGTGAGCCTTGGCATATGCTTTAAAATGAACCCTTAATCTGTTCTTAAGGTCAAGCTCCTGGATCCCATCTTTTTCCTGACAGCATTTTGACATGCCTTCTTGAAAAGGGCCTTCTCCAGCCCAAGCCAAAACTGGATTTCTGGGATTTTGAAGGAGTGTTTCTGAGGGTAAAATGAAGTAAGGAACATCTTTTTTTTTAATCTCAGAGCTGGGGAAGGGATGAACTACTAGCAAACTTCCTGAAAGAAAAGAAGATCCTTGGAAACCTCCCCCTCCCTTTTTTTAAATACACAGAACCAAACACAAGGATAGCCAGAAGGAAACACAGACAAGCAGGACAGCTTTGAAAGTTACATACTGAAATTATTATATACTTGAAAGTAAAAGCCAGTTGTAATTAGAGAGATTTGTGGTTCCATGTATAACCCATTTTCTCTGTTCTAATTTGTATATGGAAATGCTTTTCTTATTTGGTGTTTGCTACTTGAAATTTTAAAAACAAAATTAAAAACCAAAACCAACTAGCTTCCCACAGATTTAACAGTTCAGCTAAGGAGCAAAAGCAGTGAATATCTAAAAGTAAAAGGGGTTTTCTCCCAGGCAATTTTTTAACTGCCTCCCCAAAAATGTCAGCCCTACCTTCTCAAACTGAGGACAACAGAATTCATTTTCTTTCTCATTATTTACTTTTTTCAAACTGACTTAATTGTAGGGGTGCTCTGAAACATGTTTTGGGTGCAAGAAATCCTGAATTAAAATCCTGGATAAGTTTGGGGGTTTTTTTCCACTTAGCGATTGGCCAAAGAGGTTGCCACCTTATCTTAATGAAATTAGGACTAGCTTTGCCCCCATTTCACAGCCCCCTGATCTTGCTCTTACATCACACTAGAGTCAGAGATGACTCACAAATACATTCTAGTGGTTAAGAAGCATATCTTAAACCTAAAGAGAACCTTAGAGAATGCTGGTCGAACCTCCTCATATTACAAATGAGGGAACTGAGGACAAGAGGGATGAGTAATTTGCCCAAGGTCATACACATAGTAGGTAGCAAAGTCTGGCGTCAAATCTAGGTTCCTAGAGTCTAAAGCTGTTACGTTTTCCACTATACCATCCTGCCTCCAGGGAATAGGGTCAATGAAAATTGAGTTCTACTTCTGCAGGGGGAGAGGAGGCAACGCCTCCCATCAAGTTCCTTTCTAAGAGTGTCATAGTGGGGTTATTTTTATTAGTTAAAATATCACCTCACATTAAACAAATGCAGCATATGAGAGTCTGGATTTACATAAGATATAAATTAGGACCTGATTATTTGTTTCCTTGGGTCCATAAATGACAATGGCAAGCATCCAGGCCTGGTGATAAAATCAGATGGTGTGAAATTCAAAGGAGTTGTTGAGTGATACTAATACATGACAAACTAGAAGGAATGGTCCAGACTGAGAATTTGCAAGTGGAAAGACAAAGAGTGTGCAGAATCCTCGTCCTGGCCCAGGTGAATCAGGGAGCACGAGAGGAGGAACAGTCAGCTTTGAAACAGCAGAAAGTCAGGTTTTAATTAGTGCCAGGAGATGGAAGGAATGAGAGAGGATGAAGGAGAACTGGGCCTAGAACACATACTTTTTCACATGGATAGATGACATGATGCTGAGAATGGATGAAGGAATTATTAGGATACCAAAAGATTACAACTGGTTAGAATGTTGGGCCAAACTAGCAATTATATATTTAAACAAATATAAAGCCCTTCATTTAGATTCATACAAAGAATTACACAAGTATAAGATGTGTAAGACCTGGTTTAAAAGCAATTCATAGAATAAAAGGATTTTCAGAATGAAAAGAGATATATGATTAGACTGCATTAATAGAAGTATGGTTTCCAGAACAAGGGAAGGGATGGTCCCAGTACACTCTTGCTTGCTTAGCCTCTAGGTCAGGGTTGGAGAACCTGTGGTCTCAAGGCCAGATGTGGCCCTCTAGATCCTCAAGTGTGGTCCTTTGAATCCAAACTTCACAGAACAAATCCCCTTCATAAAAATGTGTTCTTGTAAAACTTGGACTCAGGGGGCGGCCAGGTAGCACAGCGAGTAAGAGCACCGGCTCCAGTGTTGGGATGACCTGGAGATCGAATCCTGGGCTCAGACACTTAGCACCTACCCAGAAACACCTGGCTGTGTAACCTTGAGCAAGTTACTTAACCCTGATTGCTTTAAAAAAAAAAAACTTGGACTCAGTCAAAAGGCGACACCCAACGACCTAAAAGACCATATGCAGCCTCAAGGCCCTAGTTTATCTTGCTTGATTATGGGAAACACTTTTGGTACAGAGGATATTGACAAAATAGAGTGTGGGCCATGAAGGGTAATCCGATTGATGAGGGGTAGATGAGAAATCAGAGAAATTATTATATTTATAAGTAGAAAATTCAGCAACTGGTACAAACTTAGAGTTAGAGGGTGTCTAGGTGGCATAGGGGTGGCTAGGTGGCACAGTGAATAGAGCACCAGCCCTGGAGTCAGGAAGACCTGAGTTCAAATCCGGCCTCAGTCACTCAACACAAAAACTAGCCATGTGACCTTGGGCAAGTTACTTAACCCCAATTGCCCTCCAAAAAAAGGAAAAAAAAACAAAGTTAGAATTAGGTACAGAGACCCCAAGAAACCCTAAGGATGATTCATATGGCCACTGCCTCTTTCCAGACATCTGGATTCTTTGATCCAACAGCATGGAGGTAGCCCGCCCTATAACAGACTTATAGAATTACTGAATGTGAGAGATGGAAGAAACCTCAGCAGCCATTTAGTCCAACTCCTATATGAAAGGGATCCCCACTATGACATAGCCAACAGGTGGTTGCCCAGCTTCTGCCAGAAGACCTCCAAGGATGGGGGCCCCATGCCCTCTTGAAGCAGGCCATTCCACTTTTGAACAACTCTAATTGTTAAGGAGTTTTCCCTGACATCAACTCGAAATCTTTCTCTTTGCAACTTCTACCCATTATTCCTGGCTCTGCCCTCCAGGACCAAACTTCAAATAATAAATTGAATCCTTTCTCCATGTGACAACTCTTGGAATACTACAAGTTAGATGTCATACCCTCCCGAGTCTTCTCTTCTCTAGGCTAAACATGCCCAGTCTCTTCAGATAATCTTCATCCATCGTGGGCTCAAGGCAAAGCCTCCACCATTCTAGCTGCCCTCCCCTGGACACCCTCCAGCTTATCAAAGTCTTTCTTATACTGTGGCACCCAGAACAAACACAATATTGCAGATAAGGTCTGATGAGGGCAGAGTACAGTGGGACTACCACATCTGCCTATTCCTGGAAGCCAGGTGCCTCAGTACAGCCCAAGACCACATTAGCTTGTTTTGGCTGCTTCATCATCACACTGCTGACTCATGGTGAGTTTTCAGTCCACTGAAACCCTTGGGTCTTTTGGAAAACAACTGCTATCTATACATGCCTCCTCTCATCATGTTCTTCAGAAGGTGATTTTTTGTACCCAAGTGCAAGACTTTACATTTGTCCCTATTGAGTTTCATCTTATTATATTCGGCCTTATTCTCTATCCTGTCAGGATCCTTTTGGATCCTGACTCAGTCACCTACTATGTTAGTTATCCCTTCCAGTATTGTATCATGAGATGTAATCCTCTCCAGGCAGTGAAAGATGGGGAGAGAGAAAGACACCCCAAGAAAACTCCATGATCCCACGTCTGATTCTGGGTGTCCCTAGTGCATAGGTCTCCATGACTGATGGTGGAAAGGCAGTCTGCCCCATGCCCCTTTGGATGCAGTTAGACTAGTGAATTACTAACTAAATAAATGAATGAAAAAATATTTATTAAGCATTTAATATATGCAAAACACTGTCCTAAGGACTGGGGATACAAATATGAAAAGCAAAGCTATTCCTTGCCTTCAAGAAGCTTATATTTCAATGGAAGAGATGCAATATGCAAAGGGGAATGATGGTCAGGATGGGATACTTTTGGAAAGTTATTGGACTGACACATCCCATACAGGAACTATGGTAGAATTGACTTGATCACAGGATAAGGAAGCCCTGGGAGGGGGAAATGGTAATTGTTTGATCTCTATGTGATGACACAGAACTCTGGGTGTTCTCTTAACATGTTCCAGAAAAGAATTGGAGAAGAATGGAAACAAAACAGAAAGCTCACAAGAAACCAGTGGGTCCCAGTGGCTCCTCATAGCAAGAAAGGATATAGTCCCTTCAAGTTTAAAGTCATTTTGCCTTCTCCTGCCTAAGACAGGTATAAAGAATTATTTAGGGAGATAGGTGCTAACCTGGCAAAAGGGAACCGCTAGGGGGAAAGGAGAGAGGGAAGAAGACAAAACAATATTTTTTCTTCCCTTTATATGCTAAAGGAGCTTACCTAGGAATTTTCCAATAAATAAATAAGTTTTCCAATAAATAAAATATTTCCAATAATAAATTTTAAAATTTCCAACAAATAAAATAAAAACCTTCCAATAAAGAAATAAAAATACCCAATAATAAAAATATACCATCTGTTTGCACATCCCAGGTGTTGTTACTGACCCATCATTGTAGGAATGCATAATTGTAGGGAGTCATTTTTTCACTTGAAGAGATGTTTTGTTTTTTTTTTGCCTGGAAACCTTATGCTCCAGGCTCCCTTGTAAGCAATGACAAGCTTTTGTGGAATTCTGGATGGGACAAGGGGTTAGAGTCTATGCCTCAGATTTCTCATCAGTCAAATGAGGACAATAAAATATTAAAAATGTCAGGAGGAAGGCATTTTGTCAACACATAGTATACAGATCCACAACCTTGGTCTCATCAGTGCTGCACTTTAACCAACAGTCTAAGAGGAGGTGGGCAGAGAGGAAATAAGCATTTATATAGTACCTACTGTATGCCAGACACTGTATCAAGTACTTTTTATAAACTATTATCTCTTTTGATCCTCTCAACAACCTTCCAAGTTAGATGCTATTATTATCCCAATTTTACAGTTGAGGAAATTGAGGCAAAATTAAGTAACTTGCCCAGGATAACACAGCTAGTAAGTGTCTGAGACCAGATTTGAACTCAGGTCTTCCTAACTCCAGAACCAGTGATCTATCCACTATGCCATATATTCAAGTCAATAAACATGATTAAGTGCCTACTACGTGCCTAGCACTGTGTTAAAGTTCCTATCCTCACAGAGCTGAAAATCTAATGGAGGAGATAACGAGCAAGCAAATATATGCAAGGCAAGCTATATACAGGATAAATAGGAAATTGTGAGCAGAGGGAAGGCACTGGAATTAAATGGGGAATACTTCCTGCAGGAGGAGAGATTTTAATCAAGACTAAGGAAACCAGGGACATCAGTAGTCAGGGTGGAGGAGGGAGAGAATTCCAGACATGAGAGCCAACCAGAGAGAATGCTGGGAGCCAAGAGATGGAGTGTCTTGTTCATGGAACAACCAAGAAGCCAGTGTCACTGGATCAAAGAAGCCATGTCTGAGGAAGGAGGTGTAAGAAGACTTAGAAAAGTAGATGCTTCCTGTAAAGATAGAGGAGACAATGGTAGGGAAAAGACAATGCGATACAAACTAGTCAAGAACTAGGGACCCCAGGGTGGCTAGGTGGGGCAGTGAAAAGAGCACTGGCCCTGGAGTCAGGAAGACCTGAGTTCAGATTCAGCCTCAGAGACTTAACACTTACTAGTCATGTGACCTTGGGCAAGTCACTTAACCCCAATTGCCCTGCCTTCCCCCTACCAAAAAGCAAAAAAAAAAAAAGACCTAGAGACCCCACAAAGTAAATTCAAGAAGAAGATACAGCCTAGCATAGGGGAAAGAGCACGGGACTTGGAGTCTAAGACCTGGGTTTGAATCACAACCTTCATACTCATCAGCTATAGGACCATAGGCAAGTCCCTTTAGCTCTCTAAGCCTCAGATTCTTCATCAGTTAGATAGGGAAAATAATATATTCATGACCATCCTAACAGAATTGTTGGGAGGAAAGCCTTTTTTCAACCTTTGGATGATATGAGACTGAACCTGTGATTTTATTGGTAGAGAAACTCCCAATGAGGAAACCTTCTCTACCAATGTAGATCTGCAACTGCTTCACAACTTATAGTCTTAGTGAGGTACCCAGAGACTTGTTCAGGGCCACACAGGAGGTATGTGTCAGAGCTAGGGCTTAAGCTCAGGTCTTCCCTACTCCAAGGCCAGCTGTCTATCCACTCTGCCATAATGTCTCTCCCCAACCTTGAAGAGATTATTAAGATGAAAGCCAATGCAATTTGTTAGAATCCTGCTTTATACGATGTCATTGTCTAGGGAAATGTTCCTGGAAGACCAAATTAAAGAAGCTTCTATTAACAAGGATACTTTGGTTCTTAATGCTGATAAGATCTAAAATGTCCGATGACAAGGATCCAAAGTGTTAGCAGGGAGAGACGGTGGTTTTGGCTCTCAAATACGTGGAAGAAGGGGTCTGAGAGCACTAACTCATTCCATTAGCCAGATCTCAGAACAAGGAAGGTTTCTGCAGATGCAAGCAACCTTAAGTTTCCTCTATGAGCTGGATTCCCATCAAGCCCAGTGAGAGGTATTCCCAAATCCTTGGTTCTTCCAGGAAATCATCCAAACACAAAGGGATACATTGCAGCACTAGCTTGTAAAATACCTCTAAAGGTAGGTTGGCAGGTTTTAATAACTTGGTATGCTAGACAACCTCTAAGAGACCCAATAAATCATAGCAGTGACTATGCCAAGAACAGTGAGGTCTGGAACACATAGTTATTACCATGATTATTATCCTTGTTATTAATATTTAATATATATTGAACACCAACAATAAGTTAGACATGTCTGACGCAGTGCGAGATGGTGGCAAGTCTTCAGAATGCAAACCTTCCAAAATGAATCAGACTATCCAGATTACCTACCCATGGAGCTCTTACCTAATTCACCATGTAATACTTCCTACCTATATTCACCAGATTCACCTATATTCATCAGATCCAGTAGTAGGCTCTTGAAACTTGCTGTCTTAAAGTCTTGGTTATAGACTATAATACCTCTGGTTTCTTGACCCAGGATTTCACACTCTTCCTCCTCCTACCCCTACCTGGGAACACAGCAGTTACTATGACTTTAACCATGCAGACATGCCATTGTACTGTACTTTTGGAAATGCCATTAATGATGATAATGGTAATGATAATGATAACTAGCATTTATATAGCACTTTAAGGTTTACTTTGCAAATATATCATTTTATCCTCATAACTCTCAAAGATATATTCTATTATTATCTCCATTTTATAGTTGAGGAAACTGAGGCAAATAGAGGCCAAGTGACTAATCCAGAGTCACACAGTTAGTATCTGAGACGGATTTGAACTCAGGTCTTCCCGACTCCAGGTCCAATGCTTTATCCATTGCACCATCTAGATATCTCACTAGAAAGTGATTCCTACCTATGTCTCCTCCTCTTCATTCATTCATCCAGTAAGCATTTATTAAGTACCTACTATATGCAACAGGCAATGTGACAGAGTAGAGAGAATCAAGAAAGATTTGATTCCCTCTAACACATCTATATGACCTTGGGAAAATTATTTAACATCTCAGTGTCCCAGTCAATTACATAAAGTGTTAAGGCCTACACTGGTAGACAATGATAGACAATAATAACAAAATACTAAAGAAATTACTCATCCATTTCATTCCATCCCATGTGTAAGGCACTGTCCTAGGTGCTGGAATGGATACAAAGACAAAATGAGAAACCATCCCTGCCCTCAAGGAGCTTACATTCTATTACAAATAAATAAATGCAACATAATTGAGAAGAGAAGTGATATATTAGTTGAGACTTAAATGATGCTAGGAATTCTAAGTAGCAGAGGTGTGGAGGGAGCACATTCCAATCATTGAGGGCAATCAGAGACATGGAAGGCCAAGTTCAAGAACCAGCAAGGAGGCATCATCAGTGGACACTTATTGAAGGGACAATACATCCTGGAGGGCAGAAATTGTGTCATTTCCCATTTGTATTTCCAAGTCATAGAATAGTGTCTTGAATGGTGTAGGAACTTATTAATGTTTATCCCATTAGATTGAACTGATTAAGGCTGAGAAGTACAATAATGAAACCCACATTTCTTTCTACTCTGCACTCAGGTGAAGTTGCTCCTTTGCTCCGACTGGCTGCATTTCAAGACTTTGTAATTGTCCTTTCTTTGGTCACCACTCAGTGTTCAATCTTCATCTCCTCTAAACCTAATCTTTGATTTAGCAAAATGGAAAACATCTCAATTATCCCCAATCAATCAATCCTCAAGCATATATTCAGAGTATACTATGTGATGGTCACTCCACAAGATGCCAGTGATACAAAAACCATAAATAGTCCCTGACCTCAAGGGGCTTCTCAGCCCAAGACCATTCTCTCATAAGAGAAATGGAAAGCATGTGTCAATTACAGAGAGCATTGATGCTCTCTGATCTGATGGAAAGAGCACCAGTCTTTGAGTCAGAAGACTGTAGCAGCAAACACCCCAGCATCCCCACAGTGGCTGCCAACATAGGTTCTTAGATCTGCTTTTCTAAAGGAAAGCAACTAAAATGGGTTAACAAGCTTACTTTAATCAATCAAACATATATCGTTTGCCTAGTTCAGGGGAAAAGGTCAGCACCCCGAACTTCAGAGTATACAGACAGAAGTTACAAGACAGAGAAACAGATCAAGCAGACAGGCTTCCAAACTGTCCAACCATTACATCCATACCAAATCAGTTACCAGAGAGGGAAGCATCAGCATCTGGGTTTTCAAAGCTGGGGGGCTCTCAACGGCTGCCCAGAGTCTCATCTGGTCAAATCACACAACACTTCTCAAAGTGAGCCCCAAAGCAAAGCCTCACATCATGGATTATACAGCCTTCTCCTGGATCAGAGAATGTAACCATCCTCTTGACCCACTGCCCAATCACACAGCATCAAGGTGTGGGCATTCCTGAAAACCAAGTCTCCTGCCACAGGCTCCATGTGACCACATTCAGCCTAATACGGGGCAGAGTATATTTTCAAATCAAGGAAGGTTTCTCAGTGTCTCTTAAAGCCTATCAAAGGGCCTAGGTGCAGGGAAGATCTTTAAATTTACATTTCCATTACAAAGACTTGGGTTGACTCTGACATTACCTATGTGACCCTCAACAAAATATTTAACTTCTCTGAGGCTCATCTGTAAAGGGAAAATTATACTTGCCCTACCTACCTCAAAGGGTTGTGGGGATAGCATTTTGTAAAGCTCAGTACACTACAGAAATGTCCCTACAAAAACATCAACAAAAATATTCAACTATTAAATGTCCTAACAAATAACTTGGCAGATAAGGCTTACTTATGAGAGAAATGTACCACCATGTTCCCCACAAAACACACCAGGATACATCTATACCCAGATAGGTTTTATACAAAAATGAAATGAGATACATTGTAGTATCACAAAATGCTCTTAAATATGGACCAACCATGGCCTTAGTAATAGGTATAACCTGTTGTGATGAATGGTTATAAATTCTTTTGGGGTCCTGAAGTCCCTGTGAGTCAGTAGAGTGTTATCAGATTTGTTTGGGGATGAGCATTAAAACTATGGGAGCTTATACATAGAGAGTAGAGAGTCCTTGTATTGAGAGTTGGCTGCAGACTTCTACGAGACTTAGACATACTAAAGGAACAATTTTAAGAAACAAAAATTTTGTGACAAGCCTTTGCCCCTCGGTTTTCCATTTGGAGATCATAGATTTATTGATTTGGAGGTATAAGTCACCCAAGAGTCCATCTAGTCCAGCTCCCCTCATTTTACATATGTGGAATCTGAGCCTCAGAGATTTGCTGAAGGTCACTTTGGGTAGTGACAGAGAGGGGAATTGAACCTAGGTCCTCTGACTCAAACTCTAGTGCTTGTGCTGTCATAGTACACTGCCTCAAAAGTTCGTGTTTATATGGGACCTTAGGGTTTACAAAGCACTAACCAGTCTAACCTACGTCTTTGGGCAGCCATTAATAGTGAAAGAATATGGAAATTAGAATATGTTGGAATGGAAGAACACTGGGAAAGTGAGTCATGAGAAATTAGTTCTATTCCCAATTCTGCTTCTATCTATGAGCTTTGGGGCAAATCACCTCATTTCACAGTTTCCTCATCAGTAAAATAAAGGGTTGACCTGGATGATTCCCAAGGTCCTTTCCAACACTAAGATCCTGAGATGAAACCTACAGGGCTCTGAGAGGAGTAGAACTCAATAATTAAAAAAGAAATATTACCATGAATTTTTAGAGCTAGAAAGAGGCTTAGATATCAAGAATAAAAAGAATTGACATTGGAATTGGAAGCTGAAGAGTATTTGTAGAAATGTCTTTGGTGTATTGGGAAATGGGTTGGGGAAGATTTTGAAATGCATAGCATGGAAAGTCCATTTTTATTATTATGGTTTTTTTTAATTCTCTCAGGAAAATCTGTTGAAGTCATTTATTAAAGACCCTAGAAAATGTGTACAGGGACGAAGAACAGTCATCACTGTACATGATGCTGTCATCTACCTGCCTTATTCTTCTCAAAGAAACTGATGTACGATATAGGCATCCTATATCATTGAAATGTGTTCATTCTCTCTCTCTCTCTCTCTCTCTCTCTCTCTCTCTCTCTCTCTCTCT